>NW_005367209.1:7665377-7717971 GCF_000412655.1 Myotis brandtii
TTAGATAGGCATACTCTACATTGGTTATTTAAAGCCTCCTGACCCCTGCCCATTCCCACAACTTTGTAGGGTGGGGAACTGGGGAAAAAGAGATCACAGAAGATGCCACATTGAAAAAAGGGAAGCTGCCCTGGCCGGTGTGGCTCAATTGGTTGGGTGCCGTCCCATGCACCAAAAGGTTACCAGTTCAATTTCTGGTCAGGGCACATGCCCAGGATGTGGGCTCAATCCCTGGTAGGGGGCATGCAGGAGGCAGCGGGTCAATATTTCTCTCTTTCCATATGAGAACATGCTCAAGGTTACTGATCATCCGAGAGATGCAAATCAAAATGACAATGAGGTACCATCTCACACCTGTCAGAATGGCTATCATAACAAATCAACAAAGTGCTGGCAAGGATGCAGAGAAAAAGGAACCCTCGTGCACTGCTGGTGGGAATGCAGACTGGTGCAGCCACTGTGGAGAACAGTATGGAATTTCCTCAAAAAACTAAACAGTATGGTTCCTCAAAAAACTAAAAATGGAACTCCCATTTGACCCAGTGATCCCACTTCTAGGAATATATCCCAAGAAATCAGAAACAACAATCCAAAATTATTGTTATATGCGCCCCTATGTTCATAGCAGCACAATTTACAATAGCTAAGATTTGGAAACAGCCTAAGTGCCCATCAGTAGATGGGTAGATTAAAAACTGTGGTACATCTACACAATGGAATAGTACGCTGCTGTAAAAAAGAAGAAATTCTTAACATTTGCAACAGCAAATGGAACTGGGGAACATTATGCTAAGCTAAATAAGCCAGTCAGAGAAAGCTAAATATCACATGATCTCACTCATTTGTGGAATATAATGAACAAAAATAGAGCCAGAGAAAAATATTTTCACATCCTGAGCATGTGCCCTGACCAGAATATAATAGAAGTATAATCCTGTTATTTGCAGATTTTTAATATCTCCTACAACTTTTGTGATATTATACTATGTTAGTAGAGTTTAGGTAATATTATTATATTTAAAATATTTTTCTTGAAATATCAATGTTTATTGCATGTAATATTATATTTAAAATCATTTTTCTTGAAATATTAATGTTTATTGCATGTAACATTATTATATTTAAAATAGTTTTCCTTGAAATATTAATGTTTATTGCGTGTAATGCATGTAATGTTATATTTAAAATCATTTTTCTTGAAATATTAATGTTTATTGCATGTAACATTATTATATTTAAAATAGTTTTCCTTGAAATATTAATGTTTATTGCGTGTAAATGACTATTTTGTATCTACAATCTGATAATAGACTTTTTAGTATATTGTAAAAAAATAAAAGAAAAAGAAAAATAATTTCTCTCTCTCCCTCCCCCTTCCTCTCTCTAAAAATCAATAAAAATATTTTTTTAAAAAGGGAGCCTGTTTGATTGCTCGTTAATTTGCTTCCACCGTACTTACGTGTGACCTCAGTTAATCCTCAGAATGACTTCATGATGTAGGGCTTACCGTGCCCATTCTCCAGATGAGATGCCTAAGGCTGAGGAAACTTAGGCAGGCTGCCCACAAGGTCCCACAGCCTGTGTGCTTCACCATCTGACTTACGGCCCCTGGATACAGCTCTGGGCTCCCTGCCCAGCTCCGAAGGTGGGAGCTGGGGATGTGGAGTAGGCACTTGACCCAGACAATAAGGAGGATGTGTCCAGTTTGGAGGGGTTCCTCTTCTCCGCTTTGAAGATCTACTTCTCGGTGGGGGCATAGAGATAGTGGAGGCCACTGGCCTAGAGCCCCAGCTGAACTCTTGGCCGTTAGCTCGCACCAACTTGCTACCCATGGGAGTGAGCCTTCTTGGAAGTGAATCCTCCAGCCCCGTTCTAACCTCCCACGCTGATGCTGCACAGAACGGAGATGAGCAAACCCTGCTAAGCCCTAAATTGCAGATTTGTGAGCAAAGTAATTGATTGTTGTTATTTAACGCCACTGCGTTTTGGAATGGTTTGTTATTCAGTATTAGATAGCCAGAATAACACCATTTTCCCAGCTGATCCTCTAAGCCAAATTAAATGTGACACCTTTCATACATACTGTCTCCTTTAATTCTCATCCTTCGCTCTCAGGTAAGAAAATCAACAGCTAACGTTTACTGAGCGCTTGCTATATGCTTAGCGACGTTCAAAATCCTTTCCCTATGCCAGTTCATTTACTAGTAATTGTCCCAATAACCCTGTTTCGTAGGAACTCTTCCCTTCATTTTGGAGGTGTGGAAACAGACACAGAGAAATTGGAGACTTTACCCCAAACTATGCAGGATGTGGCAGGCCCAAGGACTCAGCTGCCTGATTTGAAAGCTGACAGTCCTAACCACTATCATCTTCTGCCTCTCAGGCAGAGGCTTGCTGAGAAGACTGAGTCTCAGAGAGGTGAAGCGACTTGCCAAGGTTTCACAGCCAGTGAGTGACTTTGGACCACCTCTCCTCTGGGTTCCTCCATTAAAGCTGCCATGACCCTGACAGTGTCGCTGTCCTTTTGGGCCAGTCTCTGTGAGAGCCATGTCTGGCTCGCCATCTCTGATGGCGTCCCTTAGCTTGGCCTTCCGTACTCTGCAGCTGTGGCACCCAGTGACCTTTGGCTGTTCCCACACATTCAATTTCATCCTCAAAGCACAGGACTTTTCCAATCAAGAAGGTTCTTTAGAAGAATGTGCTGCAGGGTCAGAAGGACTTCCCAAAAAAGCATTCCAGCATTCCAAGGATAGTTTGGGCTTGAGCACCACGTGGCTCCAGGCAACTCTCCACCCTTCCTGCAGTCTCTCCCCTCCCCTGCAACTCTGTCTTGTGTGCTTTGCCAACAAAGGATGGAGGCGAACAGGGCAGGATGTCAGGGTTAAGAGAAATTGGGCATGAGCTCTAAGGTCACACGGACTTGTGACCTAGGTCAGTGGTGGGCAAACTGCGGCTCGGCAAACCAAGGTTCGCGAGCCACATGCGGCTCTTTGGCCCCTTGAGTGTGGATCTTCCACAAAATACCGGCTCTTCCACAAAATACCGACTTCTGCGCATGGGCCATGAAGTTTCAATCGCATTGTATGTGCGTGCCCGCCCTCACGTGGTATTTTGTGGAAGAGCCATATTCAAGGGGCCAAAGAGCCGCATGTGGCTCGCGAGCTGTGGTTTGCCAACCACGGACCTTGGCAATTATTTAACCTCTATGAACCCTACTTACTTACCTGTAAAATGGGATTATGAATAACCTCTTCTCATAGGGTTGCTATGAGGATTAAGTGAGGCAATGCTTGTGTTTCCCAGAGCCCCTGTTGGTGTAGAACCCATTGCCTATAGCTCCAAAATTGCCTGTCACTCCAAGGTAGGTGATTTGTGGGAAAATGTCTAACATTTGCTACAGAACCCTTTGTGGCCATCTGGTAAAACCCATGTGCCTGTCCACCAGCGAAGAGGAGAAAATTGTGCCTTCTGTCTCTCTTCCACCTCCCAGATATTATGCAGATCCACCCTAGAAACCTGTTGGCAAGGGATCCTGGGGAATATGTCCTCCAGGCTGCTGGAGGCATACAAGGTGAGAATGGTGCCGAGTTGCCAACAGGAAACCTAATATATTTTCATTTCTAAAGAACCAGTGGGCAAGGTCAACGCCTAACCCAGATGGGGACCAACAGGCTTTGTTGCATGAGGTGGAAGAGGTATTGTTGAGTGGAAGAGAGTGGAGGGGGCCAGGGCTTCCCTTGCAGGATGCAGAGTCTGCTTCTCTTGATGAAAGGTGATAAGGTTAGTGCCCGTGTCTCAGGCACGCTGGCAGCTAGGCCAGAACATGTGACCCGGCTCAGCCAATAAGACATATCCTACACTTCAGATTGGGGGCTAGTAACACAAGGATGATGGGGGCTGAGGGGGTGGAGAACTTACAGGTGGGGGCGGGGGGTGGACTGCAGTAGTTCTGTTTCTGGGGAGCAGTATTGTGTGCCAGGCCTGCAATAGTGTCCTGGGACCAGTTCTGTTGGGACAGTGGTGTAAGCCACAGGGTCCAGTACCCATGGAAGCAGTGTTCTCATTAGACTAGTTCTGAGGCCCAGTTTAGGCTATGATTTTGGTTGCAGTGTTTCCAAGCCTAGTTCTCTAGGCTTCCCCCTCCTAGCGATTCACTGGGTTAACTAGTATCTTTCCAGTAAGTTCATTTTCTGCTTAAATTAGTCAAGGTCAGTTCTGTTGCATGCCACCAAGTTCTTGACAAGACTGAACTTAGAAGGCCATTGTGAGGATTAAATGTAAAAAAAACGTAGCACGGGTCCTGGTCAATGTAAGCAACCTGTATCCTCAGGTTCTGTTGCAGGTAACAGACACCACCCAGACAGACCAGGTAAAGCTGAAAGAGATTTAATACAAGGCATGAGATGTTTGCAAGATTGCTGAGCGTGAGGGAGGAGCAGGTTCTAGGTAGAACTTCCAGGAATATCTCTCAGATGTACCACCAAGATTGGCCAACCAAGAAGCGTCTAAATCTGCTGTGATCCGGAAGATGAAGACTGAGGAAGTCGCTGTCCCAATTGCTGGCTCCAGGACCAGGCTGCCTCAGCTGAGATGCACAGACCGGGAAACTGCGCTCCCACTGTTGGTTCCAGGGCCACACTGCAGCTGCCTTGATTGATGACAACAAAACAGATGTCCCATAACCTTCCCCTCCGCAGAACAAAGCTAGGCAGCAGGCCCTGGACTTCTGCTATCATTGCTGCAAGAAATAAAGAATTATTGCCAGTACAGAGTGGAAATACATTCTCCACTTCACTTCCAGCTTCCAAACAGTGCTTCCATTTTTGGAAGAGAGGTGACTCAAGGACCCAATCTGTAGACTTGGGTTTGCCAGCTTCTGGCATGCAGTATATAAAACACGCACAAAGGAGTGGAATGGAGCCAACCCATAATGTCAGAAACAAACCCAGAATGCAGGAACCACACTTCCTGTTTATTACATTGCTTTGCATTTAATCGCTGTCATTTCTGGGTGCTCTGCTCTGCTAGTACCCGAAGCACATGCTCAATCTGCTCCCATTAGATGAAGAACCCATTGAGGGAAGGCCAGCAGACACAGCTTGGGCCTTCCAAGCAGAAAGATGGAATGTGGACAGAATGTCCATTTTGTCTATGCTCAGATGAGCCAGTTTGACAGAACAAAGAGCCGAGCCATGTTGCTCATCTCTGCAAGCCTAGTTGCCTGGGCCCAAAATTAATTCCCCTGAGGAGGCCCTCAAAAGGTGAAGCTATATTATGCCTCTGGGGTGTGTGTGGGCAGAAGAGGCCAAAGCCCGAGGCAGGTAGAAAGAAACTTTCACCCACCTGAGCTGATCCTGGTGGGATACCAATTAAGAAAGAAGAGACACAGCAGAAGACATGCCAGTTCCTGGCTGCAGCTTCTCCAGAAGCTAATCTGGGCTAATTTGTCTGACAAGGGCAAATGCTGATTGAGGTGTCTGGAACCTGAGGTCTGAAATAAGCACAATTGGGCAGCATGTTAGGAATCAGGCCCCGGCAGCTCCGTGCAATGTAGAGGTTAAGAGCAAGGGCTCTGGAGTCAGACAGTCGTGGTTCTTATGTGCACAGCGAGAAAGAGACACGCACCCCCTGAGCCTTTGTTCCTGTTCTGTAACACCTGTGTCACAGTGTGAGTAACACCGAGTACAGTGCCTGGGACAGGGTAAGTCCTCAATATGTTGAAGCAATTATTAAAATGAAAGGGAAAGAGAATGGACTCATATTGAGAATTGTCACATACTCTCTCTATACGATCTTCTTTAGTTTTCCCAACAATTCAGTGCCTCCACGTCATGAAGAATAACCCTTGGAGTTTGCAGCTCAGAAGCACAGTTGCAGCCCTGTGAGGCAGGGATTGTCTTCCTCATTTTAGAGAGAAGGAAACTGCGGTGGAGCAGCCACTTTTAGGGCCTCACCCATGTCCTCCTGCCCTTACCACCTGAGTGACTTCCAACAGCTGCACCTGCATTTCCTTGTCCAAGGACTTCCTGTTGCTGTTGGCCTGGCATCCTGGAAGTGCTGGAGCAATGATCACACCCTTCCCAGCAGCTTTCAACCACGGACTGATGGGAGTTTGTGCAGAAACACCCTCTTTCCCTTGACCCCTTGGTGACAACCCTGAGGCCATGGGTTCTACCTTGTCTCCCAGAAATCCCCATGGATTAAGTGTTCCATCCAATCAGATAAAGCTATCCTTATGACAAGTGAGGTAGTTCTCACCCTCTTCCCCAAATGGGGAGAGGCACCATCCCAAGGGTCATTGTCTTCATTTCTAGCTATATTAATTATTTCTCAATTCTGTCACAATTCCACTAAATAGTCTGTTATTTCAAAACCAAATTGTGAAAATCAAGCTTCAAAAATTTGTATATAAAACAAAAATAAAGAGAAAAATAAAATCCCATATAATAAAAGGCCAGGGACCATAAGCGTAACAACCAGAACAACCGCTCGACCAGTCGCCGTGAGGTGCATTGACCACCTCTCAGTCCCTCCCCGACCCTGGTTTTGAGCGGCAGCGGGTGGGGTGAGCAATGAGCAGCGGTGGGCAGGGGGCGAGCGAGGAGGAGCAGAGGGTGTGGCGGCGAGTGGAGGCAAGAGGCAACGAGCTACTCATGCACGGATTCGTGTGGTGGGCCTCTAGTATCATATAAAATAAGTACATACATATAACACACAAAAAGAACATATGCAAAGCTATCACAGTCCTTGGTTCTATTGGTCATGAGGTCAGAGTTGATATCTATGGCTTCCTTCTTCCACTACCTGTTCTGTATTTCTCTTGCTCCTCAGACAGAACCTCAGTAATTAGGATTCTTTATTTGATGGAGTGAGTGACCCAAATCATCCTTTTCAAAGGGTCTGAGTCCTCAATTATTCTATTTGTGTGTGTGTGTTTACTTGTTGTAGTTTAACCTTAACATTTACTACTGGGCATGGACACACTAAGAAATGACCTGGAAAATGCACTGTGTTCCACACGTAGTTCTTCTTGTCCCCATTTTCTAGCAGCAATCCAATTAATTTCCTCTTAGTAACTAAGATTAAGCATTCCATCCTATAAATAACTCCTTTTTCTGCTTATTGGTTCCGTGGCATAAGGAGCCCCAAGTGGCCAGGTGAGCATCCCACCTTCCAATTAAATGGAGTCATTCTTGTGCCCTCTGGTTGAAGGATTTCCATCTTGAAGACTAAGACCTCCAAACCAGCCGAGTTCAAGATTCCTGAAATGTGAAGCAAAAATTCTGAGTAGGTTATTGGGTATAACAGGGAGAGGAGACACTTTCATCTCTACCCCTTTATTCCTGGATGCATGGACTTAGTCTGGCTGTGGTTCCTCATAACCAGAATCAGTGGTTTCTGATTTAAAGCACATACTGTTTCCTGTAAGATGGACCCCTGTCCTTTCAGGATGTTGCCTCAGAACGTGCAATAACTGAGTCGTCAGCAAGCTATTCCATCTTTCAACTATAATCCAGCCACTTCTGGATGATGGTGTGGCATGGACGTGATTGTATTTCTGCACTTTCTTGGTTGTGAAATGAGTTCCTTGATCAGAATTAATACTATGGTATAAGTATTTCTCTCTTGACCGCATCCAGCGTGGCTAGAGAGTGGACAGGAGTCCTGAGTAGGGGCAACGGGGGATTGAGAAAATGACAGAGACAGACACAGAGACAGTAGGGAAATCTGGGACCAGGTGGGACAGCTGGCCCTCTGATGGAGAGACAGTGACCCAGAGTCGTGCAGTGCATTTATTTTATACAGTATGATTCCAGGAAGTTTTACTAGAGTTTAAAACAAAGGAAATTATGTGAAATCATGGTTAAAGATCAAGCTGTAATTCTTCATTCTTGTGGCTTCTTTGTAATCATTACTCCTGGCTTGGCCCAGATAATTGTGTCCATTTCTTGCTCCTGGCTGAACTTAAATAATGAAACCCACCTCCTGGCACCTGAGCTAAGGGTCAGGCTGACAACATACCTGCCTCTGGCACGGTATGTTTCCAGGACGTGGCTCTGCTGATGCCACTGGACTCAGCTGACAATAATCAAAGAAATGCTCATGTGCCTTCCCAGGCGCTCTCTACACTACGGGGAATACCAGGATGATAGGTAAGGCATTCTTTGAGTCCACGGGTGATGGTTCTGTAGATGCATTATGTGCAGGGAAGACACATCCACATCCAGAAATGTGTCTTTTTCAGTGAAGATGGATCTCTGTCCCCTCCATGATGGAAGAAATCCAATGTAGCCATCCTGCTACCATGTGGATAAGCCTGCCCCCCAGGGAATCAGGGTTGATTTCTTCTCTTGACCCATTAGGCACTCAACAATAGCTTTAGCCAGGGAGATATTAAGGTTGTTGATCATATTGTTGATCCCATGCATAGCCTCCATTACTGCCACCAAGGCATCTTTGTTCATAGATCCACGAGCTGGCCGCTGATAAAGGAAGCTCAAAATGACTCGGAAGTTCAAGATTGTCAGTTTCATCTGGGTCTGGTGCAATATCCTCATTTCAAGTTTTATGACCCCATTCTTTCCCAATCAAGTTTCACATGAACAACTTGATGAGGTGTGAATTCAATTGCTATTGTTGCTCAGCCATTTCAACAATTAAATGTTATGTTATATTTTCAGCAGTATCAACCTTGTGTCTTTAAGAAATAAAATATTCTTTTAAATTCTATTCTTGTAACTTCTCAGACCGTGATTTGAACTAAGCTTGGCATTTTCTCACTGTAAGCATTCAAGTCCACTCAAAAGAATCTATCCCGAACCACAATCATTATCGTCATTATTACGGCCATAACAGTCAAGTGAAACAGCTAATTGGGCTCCAGAGGCACTTGTTTCAGTTGGCTCTTCATCACAATCAACCACAGATGATAGCTTATTTAATGGCTATTGCATGCAGTGGATTGCTAGCACCCCATTTCCCACTGGTACGGAGCTCATCACTGCACTCAAGCCCAAAGGAATGGCCAAACCAATGCTCAAATCCTGTATTTATAGGTCTATCTCTTGAGATTGCTCCTATATCAGATAGAATGTAGTCAGAAGATAAAAAAAACACACATAGTAATTTGAACAGAGAAAGTCTAACATAAAAATTGTGAAGTACAAGAGAGGATTGGAGCAACAAGGGATTGGCTAGTGAAAAGCAAAGAACTGCAAAGAACCCCAGAATCATGGATATAAGGTTCTAAAGGTAGTCTTACCCTTAGGACCCACAGAGCGTGCCCGAGGAAGGGCCCAGGCATCAGGGTGTGATGCAGACCTTGCTGAAGAGGGCATGGTTGTGGCTCATTGGATAGTGGAGGAGTCTCTGAGGTGCTGCACCACAGGGTTTGCTGGAAATCTGCCCTCTAGGGTTCCAATGGGGGAGCCACCCCTCATTGGAGATGCCATGCCTTAGAATTTGTCTAAAACTGCCCAAGAGGTGCTAAGGAAGGCTGTTCACGGGAGGTGCTTCGTCGGCAGCATTTCCCTCTGAAGTCACCTGATGAGGTTCTGGGGAAGCTGCCTGCCTCGGGCACTGCTGGCTGCAGCACGGAGCTGAGCTTTGGAGAAGCTGCTCACGGAGCGGGCACTGGAGAAACCATGTGCGCTGCTGGAGCTGGGGCCTGCAGGAGCCGCCCGCGCTGCCAGAGCCTGGCCCTGCGTACACCAGGCAGAGCGGTAGAAGCCCGCACGGAGGAGTGGACTGGAAACCGGAAGAGAAACTGCTTCCTCCTTCGGTGTCCCTCCTTTGCCTCTACTTCAAAACCTAACAGCGTGCCAGCTGGCCAAGAAGTGATCACAAGGCCCAACTTCATTACTGCAGACCAGGCAATGGGAGGTGAATGTGGAAGTGAGTGGCAGTGAATTTGTAATTGGCACACTGGGAAGACATTGTGGGTTATCTATGCTGCACCGTCTAATACAGCAGCCACTTGTCACGTGTAGCTATTCCAATTTATAATAATTAAAATAAAGTAAAAATGTGTCCCTGTCGGGTAGCTCAGTTGATTAGAGCATCGTCCTGATATGCCAAGGCTGTGGGTTTGATCCCTGGTCAGGGCATGCATGAGAATAAACCAATGAGTGCATAAATAAGTGGGACAACAAATCCCTCCTCCCCCCTCTCTCTCTTGCCAATAAATTTTTTAAAATGAAGTAAAAATTTAAATTCTAGTCCTCAGTCACACTAGCCACACTTCAAGTGTTCATGTGAATGGTACAGATTATTAGCATCATCACAGAAATATCTATCAAACAGTTCTGGTCTAATGAATCTTGATTGCCTCTTTGCTCTGGCTGCTAGAAATCTTGGAGATAAATTCAATTTTCAAGGTCAAGGATAAGGTCATTCTCTAGCAAAGTACAGGCCTGTGTTCTCACCTCTGGCCTCCTTCATCTGAATTTCCTAATCAATTTGCTTTATCCTGCTCTATTTCTTTGGGTGAACTTTTAAAACATACATTTGGGGATTAAGATGGATAAAATAAAAACCTTTTCAGTGAAACAAAATTATTTTTAAAGCTGGATGAAATCAACCAGCTCATTTTTCAAATATAGAAGTCAAAGCCCAGGGAGTGAAAGGAAGTCACCCAAAGTCACAGAGTTAGAACTGGGATGATGATTCAGGTCTTATGCCTCCCACTCCAGGTCTCACTGCATAGGATTCGTTTTGTGCCCAAGATCTGAAAGGCAGGTTAATGTCATCCAAAGAAATAATTAGACCCGAGGTTTAGACTGTGATTCATGGTTCTCTGAGGCTCAAAGACTCAGATGGGAAGGGAAATATAAGCAGGTACAGGGAGAGGTCATGGCAGCTCACAACAGACCTGCCAGGATCACTTGTCACTCTTCCATTGTCATCCTTATTCTTGCTGGGGGTGTGCGAGGGGGACTAGTTGTCCCTCTACAGCCATCACTCAGGACCCTGAGCAGATCTTAGGCGTGTCTTGATTCCCAGCCTGCCTTGCTGTCCTCCTGCGAATTTCTGTTCTACTGGGTCCCCAGTGACCTCTGCCCACTCAGCTGACAACTGCCCCTGTGTCCTTCCCCTTAGGAAACTGCGAGGCCAGAGCATGCTCTAAATGGCCGGAGTTACAGATAGAAATTTGAAGGTTGTCTATGTATATATATATATGGCTCAAAGAAATGGCATAGACAGAGCAACTGAGAGTGAGCCTGCAAGGTGCCTTGAGGACAGCTGAAATCCCTTGACTGAAGAGGCCAGCAACCTTCTACAGGAACAAGGCTCCTTGTGCAATCCGTCCACTATGTTTATAGCTATGCTTATTGTCATTGCTTGCCAGTGTTCTTCCGAGTCTTAAACAGCCCAATCTGAGAGGTGGCCACTGATTTACACGCGCTATCATTTAAAAAACAAAAAAGGGGGAATTTGCTGGAAGCCGGTCCATCCTTGCTGCTTGACACAGTCGCTGCAGGGAAGAAACATCTGCACAGCATATGTTTCAAGGGACCTGGCATATATAGCATATTGTTCTTAATATGTTTGCTCTCCTTAGTGCCATGTGTTTTAACCAAGGTCACCTCTCCGAGAAAGGTTGTTTCCCCAGGTGGGGATTTTTCCCTGAGGTTAGGGAGGGGATACAACCCCTTAATTAAGTGCCAGGCGGGTAGTTAAGCTACATAATCTTTACTCCCTGGAATGGAGATAAGAAACGCCCTAACCTTTGTAATAGAAATTGACAGGATTAAAATCGGCTGGTATAAATATAGATGTAACAAGACAATAAACATCAGATCCTGATCAGTTCCTAACCAGAACTCCGACCAGAACTTTGGCTGGAGATCCTGGCTAGAGGTCCTGACTAGGCTGCTGATCAACTGAAGGCTGTCTCCGTGTCATTCCTTCTTCGCCGACTCCGTCCACACCTTTGGGGACCCCTGGACCTGCTGGGGCTGGACCCCAGCAACAAGGCCCAACTTCATTACTGCAGACCAGCCAATGGGAGGTGAATGTGGAAGTGAGTGGCAGTGAATTTGTAATTGGCACACTGGGAAGACATTGTGGGTTATCTATGCTGCACCGTCTAATACAGCAGCCACTTGTCACGTGTAGCTATTCCAATTTATAATAATTAAAATAAAGTAAAAATGTGTCCCTGTCGGGTAGCTCAGTTGATTAGAGCATCGTCCTGATATGCCAAGGCTGTGGGTTTGATCCCTGGTCAGGGCATGCATGAGAATAAACCAATGAGTGCATAAATAAGTGGGACAACAAATCCCTCCTCCCCCCTCTCTCTCTTGCCAATAAATTTTTTAAAATGAAGTAAAAATTTAAATTCTAGTCCTCAGTCACACTAGCCACACTTCAAGTGTTCATGTGAATGGTACAGATTATTAGCATCATCACAGAAATATCTATCAAACAGTTCTGGTCTAATGAATCTTGATTGCCTCTTTGCTCTGGCTGCTAGAAATCTTGGAGATAAATTCAATTTTCAAGGTCAAGGATAAGGTCATTCTCTAGCAAAGTACAGGCCTGTGTTCTCACCTCTGGCCTCCTTCATCTGAATTTCCTAATCAATTTGCTTTATCCTGCTCTATTTCTTTGGGTGAACTTTTAAAACATACATTTGGGGATTAAGATGGATAAAATAAAAACCTTTTCAGTGAAACAAAATTATTTTTAAAGCTGGATGAAATCAACCAGCTCATTTTTCAAATATAGAAGTCAAAGCCCAGGGAGTGAAAGGAAGTCACCCAAAGTCACAGAGTTAGAACTGGGATGATGATTCAGGTCTTATGCCTCCCACTCCAGGTCTCACTGCATAGGATTCGTTTTGTGCCCAAGATCTGAAAGGCAGGTTAATGTCATCCAAAGAAATAATTAGACCCGAGGTTTAGACTGTGATTCATGGTTCTCTGAGGCTCAAAGACTCAGATGGGAAGGGAAATATAAGCAGGTACAGGGAGAGGTCATGGCAGCTCACAACAGACCTGCCAGGATCACTTGTCACTCTTCCATTGTCATCCTTATTCTTGCTGGGGGTGTGCGAGGGGGACTAGTTGTCCCTCTACAGCCATCACTCAGGACCCTGAGCACATCTTAGGCGTGTCTTGATTCCCAGCCTGCCTTGCTGTCCTCCTGCGAATTTCTGTTCTACTGGGTCCCCAGTGACCTCTGCCCACTCAGCTGACAACTGCCCCTGTGTCCTTCCCCTTAGGAAACTGCGAGGCCAGAGCATGCTCTAAATGGCCGGAGTTACAGATAGAAATTTGAAGGTTGTCTATGTATATATATATATGGCTCAAAGAAATGGCATAGACAGAGCAACTGAGAGTGAGCCTGCAAGGTGCCGGCCTACGCTGTGTGGCATTTTGTGCAGCACTCACCTCCCGCATCGCTCCTGAGCCTGCCTCACTGCCACACTGCCACACCCCTAGCACAGACACCATCATCTCTTATCTCTTACATGTAAAGGCCTTCTAATTGTCCTCCGACTCTATCTGTCTTCCTTTCTATAGTAAACATGTTCTCTTAAAGGCATAATTCACATACAGTAAAATTCACTCCTTGTAGTGTTCAGTTCTGTGAATTTTGATAAACACATAGAGTCAACAGCCACCAACATAATCAAGATATAGAACAGTTCTGTCACCCCAGAAGTTCCCCTGTGTCCCTTTGCAGTCAACCCATGTCTTCCCCTGCCCCTGGCAACCACAGATCTGTTTTCTATCCATGTAGTTTTGGCCTTCCTTCCTTCCTTCCTTCCTTCCTTCCTTCCTTCCTTCCTTCCTTCCTTCTTTCCTTCTTTCTCTCTTAGTCCTCACCTGAGGATATTTTCCCATTGATTTTCAGAGAGAGTGGAGGGAGAGAGGGAAAGACAGAGAGAAATATTGATGTGAGAGAAACACATTGATTGGTTGCCTCTTGCATGCACCCCAACCAGGGCCTAGGCCGGGGAAGAGTCTGCAACCGAGATATGTTCCCTTGACCAGAATTGAACCTGGGACCCTTCCGTCCACAGGCCGATGCTCTATCCACTGAGCCAAATCATCTAGGGCAGTTTTGGCTTTTCTAAAATGTTATACAAATAGAATAATGTAGTAGGTACTCTTTTGGGTCTGTCTTCCTTCACACGGCATAATTTTTATGAGATGCATCCTGTTGTTGCATGAGCAGTCATTTGCTTCTTTTTGCTTCTGAGGAGTACTCCATCGAAGGGAGGTACCAGTTTGTTTATCCCCTGACTAGTCAATAGGCATCTGGGTTGTTTCCAGTTCGGGGTGATTATGTATAAAGTTGCTATAAACATTCATCTTCAGAGAACATGTATCGTGTGTGTGAACATATGCCTCATTTCACCTGGGTAAATACCTACAAGCAGCATTGCTGGGCTGGAGAACAAGTGTGTTTTTTAACTTCATATGAAACTACCAAACTGTTTTTCAAAGTAGTTGTATCATTTCATATTTCACTAGCGATGTGTGAGAGTTCTAGTTGCTCCACATCCTCACCAGCGCTTAGTACGGTGTTTGTTTTTTTAATAAGAGGCTTCTCTTAAAAATTCAAATGTGATCATTTCATTTTCCTGCTGAAAATCCTCTATTGCTTCTTATTGCTCAAAAAAGTCAAGGTGGCCTTAAAGAGTCTGCAGTTTTGCCCACTGCGTTCCTGCTCTCAGACCGAACATTACTTCTTCACCTGTCCTTAACCCCACACACATCAGGGTGGGTCCCTCTTATGTCACCATGTGTTGTCACAACATAATAAGATCATTCACTTTGTAGTCAGATGCTGAATATCTGTCTCCCTCGTTAGAACATCAGCTCCATGAGCGATGTCATTGCTGTACCTGCAGGGCCAGAACAGAGACTGCATGCAGTAGGTGCTTAATAAAGACCGCTTGGGTGAGAGGTCTCATTTATTGGCCTCAACAACCTTGAATGCAAGGATGATTTTTTTCATTGTACAGAAAGGCTCAGAGAGGTGCAGTAAATTGCCCATGTCACTCAGCTGGAGCCAAGATCTGAGCCCCGGGCACTCTGAAGCTGTTCTTCCCCCAGCATCTGGCCTGAGGGCCCTCTGCTCCCATGATTGCAAATGGCTGGGAGGACCTGGAGCCGGAGAGGAGGGGGCCACCTGCTGACAGGCGCCCAGGGACTCGTCTCTCTGCTGGTTTTCTCTTCACTGTGAAGGTCTGTATGTTTCCAAAGCCAGAGAACTGGGCCCTGCCTTTTGTCGCAGGACATCTTCCTCAGGTTTTCCGGGAAGAGGAAACAGAGGCAGGATGGGCCCTTCGGGCCTGTCATAGACCTCGTTTCCTTGGCTTCTCGCAGCAACCCATGTCATCCATTTCACAGTGGAGAAAAGGGAGGCTCCGCTAAGGAAAAGGCCTGTCTTAAGTCACACAGCTGCCACCCCTTTTCTATCCCTCTGACGGGAGGGACTCGTTGGGAGTGTTTTAGGAGGAGTGAGGGATGCCTAAGGCAGTGGGTCTCAGACTCATCCTGCCTCAACATCACCCAGAAGGCTTGTTAAAACCTGGATTTATGACCCCACCCCAGCCCCCCAATTCAGTGGACCTGAAAATTTGCATTTTAACAAGTTGCCTGGTAAAGCTTTGGATCACACTTTGAGGACCACTGCCTTATGGTATGTTTATTCACGGGGGCCTCTCACTGCCCCTAGAATCCTAATAATAACAACATCCAACATGTTGTTGAGCAGTTACCATGTGCCTGATACTGTTCTGAGGACTTCACATATGCTGACTCAAACCCACAATATTCCCATTTCCCACATGGAGAAACTGAGGCACAGAGAGATTAGATAACTTGCTTAAGGTTGTATCACCCATAAGAACTGGAGCTGGGCTTCGAACCCAGGCAGTCTGGCTCTAAAAAGCCCACACCCTCTTATCAGTACTCGCCCTTTCACCAAGACCGAGGGACTGCTCCCACCTGAATACACAGGCCAGGGACCAGAGGCCATGTTCACCATTTGGTTTACAACTACCTCCCTCCTCCAATTTAGATCCTGGGCTACACTGAAATAAACGCAAACCTCCGCCAGTTCTCAAGTAAGTGACAGTTAACACCTTTGCTGGCATTTTGTGAAGCTTTGGATCACACTTTGAGGACCACTGCCTTATGGTATGTTTATTCACGGGGGCCTCTCACTGCCCCTAGAATCCTAATAATAACAACATCCAACATTTTGTTGAGCAGTTACCATGTGCTTGATACTGTTCTGATGACTTCACATATGATGACTCAAACCCACAATATTCCCATTTCCCACATGGGGAAACTGAGGCACAGAGAGGTTAGGTAACTTGCTTAAGGTTGTAGCACCCATAAGAACTGGAGCTGGGCTTCCAACCCAGGCAGTCTGGCTCTAAAAAGCCCACACCCTCTTATCAGTACTCGCCCTTTCACCAAGACCGAGGGACTGCTCCCACCTGAATACACAGGCCAGGGACCAGAGGCCATGTTCACCATTTGGTTTACAACTACCTCCCTCCTCCAATTTAGATCCTGGGCTACACTGAAATAAACGCAAACCTCCGCCAGTTCTCAAGTAAGTGACAGTTAACACCTTTGCTGGCATTTTGTGAGCCAATCTCCCGCATAAAGCTACCGTTGACAACTCCTCATCTAGCCGCAATCAGCAATTATGCCCCGTCAGAGGCTTATAAATAGCTTCTCCTTGGAGTCAGTGACTCTGAAAGGGAAGGGTGTCTTGAAGAAGATTCTGTAGAGACAAGCTGGAGATGACACCTGAGGGCCTGGCCCAGAGAACGAAGCTTCATATTGAACAGTGGCCAAAAATAACTCTTTTCTATTGGGAGGAAGAGCCAATGAAACTTCATGGTAGTTGGGAAAAAATGTAGATGCCAACTTTCCTGAGGCTGTTGTAAGTGGCTAAAAGTGGCACATTCAGCTGCACAGGCCCAGGGAACATCAGAGGGAAGCATAAAGTCAGCTGGAACCCCAAGGATCTGTGAGCCAGCCCCTTTGTGTCCTGTAATGAATCGAAGGCCCAATGAGGGTCAGATTCTGCTTAAGGTCACACAATGAATCCGTTTTCTTGACCTACCATCCAATGCATGGGCTCAGGAACCTGGGAAGTGAGATGCAGGTTGTCTAGGCAAAGGTAGGCAGGCAGAAGAGGCCAGTCAAAGGTGGGCTTCCAGAAGACACCAGTTTTGTCTTCTGCCCAACTTGCACAGTCATCAGAGGGGCTATTTCTATTTAAAAGCTTCAATGCCGCCTGGCCGACGTGGCTCAGTGGTTGAGTGTCAACTTATGACCTCAGTGGTTGAGGTCACGGTTCGATTTTCAGGCAGGGCACATGCCTAAGTTGTGGGCTTGATCCCCAGTTGTGGGGCATGCTAGAGGCAGCTGATCAATGATGCTCTCTCATCATTGATGTTTCCACCTCTCCCTCTCCCTTCCCCTCTGAAATCAATAAAAATATACTTAAAAATAATAAAAGCTTTCGATACCTTCCCATTGGACAGGATGAAGTCTAAAGCCTTGTGAAATGGATCAAGTTCAAGTTCGCACAGGGCAGCACAGCATGGTGGTTAAGAGCAGGGACTGTGGAGTCAGAGAGACGTGGACCCAAGCTTGGCTTTGCCACTTATTACTGTGTGATGTTTATTAAGTTACTGAATCTTTAACATGCTCAGCTGCAAATTGGGCTAACAAGTGGCAATTAATCTCAGATAATTAGATGAGATAATACAAGCAAAAGTTCATTGCTAATAATATTACTATTGGTTATTCTGTACTTGGCAGTCCCCTGCCCCTGAACCTGGTCTCCAGTCTTGCCTTTTTTCTGCTTCGCTCTCACATACAGGAAGGACTTGTTATGGTTCCTTGGTGCTAGGCTGTCTGTTCTTCCTGCCTTGACAGCCCTTTCTTCTCCCGGCCTTTAAGACTCAGCTTAGGTAGCTCCTTGCCCAGGAAATATTTTTGGACTCCTAGTTGGTGTTATGAGCTGCTTCTGTGACGATAAAGGTCAATCACAGAACTTGACCACAGGAGTTAAAAGGGCAGCTAATCAATGATTCTCTCTCATCATTGATGTTTCTCTCTCTCTCTCCCTCTTCCTTCCTCTCTGAAATCAATAACAAATATGTATATATTTTTTAAATAAAAGGACAGAAGCTTGGAGTTTTCAGCAGCCTGAGTCTGAGTCCTCAGTCTGCCAACGACTCGCTGTGCAATGTGGAGACATGCCTCTCTGTGCTCCAGGGTGTTTACGGGTGTGATAATCGTGACCTTAGGACTTTCGAGAGATGATCTCTGTAAAGGGTTTGGCACAGGCTCTGGCATGTGGTAAGTACTACATTACAGTACTTATTAACTACCATTGCGTAGCTGATATTTTAACAAGGAGTAACAGGGCACTTAAATACCTGACTATACTCAGTTGCTTCTTCATTCCCGCTTCGCCCTGGGTTAGTGCCTAATCTAAAGGTGATATCTCATGAGCTTTTAGGTATAAAGCAATTCTGTGCCTCTGTCCATCTATCCACCATCCATCCATTTATCTTTCAACTATTCAACTATTCATCCACCTACTATTCTTCCAGCCACCACGCACCCATCCATCCACTATACATGTATCTAGCCACTGTCCAGCCATTCATTATGCACCACCATCCATCTCTCCACACTCCACCCACCGTGCATAACCTACCCATCCTTCATCCTCTCCTCCAATAGGAAACAAGTGTCTACTATGCTTCAGAACTTGACGATGTAGAGAGAAATCAATGAGGGCAGTGAGATGTCAAAAAGATCAGAAGCTTTGGCATCAAACAGACCTAAATTCTAGACCAGGCCAACTTCATGACCCCTAAGATTGCTTCACTGTGAGAACTTGGCAAGACACTTCTCACACCACATCTGCCTGAAACAATGTCCTCAGACTGCGTGTCTGAACACCGGTGCCACCATGAAACATCTTTCATAGGAAACTCCTTTTAATTGTTTGCGTTATTTTTTTTCTTCCCTGTGTATTTTGTCCCCTTTCCCCAACCTAGTTGTGGGATCCTTAAGAGCAAGGACAATTTTTTTGGCCCTTTATATCTGCCTCCAAGTCTGACACCATGCTTCTGCCTAGCAGTTCTCCATGATTGCTTGTCTATCTTTGTCACCCCTGGACTGTCTGCAATAATAAGAATAAGATTAAGATTAAGAATAAGAATAGAACAAGAAAGAATAAGAACAAGAATAAGAATAATAGGCAATATTTACTGAACACATCCTATGCACCAGGTTTTGCCACTGAATTCATTATTTCATTTGAGCTTTACCACAGTGCCATGAAATAGGTACTTTTAAACCCCCATTTCACAAATGAGGGGACTGAGGCTCAAAGGAGCGGAGTCACTGGCCCAAGATTACAAAGCTGCTAATTGGTAGAGACAAGAGTGAATGCAGCCAGTCTGACGCCAGAGCCGGTGAACTTCCCTGCCACCACCCCCTCTGCTATCAGAGGGACGGATATGACTATATTTGTCCCACTTGCGTCAAAGGATGGTCTGAACACAATACAATGAAATAGCTGGAGAGAGCTTTAAAAAGAAGTTAGGAGCTCAAAGGGAAAGCATTGCCATTAAGCCCGGGGGACTTTCAGAAGTTATTAAATAGTGCAGGTTCCCTGGCATTATCACCCAGTCCCATCTCCCTTCTATTCATATCTCCCAAGGGAATGCTGTTGATGAGAAACTAGTGGTAATTGGGAGGAAATTGCTCCTTGCAGGTCTTTTAGAGGCAACTTTAAATCTCTACCTTGTAGATAAAGAGGTTTTTGAGAAGTTCAATTTTGGTGCCTCATTTGGAGAAATGACAGAAAAGAGAAAACTATCCATTTCTTTGAGATTTGGGATAATAGAGAGTTAGATCTGAATTTTATCTCGCTTCTAGATCCAAGTGTTGCCTGGGGAAAGGGCGGGGCTTTATCCACTTCTGTATTTCTGGTTCATTTTAGGTATTCTAGATCCTGGTGGGAGAGATAACTTAGGGAGGACCCTACCTGAGGTCATGCTGATCCTCAATGCAACCTCTCTGGCTTGGAGGAAAGAGCTTTATCTCCCAGGCCTGGGTGGGTGGCTACCCCAGCGGCAGTAGAGGAAGCACAGTTAACCAAACTCAAGCCACACTGAATGGCTTTCCCCTCTGAAAGGGCCGCTGATTCTATGACCTGAAGGAGGTAGGGAAAGGGCTCTAAACCACAGGCGTCTACCAGTCAGGCATCCAAATTCAACACTCAGAGCAAGACCTCCTTCTGCAGATTCAAACTGTGACCACCTCACCTGGCACTGACAAGAAAATAGCTGAGCTCATTAGCGGGGTGATGACTTCCTGCCAAATCAAGAGAAACTCAAGACAATGGAATTATGCATCCATTAAAGGGAACGAGGCAGATGGTAATGACAGTTAACATTTACTGTGTCAAGGCTCTGATACACACCTGGCAGGCACTATCTCTCTCAATTCTACAGGCTCGTGAGCTAGGCTCCACTGTTATCATCCTTTGACAGACAAGGCACTTGGAGAAGTTGAGTCACCTACCCAAATGGGCCATGCAGATCCGACTCCAGAGGCCCACTCCCTTATCCCCCAGTTTTTCATTTGGAAACTTTTCAAGCCAACTGAAGACTTGCAAGAATAGTATAATGAACACCCATATAGCCTTTACATATTTTATCATCATTAACATGTTGCCATATTTACACCACATTCAGGGAATTTAACATTAATGTATTCTATACTTAAATTTATGCTACATACACAGGGTGTCCTCAAAAATGCATACACACTTTAACAGCTGATAGCTCAATTTTGAAAATAAAATGTATTTTAATAAACACTGCCTTTATAATTATTCAAAGTGTGTGTATACATTTTTTGGGGAACACCCAATATACATATATTTAATCCTCATCCAAGATATGTCTTACTGATTTTTTTGGTGGGGGGGGGGGGGGGGGGAAGAAAGAAAGAGAGAGAGAAACAGTGATGTATGAAAGGAATATCAATCAGTTGTGTCCTGTATGGAGATCGAACCCGAAACCTAGGTATGTGCCTTGACCAGGAATAGAACCAGCAATCTTTCAGTGCACAGAACAACGCTCCAACCAACTGAGCCAAACCGGTCAGGGCTACAATTCTATATTAGAATTTCTCTAATTGTCCTCAAAATGCCCCTTTTTAGCTAGTTTCCTTTCATTCTAGGATTCCACTACATTTAGTTTTCATATCGCTTTAGTGCCTTCAATCTAGAACAGTTCCCACCTTTTTCTTCCTCTCCCATAACATTGACCTTTTTTTAGTCACATTCTGGATTTGTCTGTTTGCTCCCGGTTAGATTCAGGATGTGCATTTTGGGTGGGAAGGCCTTAGTAGCACTGCTGTGTCCCTGTCCATGCATCACATAAGAGGGCATGTGATATCAAATGTGTCCCTCATCAGGGATGCCCAATGTGGCCCTTAGCTTAAAGCAGTGTTCATCAGATTTGTCATTAGAGAGGAACCCGCCTCCCTCTGTAAGTGAGTAACCCCTGGTGTAATACCCTCTTCTTCCTACATATAGGTCTGCTGCACATATAGCCTTTATATATAGGCTTTATTATTTATATATAAATTGTTAACTTTAAAAAGAACATGTGGCCCTGACCGCTTTTACTCAGTGGATAGAGCGTTGGCCTGCGGATTAAAGGGTCCCAGGTTCGATTCTGGTCAAGGGCATGTACCTTGGTTGTGGGCACATCCCCAGTAGGAGGTGTGCAGGAGGCAGCTGATTGGTATTTCTAACTCTCTATCCCTCTCCCTTCCTCTCTGTAAAAATTCAATAAAAACATTAAAAAAAGAACATGTGGGTAGTTACAACCTTCCCTGCTTTGTAAGTGATTATGCATGTAAAGGTGCTGGTTGGCTGAGGACTGACTGGCTGGCTGTGATTTTCAGGAAGTCCCAGCCGTGAGTACCTGTGGGCCTTTGGTCTTGGGCTGCTCATGTTTCCAGAGTGGAATCTTCCCGTTGCTTGCCTGCTGCAGTGACACCTGACTTAGAGAGGAGACAATGAGGCCTCAGCCTCAGATTCTACCTCTCACTGAACTCAGCCCCTTCCTGATTTCCAGATGGAAACCCCCAAGGTGAGAGCCTCTTGTTTCAATGCAGAAAGACACCCTCTAGAAGTAGGCAGGGTGCAGAAGCTATTATAACGGCTTCTTTTATAGGCTTTCAACAAACCTGCCGTTTCCTGCTCTATATGTACTCTATTTTAAGAGGCACATGACACCTCCAATTCCTGAGCCTTTGGGGGAATTCACAGCATAAATTAGATGGTTTTTCTGCTTCTCCACTGAGCATAGGTTTTAGCTTTCTTAGTCTGTGTCCATTGGCTACATGACTTCCATGTTTTAGGGCTGCTTGTTCTCTCCACACTGTGGATCACTTCTTTCACCTCTTTACTTGTAGTGGGAACTGGGAAGGGCACAGAGGTAAGCCCATGTGCTCCATCGGTTATTGTTAAGCCCAAATCTATCCTATATAATAAAAGGGTAATATGCAAATAGACCGAACGGCAGAACAACAGAACAACCAATCGAAGTGTAATATGCTAATGATATGCTAAGGCTGCTCCACTGCTCACTATGACGTTCACTGACCACCACGGGGCAGACAGTCAACTGGTCGACCAGTCGCTATGATGTGCACTGACCACCAGGGGGCAGATGCTCTGACTGGTAGGTTAGCTTGCTGCTGGGATCTGGCCAATCGGGACTGAGCGAAATGGGCCGGACAAGCCCTCCCATGGTCCGATGGTGCACTGGTGGGGTCCCTCAGCCTGGCCTGCGCCCTCTCGCAATCCAGGACCCCTCGGGGGATGTGGGAGAGCCGGTTTCAGCCCGATTCCGCAGGCCACTCCCCTTGGGAGGGCGCCAGACCCAGGGCTCATGGCTGGCGAGCGCTGCTGCAGCAGTGCAAGCCTCTCCCAATCGGGACTGATTAGGTGTGAGCCCGAGGCAGGCACAGTGGGGCCAGAATGAGCGGGAACTGCAGGTAGGAGCTGTAGGCAGCATTGGACTGCCGGTTTCAGCCCAATCCCTGCAGGCCACCCAGAGGGACCCCACCTGTGCATGAATTTGTGCACCAGGCCTCTAGTATCTCATAACAGTTTATTTTATGGTTTCAATTTTTTTAAATGAGCCCTGATTTTGAAAAACAAACTAAATATTAATATGTATTATTATATTATGAAACAAACTAGGTGAGGAGATTAGCCAAAGAACATATATGCATAGCCCCTGGACACAGACAACAGTGTAGTGAAGGCTGGGGAGGTGGGGAGAATGGGGCCTGGGTAGAGCTGGGCAAAAAGAAAAAAAGAGAGAGAGAGAGAGAAGAAAAAAAACCTAAATGTTAATATATATTAACATTTAGCTTGTTTTAGTATATATATGTACTAGACACATACACACACAGATACTTAAAATGTATTTTTTTGAAGTCACCACATATAAGTATTTTATGGTTTCAATTTTTTTAAATGAGCCCTGATTTTGAAAAACAAACTAAATATTAATATGTATTATTATATTATGAAACAAACTAGGTGAGGAGATTAGCCAAAGAACATATATGCATAGCCCCTGGACACAGACAACAGTGTAGTGAAGGCTGGGGAGGTGGGGAGAATGGGGCCTGGGTAGAGCTGGGCAAAAAGAAAAAAAGAGAGAGAGAGAGAGAAGAAAAAAAACCTAAATGTTAATATATATTAACATTTAGCTTGTTTTAGTATATATATGTACTAGACACATACACACACAGATACTTAAAATGTATTTTTTTGAAGTCACCACATATAAGAAGCATAATGATCAGAAGCCTTCTCACTGCAAGTGAGAGGAAACCCCCTCATAGTGGTTTAAGTAAAGGAGGGAACTTACTGGCTCCCATGACTGAGACGTCCAGGGTCAAGCCTGGGGAGCTCCATGGACACCAATGATGCTGCCAGGAACCTCTCTTTCTACCTTTGGTTTTCTTGTTGTTACAGCCTTTCTCCCTTGCTCCCCACCTGCACATGTTGCCACCTGCAAAATGGGGCTGTCAGGGAGAATGAGTGATGGAAAGGGCTGAGGAGGAATGCACTCAGCAAACAGAGAAGGTGTCTGAAATCCTAACCCGTAATAAGCATAATTGCTTTTCAGAAATCTACCTGAAGCCGCCGCCCCCAGGAGCAGGCACACAATGAGGCGGAGGAGAATTCTCAGCTTCGCATCAGGCACTGCCTGAGCTGAGGAAATGGGAAGGTCTCTGAGTGAATGAGTCAGTCGACGGCCTTGGTACAGACTGATCTCGATCCAGGTCCCGGGAGCCGTGCCCCACTCAAGAGTTGCTCCATGCCCTTAACCGGTTTGGCTCAGTGGATAGAGCGTCGGCCTGTGGACTGAAGGGTCCCGGGTTCGATTCCGGTCAAGGGCATGTACCTTGGTTGCGGGTATACCCCCAGTGGGAGGTGTGCAGGAGGC
This sequence comes from Myotis brandtii, assembly GCF_000412655.1. Taxonomy (NCBI): domain Eukaryota; kingdom Metazoa; phylum Chordata; class Mammalia; order Chiroptera; family Vespertilionidae; genus Myotis; species Myotis brandtii. The sequence goes on from NW_005367209.1 coordinate 7,689,934, forward strand.
AGCTGGTCGATGTTTCTCTCTCATCGATGTTTCTAACTCTCTATCCCTTTCCCTTCCTCTCTGTAAAAAATCAATAAAATATATATTAAAAAAAAAAAAAAAGAGTTGCTCCAGGTCTCCTCGCCCTCAGGGCTGAGGGTGCTGGAGGGAGCCGTCTCAGGTCACTACCATCTTAACTTTCATGCCGACATGGGCCTGTGACCCACTCTCCCGCGTTGACAGGCTGGGCTCGGTTTTGCAGGTTGAAGGATGGGATCTGGTCTATTTGCCCCGCAGATGTTGAGATCATGGGAGAATGTGGAATAGGCGGTGAGAAGCTCAGGAAACAGCGGGAGGGAAGGCATGGGGGCAAGAAGATGAGCTGCAAGCTCAGGGTCAAGTACTAGTTCTTGTTGCCAGGGCAGCAGCCCTGAGAGTTTCTTAGGCTGTGTAAGTGTAGGACCGCAGACAAATTATTTTATTTCTTTTATCCTAGGTTTTCTCATGTATAAAGTGGGGCAGTCCATTAAGCCCCCAACCTTATAGATGTTAAAAGCCCGAGAGAACATTTTATTTTCCATTTCCCCCCTGTTATTTGGATAGAAATGAGTACTTCAATAAGCCCACGGCATGTTGGAACCACTGAAGGCAATTTCTGTGCTACTGAACAGACAGGGAGAGGAATGCGTTTTGCTCCTGAGAGGGAGAGAAAAAAGCAAGAAACGCTGACATTGGCTGCACAGACAGTGTGCAGTAAGTCTCTTGCCTACTTCCTGCGGCGCCCAAGTCCTTGGTCAAGTTGATAACACATAAATGCTCTGTGTGAGTCGAGTTCCCCAACAATAAGTGAAGAGGCTGCGTAGATAGGGGATGAAAGAGAGGGCACAGTTAAGAAAGACCCTTTGCAGAAATCAGAAGGGAGGACTGTATAGCCATGAGACTGGGGTCTGAGCAAAGAAAGCTCTTGATCTGTAGGGGGGGGGGCGCTAACGGAGGGGCCATTATGTGTGACGTCTGAGGAGGTTAAACACGATGGTCAATGGGGAGTCTTGGGCACAAGGCTTAATTATAATGAAGGCGTGATAACAGTAGCTACTGTTACTTAAATTATCATTTCAATTAGTGCTCTTGTTACCTTCCCCAGCCCCTCAGGGATTGGGGACTGTGGGCCCCAGGCAGTCACTAGTTCAGGCCTTTTGCTTCTCTCCCAGGAAAATGCAGTTTGTATAAGGCAAGCTGAAATTTATTGGGCCTCACTAGCAATAAAAAATACAGTATGCAAATTAAACCCACAAAATAACATTTTGTCTCTTTGAAGAAGATTTTTTTTTTAAGGTGTTAGGAGCTGGCATGGGTATGGGCAAGGGAAAATCAGCCATCTAAAGTCACGTAGGTGGGCGTACACATTGTTACAACTTTTCCTGAAGACAGTTTGACAAGAAAGCATCAGGAGAATTAAAAACACGCATATCCTTTGACTTAGCAATTCCACGTCTGGAAATAATACATGGTAGATGCTTGCAAAGATGCAGTTAGAAGGCACACTGTGCTGATTACTGCAGTGAAAAATTGGAAAGAGCTAAATATTCAACAACCGGGACCTAATTAAATAAATAAATGGCGCAGCCGTTCCTAGGGCTACGCAGCAGCCATTCTAAATGATGTCGAAAGCATATTCATGGACATGGTTATAAAGTGAATCCGAGAAAAGCAGGGATCAGAGCTGCATGTGTGCTGTGATCTCAGTAGTGGAGAGAGCGTTTCATCTCCCTGGGGCATTCTTGGGCAGACCGTGACATTAAAGGACCCCCTGGGCTCATGACTCCAGCTGGACCAATGAGGGCCATCCCCAGGAGGATGCGAAACCTCTGAGGAGAGCAGCAACTCTCTTGCTACAGGCATAAGGACTGAGGACCATGCATGCCAAGAGCTGTCCGGGCCCTTTTGCTGTCATGTGAGATGCTTGCCTGAGATGAAACCAAACAAGGGAAAGAAGAAGCAACAGGTGCAGCAAGGCGGATCCTGAGGACCTTCCTCGAGCCCCTGGGGCCACCTGCTCCTGAAGTCAGACAGAGCCCCGGGGTTTTCAACTCTAGGCGCTAGTACATTTCTTTTATCTCTTGCGTTAGAGGCTTGACTAAAACAAACCCATTTTTATACATATCAATAACAACAATATCCATAGATGTAGACACCAAGGCATTGATTGCGATGTTCTCTTGGTGAGCGGGCTGTGTTATTGCTGATTGTCTTCTTTTTGGCAGAACATTGTGGTCATTTTAAAACATGTCCACAAATTCTTTGATCCCTCTGCCAGCAGACGATGGGGTCTAGGTCCTCTCCCATTGAATCCGGAGTGACTGTGGTGACCTGGCAATGGCATTGGAGGGGAATTGACTTGCTCAACATCGTTTAGTGGGTGAGTGACAGCAGGACCTGATTTCAGTCAAAGCCTTCCTCTGTGCAGTGCCTTCCAAGTGAGATCGTTCATCTGATTAACTAACACTTTATGACTCTTTTCTTTCACGTGAGAGAAGAGGATGGACTCCGAACCATAAATACTACACGTTACTGCTTCCCCCATTTATAAAACACCTGGCACCTAACAAACACGAATGATCAAAGCAGCAATTTCCCCTGGTCATCAAGGCTAACCAGGGGACCATCACACTTAAGAAAAGGATGCTGGGAGGGTGCTAAAGAAATCCTGGGGTGGATTTGTGACCCTCTAGATCTGGGCTTATATTCTGAGTTCAAGGCCTGGCTCCAGCAGTTAGTAGGGGTGTGACCTTGGGCAAGTCACACCCCACAGAGGTGAGAACTGGGGCTCAGAGACTTTAAATAGCTTGCCAAGGGCATGCAGCAAGTACATGCTGAGACTGGAATTTGAATCTCTATTTATTTGATTTCAAAGTCTAAATCCTTAACCACCCCCATCCTTCCTCCTGTCAGCCCTACCAGACTTTGAATAACATGGGGGCAAAAAACTTGTCTTATTAATTTTCAAACCCTTCACCACCCCACTCCCACTCCCAAGTGCTCATCCAGAGGAGGCATCCGGAAATGTTTGCTGAATGAATCGTTGATCTCCCCGCCGCACCCCCTCCTGGCACTTCCGGTCCCTCAAAGGCCTCCTTCTCTACTTCCTTGAATCAGCTTTTACTGAACACAAAAGGAGCGATGAAAAAAAGCCTTTCTCCCCAAGGATACAATTAATCAGAATGCTTGCGCACATACCTCTGTCTGTATAAATACATATATTTGTGTCGACATAAATAGTAGCACTCACAAAGGTTGCTGGCTTAGAGATGTGGTTGGATGGGAACTGACAGCATGATTCATGGCTCAGGTCAAATTTAACTCTAACCTGTTTGTACAAGACAGATTTACTTCAAGGGCCCTTTCTACTACATAATTGCCATGGGCCCACCTTCTTTCCCGGGAGAGGGTATTTTCAAGTCAGCCCACAATCTCTTGCTGCTGCACACCCAAGTCAGGTCTGGAGTCTCTTGGCTACTTTCCCAGCAGTGTAGGCCCAGTTAAGTTGGCATTCGTTGTCAGCAAAGGGAGGAGGAGTAACCAAAGCTGCAGCAGCAGGCACCCTGCCAGGAAACTGGGCATATGAGATGGAGAATCCTCTGGGATAGGTGGTCTAGAGAAAGCCTTTCATCCATCCATCCATCCACCCATCTATCCTTCTATTGATACATAGCATCTGTCTAATAATATATAGCATCTATCCACCCATTTATTCATTCAGCCATTAATTACATCCATCCATCCATTATACTAGTATACACCCATCTATCACATTCATTTATCTACCCCTCCAGGCACAAAACACGTACTGAGCCTCTACTTGGTGCCAGGCACTGTACTGAACACAGGGGATATAGTGAACAAGTCAGATATCTTGCCTTCATAGAGCCTTATGTTCTAGCATGAGTTCAGATAATAAACAGGTAATCATGCCAATAACTTTTTAGTTATAGGCTCTGAGAAGCGTTATAGAGAAGATGCAGGTGAGATTCTGTACCTGGAGGACTTGAGCTAGTCTTGCGGTCAGGGAAACTGCTGAGAGTTGATGGATGAGAAAGAGCCATCCATTCATTTGGGAGCCGAGCAGGTCTTTATAAGCAGAGAGAAGAGCCTGAAGACAGCTTTGCGGTTGAGAAGACCTTTGTGTCTTGTCACAGAGCAAGGAGCAAGGTAACTTGAGCAGGTAAGAAGGGGAGAGTGATAAAAGACCAGATCGGGAGGCCTTGGGAAGCCAGATCACCCAGGGCTTCGGAAGTCACGAAAGGATTTGGTGTCTGGTTTTGCTGTGGTTCCATTTTCCATTTGAAGAAGTTCCATTTAAAGAAGTGGGAGTTTCATAGCTTTGTTTAGCAGAAAGATGGCACATCATGGTGGAGAAACACAGGGCTCAGCTGAACTCTGAGCCCTACCGTACTACAGATATATGACCTTAGGTAGGCAAGCTAGTTAACTTTTTGCAGCTTTACAGAGGATGAATTAGAAGGCTAATCCTGGAGGAGGCATGTTGGAAGGCTGTTATAATAATAAAACAGGTAGAACATCCAGCTTGAAGTAACAGAAAACCCAAATAATGGTGACTTACTTACACTGGTGCTGTCAGCTCTTTCATCAATGATCCAGGCTTTTTTGTGTGTTTGTTTTTTGTCTCTCTACTCCATCATATTTGCTTTCATTCTCATGGTTGTCACTTCATGGTTCCAAGATGGCTGCCACAGCTCCAGACATCACAGCCGCATTCAAAGACACCTATAAAATAATGATAATCCTGCTATTTCCCTCTTCCTTTTTTTAATATTGATGGAGCACCTACTATATATCAGGTACTTTTCTGGAGATTGATAATATTTCAATGACCCAAACAGACTAAACTAACTGAGTTGTTATAAGATTATATGAAATAATGCATATAAAACATTTGGTACCATGGTTGGTCCATTGCATAAACTTATTAGATGGTGGCTGGTTTTTTGTTTGTTTGTTTTGTTTTGTTTGTATTTAAATTCTTTATTGTTTAAAGTATTACATGAGTCTCTTTTCCCCCCATTTACCTCTTCTTGGCCACTCCCACCCCCAAGCACATGCCCTCACCCCCCTACTGTCTGTGTCTTTTTCCCCCATTTACCTCTTCTTGGCCACTCCCACCCCCGAGCACATGCCCTCACCCTCCTGCTGTCTGTGTCTATTGGTTATGCTTAGATGGTGGCTGTTTTGATTATTATTTTAAATATTAATCAAGGAACACTTTCCTTATATTGCTCAATATACTGGGAGCTCCAAGGAAACAGCATTTTCCCCTTCAGTCACAGAATCCCCATTCACCTCGTCTCCCAATGCAGAGATCTGAGAAGCATCCTGCATTCCTCTCCTCCTCATACCTGACAGCCAGTCATCGAGTTCCATCCTTCCTATCTTCTAAATATCTGAACTGTATCTACCCATCTCCAGTCCCCATTCACTGACATAGATTGGGGCTCTTGGTCTCATACCTGACAGACATTGTGGCTGGCTCAAGGGCAAAATGCAAGCTTTCCTCAGTATCACAAACCAGCTCTGCAGTTAGGGGTGGGGAGGCCAGAAGGCCACCTTCCCTTTTGCCTTAAGCCACCAGTCCTCTGGTATGACTCTTGAGCCCCAGAGTAGAGTTCTGTTTGGAGAGGGGCGTACCCAAAATATACATTCCCTCCTTCTCCCATACTAAAAGCATCATGGTTTTGTTGGTGACTGTAATGTGCGTAGTCTCAGGTAAGTAGTAACTTTCCCAGCCTCTTTTGCACTTAGGTGTGTCAGTTTTGACCAAGGAGATGGAAGCAAAAGTCTCCTGGAATAAATGTAGAGCATTCTACCTGTCCTACATTTTTCTGTCTTTGAATGTGGCTGTGATGTCTGGAGCTGTGGAGTCATCTTGGAACCATGAAGTGACAACCATAAGGATGAAAGCAAATATGATGGAGTAGAAAGATAAAAAAAAAGCCTGGATCTTTGGCGAAAGAGCTGACAACACCAGTGTAACTCACCATTATTTGGGTTTTCTGTTACTTCGAGCTGAATGTTCTACCTGGTTTGTTATTATAACAGCCTTACAGCTTGCCTCCTCCAGGGCTAGCCTATGTTTTGAAATATACAGATCTGATTACTCCGGGGCTGAAAACTTTATAAAGGTTTCCCTTCACCTACAACAGTCCCTGGACATAGTGTTATTTTCTGGCTAAATAAGGGTTTTCAGAGAGCATCTCAGCACTTTAATGAGGTGTTGTTTTTTTTCTTTTCTGATGAATATTGTAATAATCCTATATAATAAAAGGCTAATATGCAAATCGACCGGACAGCAGAACGACCAGTTGCTATGATACACACTGACCACCAGGGGGCAGACGTTCAGCACAGGAGCTGCCCCCAGCCCACAGGCCCCTATTGCCCAATCGGGGCCTGCTGGCCAACCTCTTGGTCCCTCCCCGCTCCTCCCGGGCCAGCTGTCAGCAGCCTGGGAAGATGGCCCTGATTGCTGGCCAGGCCTAGGGACCATACCTATTTTAAATAAAAGTATTAAAATTAAATTTACCAGAATTTAAAGAAGATAATAATGGAAGTGAGATTAAAAAGCAATTGCTGATTTAAAAATAATTTTTCTTCACCCATGGGCTATTGTTTCTTAACAGATCACTCTGGGGGAATTATTAAGGAGATAAGACAAATAAATGCCCTGTGAGATCCTGGATAGGATTCTGGACCGGAAAAAGGACAGCAGTGGGAAATTTACAATATTTTAATACGGTCTGTAGTTTTGTTAATAGTGTTATATCAATGCTACTTTCCTTGTTTGGTAATTATACTGTGGTTATATAAAATGTTAACATTAAGAGACACTGATGAATAGCACACCAAATTCTCTGTATTACTTTTTTAACTGTTCTGTAATTCTAAAAATAATTCAAAATGAAATGTTCTTTAAAATCACTTTAAGGTTAAAAACTTTATAAAATACAAGAGATTAGAGTGGTTTTTAATTATGTTTTTGTTCTAGAGAGTATGGAATCACTCCCTGTTATGAAACATGATGGCATTAGCACTCTTAAAATTCTTTTCATTTTCTCTTTCCCAACTTGCCAATTTTTGTTACTTATTTTCATAGTGTCAAGATTTACAACATTGACTTTTTTTGGCAACCATAATTATTACTGGAGCTGTTGAAACTTAATTATGTATTGAAATAATTCAGTGCTCACCACTACTCCTTTTGTTTCCTGAATTCTTTATTTTGATTTTGCTCTTTACTGGCTGAATTTCATATATAAGTACTTTTTACCTGAATGTCTCATTGCTCCTGTGCTTTCTGAGTTCATGACCACTTGGAAATGTCTGTGTGTTACCATCACATTTTTACAAATGAAGGCTTGGTTATATGCAACGGACCAATCATGGTACCAAATATTTTATGTGCATTATTTCATATAATCTTATAAAAACTCAGTGCATTTCTGTCTGTTCAGAAAGGACTCTGTAGACATTGCTCTACCATTTTCTGTCACAAAGGGTTAAAATATTTTTACATACAATGGAATTAACTTTTTTTGGATAGATTGTTTTATGAAGTTGAATACATATAACATTCACATAACCACAACCAGAATCAGAATAAAAAACAGTTCCATCATTCCTCAAAATTTCCCCATGCTGCCCCTTTATAGATAAACTCCCCTAACCATTAAACCCTGTCAACCACTGATCTATTCTTTGTTCCTATAATTCTGCCATATAGATGTCATATAAATGAAACTAATTATACATTATGTAACCTTTTGTTACTGACTTCTTTCACTCAGGATAATGCCTCTGAAATACATCTACATTGTTGTGTGTATAAACATTCATTATTTTTATTACTCAGTAGTATTATACTGATGACCCACAATTTGCTTATCAGTTATTGAGGGACAGAGTGGCTCAACCATTTTCCTTCCCACCAGCAATGTATGCGAGCTCATTGAGTATGAGAACTCTATAGTGAGGTTCACATTTTTGGCCTATTTTATATCTTACTAGAGGCCCGGTGTATGAATTTGTGCACCAGTGGGGCCCCTCGGCCTGGCCTGCAGGATTGGGCCAAAATTGGCTCTCCGACATCCCCTGAGGAGTCCCGGATTGCAAGAGGGCACAGGCCAGGCCGAGGGACCCCACTAGTGCACGATCGGGGCGGCCAGGGAGGGATGTGGGAGGTTAGCCAGCTGGGGAGGGACTGTGGGAGGACTCCAGGGCGTGTCCAGCCCATCTCACTCAGTCCCTATCAGCTGGACCCCAGCAGCAAGCTAACCTACCAGTCAGAGCATCTGCCCCCTGGTGGTCAGTGCACGTCATAGCGAGTGGTTGAGTGGCCTTAGCATATCATTAGCATATTATGCTTTGACTAGAGGCCCAGTGCACAAAAATTTGTGCACTCGGGGGGCAGGAGGGCACCCTCAGCCCGGCCTGTGCCCTCTCGCAGTCTGGGACCCCTCAGGGGATGACCACCTGCTGGCTTAGGCCCGCTCCCCGGGGGATTGGGCCTAAGATGGCAATCAGACATCCCTCTGGCAGCCCGGCAGCCCTCGGGGGATGTCCACTTGCCAGCGGGGAGCAGGCCTAAACTGCAGTCGGACATCCTTAGCGCTGCTGAGGAGGCAGCCCTTCAGGGTGGGGGTCCCCACTGGGGTGCCTGGCCAGCCTGGATGAGGGGATGATGGCTGTTTGCAGCTGGTCACACACCCTTCAGGGTGGGGGTCCCCACTGGGGTGCCTGGCCAGCCTGGATGAGGGGATGATGGCTGTTTGCAGCTGGTCACACACCCTTCAGGGTGGGGGTCCCCACTGGGGTGCCTGGCCAGCCTGGATGACATGCTGATGGCTGTTTGCAGCTGGTCACACCCCCTTCAGGGTGGGGGTCCCCACTGGGGTGCCTGGCCAGTCTGGGTGAGGGGCTGAGGCCGTTTTCAGGCTGGCAGGTGACTGAAGCTCCCAACCTCTCCTTTTTTTCTTTTTTTATTATTCTAGGATTTATTTACCTTCTATGGCTGTCACTGGAGCTGAGAGCTGGCTTTAACTCTGAGGCTCGGCTCCAGCTCTGAGGCCTCCGCTGCTGAAAGCAGGTATCTGGGCTTTGTTTAGCTTCTATAATTGAAACACTGTTGCTCTGAGGCCCGGCTGGCTGAAAGCAGGTTTCTGGGGATTGTTTAGCTTCTATAATTGCAACATAGTTGCTTAGAGTGCAGCTCAGAGCTGGGCGGCGGCAGGCGGGGAACCTTGGCTTCCTCCGTCACTGGAGCAAGCAAGCCTCCTGTTCACTTCAGCTGCCTGGCTGCCGGCCGCCATCTTGGTTGGCAGTTAATTTGCATATCACCCTGATTTGCCAATGGGAAGCGTGTCGGAGGTATGGTTAATTACCATGTTTGTCTATTATTAGATAGGATTGGTTGGACGGCCAACCAGACGACTGGACACTTAGCATATTAGGCTTTTATTATGTAGGATTGTGAATTTTGGGCAGTCATTATGTATTCCAAATACAAGTCCTTTGCAAAATATGTAATTTGCAAATATTTTCTCCCTATATGGAGTTTGTTTTTTCATTCACTTAGCAGAGCAAACATTTTAAATTTTGATGAAGTCCAATTTACCAGTAATTTTTGATGGATCATGCATTTGGTGCCATATCTGTAAACTCTCTAACTAAAGGTCATGCAGATTTCTCCTATGTTTTCTTTGAAAAGTTTTGTTTTATATTCTGTGATCATTTTAATTTTTGTATAAGGAGTAAGGTATATTGTTTTATTTATGTATATGGATACCCAAATGTACCAATACCATTTGTTGAAAAAACTATCCTTTCTCCATTGAATTGCTTTCGCAACCATGTTGAAAGGCAATTGACCATATTTATGTGAGTCTATTTCTGTGTCCTCTAATGCTGTTCCATTGATCTACACGTCTGTCCTTTGCTAATACCTCACTGTCTTTATTACAGTAGCTTTATAGTAAATGTTAAAATTGGGTAGTGTGAGTCCTCCAATATTGTTTTCTTTATCAAAATTGTTTTGGCTATTCCAGTTCTTTTGCTTATTTATATAAATATTAGAGTCACCTTGCCTATATCTGCAGAAAAATTCCTGCTGCGATTTCTACTAGGACTACATTAGTTTGGGGATAACTATGTTGTCTTTCAATCAGTGAAGATGCCATGTCTTTCCATTTTAATTAGGTCTTCTTTTATCAGGCATTTGGAGTTTTTAACATGCAGATCCCATACATGTTTTGTTAGGCTTATACCCAAATATTTTACCTTTTTCAGACTTATAAATGGTACTGTTTATAAATTTTCAATTTCTAATTATTAATAGTACATAGAAATATGATTAATTTTTACATGCTGATCTTATATCATGTGACCTTACCAAACTCACCAATTAGTTCTAGAAGCTTTTTCTCTTCATATATTCCTTGGAATTTCCTATATAGACCATCATATTGTCTATGGTAGGGACAGTTTTATTTCTTTCTTTCTAATATGTACATCTTTTATTTCTTTTACTTGTCTTTTTGCAGTGGCTGGGACTTACAATACAATGTTGAATGCTCTTTTTATGTCTAGTAATTTTTTTTTCTGAAGTGTACTTTGTCTGATATTAATAGAGCCAACCCAGTTTTCTTTTTATTAACATTTGCATGGTACATTATTTTCATCCTTTTACTTTTAAGCTACCTATGTCATTAATTTAAAATGAGATTCTTGTAGCCTGGCCAGTGTGGCTCAGTGGTTGAGCATTGACCTATGAACCAGGAGGTCACGATTCAATTCCTGGTCAGGGCATAGCCTGAGTTGTGGGCTCAATCGCCAGTAAGGGGTGTGTAGGAAGCAGCCAATTGATGAGTCTCTCTTATCATTGATATTTCTATCTTTCTCTCCCTCTCCCTTCCTCTCTGAAATTAATAAAAATATATTTTAAAAAATAATAAAATATGAGATTCTTGTAGATAGCTTATAGTTGAGTCTTTTTTAAAAATCCAAATCTAGTTTAGACTATTTTCATTTAATGTAATTGTTGATGTAATTTAGTCTTAGCGTGAAGTCTGAGGAGTGGAATAACCTGGAGGTTATTCACTCAGTCCCTGTCTGGGGTGACTCAAAGGCTAGGTTCATATTATTTTATTATATTTTTAAAATCATTTTTTATTTTTCAATTATACTTGGCATACAATATTACATTAGTTTCTGGTGTGCATCCCAGTGATTAGACATTATATAAATTACTAAGTGATCATCCCGATAAATCTTATACCCATATGACACCAGGCATAGTTATTAGAATATTATTGACTATATTCCTTATGCAGTGCTGTACATCTCCATGACTGTTCTGTAACAACCAATTTGTACTTCTTAATTCCTTAAACTTTCTCACCCAACCCCCTATCCCCTTCCCATCTGGCCACCATCAAAATGTTCTCTGTGTCTATGAGTCTGTTTCTGTTCTCCTTGTTTGTTTATTTTGTTTTTTTTATTCAATTTTTAAAAAATATATATTTTATTGATTTTTTACAGAGAGGAAGGGAGAAGGATAGAGAGTTAGAAACATCGATGAGAAAGGAACATCGATCAGCTGCCTCCTGCACACCCACCACCGGGGATGTGCCTGCAACCAAGGTACATGCCCTTGACCGGAATCGAACCCAGGACCCTTGAGTCCGCAGGCCGACGCTCTATCCACTGAGCCAAACAGGTCAGGGCTGGATTCAATTTTTGATAGCTATGTATTTACTGCTATTTTATTGTTCGTATACTTTATCTTTCTTCTTTCTCCTATTCTTTTATAAAATAATTTTTAAAATATTTTTATTGATTTCAGAGAAGAAGGGATGGGGAGAGAGAAATAGAAACATCAATGATGAGGAAGAATCATTGATTGGCTGCCTCCTGCACACCTCCTACCGGGGATTGAGTCCACAACCAGGGCATGTGCTCTGGCCGGGAATCGAACTGGGGATCCAGGTTCATAGGTCGACGCTCAACCACTGAGCCATGATGGCCAGGTAGGAATTAACATTTTCAATACCAGAAACTTCTTATCCCCAAATGCCCCAGTAAGCCCCATGATGGTATCAAAGCCAATCAGATTTCCTGATGAGCATGAGCTAAAAACCATTAGTAAATGAGATTCAAGCCTAAATCTAACGCCTTGAAGATCTAATCATCCATTTACTCATTTATTCAGCAAACATTTATTGAGCATCCTCTATGCCAGTCCCTGTACTAGATGCTGAGGGCACAAGACAGACACAGGGTCCCTGTCCATTAGTTAACATGATTGTGGTCAGGTTGAGCCTGGCGAAAGGGATGGCTATTAATGAAATCATTACCTGGTGAGTAGTGCTACGAAGGAAAGTATTGGGTGCTCTAACAGCATTTAATGAGGGGACCTGATGTAGGTCTCAAGAATCTGGGAGGGTTTCCCTGAAGCAGTGACCTATGGTATTTTACAAAGCAACGCAGTGAGCAAAGGGTGCTCCAGGCAGAGGAAGCGGCAGAGCAACTGGGCTTGGAAGGTGGGAGGGGGCACAGTGCCTCTAGCTGCTGAAGGAAGGCAACTGGCAAGGTATTTGAGAGGAAAGATGGGCAAAATGGGGCTGGAGAGGAAGTCAGGTCCAGACCCTGCAGGTCCTGTAGATTTATAGATTTTTATCTAAGACTAATGGAAAGCTCTCACAGTGCACCGTTCAATTCTCTGAGCAAACAGGAGTAGCTGGTGTCAAGTACTTGGTACGCATTTGTCATACTATCCATGCATGGCAGGTGGAGTGGTTTTAAAACTTGGCTGCAGATGGGCACTCTTCTCATGTAGAGGTAGGCTCTCTTCCCCTCCCATAATCTGGGTGGTTTGCGATGGCTTTGATCAATGGAGTACAAAGGAAATGCCATTATGTGACTTCCATGTCTAGGTCACAAAAGGTCATGAAACTTGAGCCTGTTCACTAGAAAACTTGCTCTTAGAGTCCTGAGTCACCACACTGAGGCTTTGATGCTAGAGAGGCCACAGGCAAGTACTCCAATCATTGTTACAAATGAACCCAGCCTTTGAGTCACCCCAGATGAGGGCTGTGTGAATAACCTCCAGGTTATTCCACTCCTCAGTCTTCATGCGGCAGAGACAAGCCACACCTGTTATGTCCTGCTGAATTCCTGACCCAAGAATCTCTGAGCATAATAAAATGGCTGTTTTGTTATGCCACGAAGTATTAATGTGGAATAGATGTTTTGCAGAAACAACTGGAAGAGGAAGTATTATTATTCCATTTTACAGATGGACAAACTGACTTTCAGAAAGATTAGGCAACTTGACCCAGGTCCCATAGGTAGTCAATGGCAGAGCCAAGATCTGAACCAAGGTCGGGCTAACAGCAAGCTTGTTCTCTTCCAATTATCTGAGGTGCCACCTGCTGAGTCAAGCTCCTTGGACAAAACCTCCCAAGGACCCCTCCCCCCATTACTGTTTCAACCTGGACACCCTCTTTGGCCAGTCTAGATTTTAATGGCTGATTTAGTTAAACACCTTTATGAAACATTTTATTCACATTTTTCAAATAATTGAAAGATATTCACTCTGCAATCAGTTCTTTCCTGATTTTATTTTCCCTTCCACACCTCCAGGCAGGAGCCAGACACTTCTGCCAAGCCTGACAGATCTGCTCCTCCTCTCCTCACTCTGCCCCCAGTGCACAAATACCCACGGGCCCCCATTAAATCCCAATCAGGCTTGGAGAGAACTGATTCAGCCCCCCTCTCCTGCCTCCTGGGAAGAGTTAGGGATGAGCAAATCATTTATTGGAGTAATTCTGGGAGCTAAGGCAGAGCTATGGCTGGAAGCCACCCACTAACTAGAAACCCAGAACATCAATCAACCAAACTGATTTTTCCGCTGCCGCAGCCATTTAAACAGTTAGCTTTGCTTGGGGCTTTGTCCAAAGTTACTCAACCAGTGGGTTCCTAGACGATAAGTCACCACAACCTCATTTCATTGTCTCTGTGTCCCGGGGCGGCCTCTTTACTCACTTCTTGTGAGGGGTTGAAGTTCATTTGTTGCACTCTGAAAAGAAGAGAGCCTGCACTGCTTGCGCACATGCTCTGGTTACAGAGGAAGATGAAAAAGGAGCCCGAGGTCTGCTGGGATATCAATACACTTCTCATTTGACGCCCTGCAGAGGCAGGGGAAGATGTTTTAAGTTCATTTTGGCGCCCCCTGCTGGTCCCCCTTGTCCAACTGCAGCAGATGCTTGATCCAGATTGTGGGGGCGGGGCTGTGGGGTTGGAGGCTGGAGGGGGGGATGGGGGAGGTTGTGCCCTTACAAGCCAGGTGCTTGGGGAAGGGAGACCTGAGCCATACAATCCTTTTCCTCTCATTTTACACGCGGGGAAACAAGCCAAAAAGAAAAACATGATTTACTCAGGGTCATGATTTGCTAAGCCTGTGTTAAGTTTAGAACTATTCTCTGTGGCTAGCATTTTTTTTCCTAGGACCCAGGAGTTCCCAGCACCTAAAGTGGCTCATGTAGCATAGCATGAAAACAGAAGGCCCTGGATTTGAATCCAAGCTCTTCCACTTAATAGCTGTCATGAGAAGGTAGTTCTCCGAGCCTCAGAGTACTCATCTGTAAAATGAGGGTAAAAAGAAAAAAGTAACATAGGGGTTCGTAAGCATTCCTTCATCCACACACCCATTCAAAAATGATCATCTGCCATGTGCCAGGCAGTGTGCCAGGTACTTGGAATTTAACAAGGCACAGGACATTGCTGGATCCGGTGAAAGCCCAGTGAGAAAATTAGAAGACATATGCAGACACAGAGCAGAAATTCAACAACTGTGCAAAGGAAAGCATGTTCCCTTTGATTCTCCCCCACTTTCCGAGTATCGGGAGGCTTGGGGTATTGCTCCAGCTGTATCAGTCTAGGAATGTAGATGTCTTGTAGAGATTAAATTATTTGAAGCTCTGGACCACAGAAGTCTTTGTATTCTCCACTGTGCCTGGCCCCAGGAAGTGCTCAGTAAATATTTGACTGTGAGAACTGCCCAAATTCTGGCTCCCTCTGTCTTTCCGGCTGCCAGCCGGTTTGCTGTCCGTGGTGCTGAAAAGCAAATTCCCCTACTCGGCATGAGGCAGCGCAGGTGCTGAGGCAGAAAATGGAGCCCAGGGGAAGAGGAGAGAGGGGAGGGAGGACGAGCCAACTTTTCACTTGCTATTAGTGACATCTTCATTTTGCCGTATCTTGGAATCTAAAGCTGATACCTCTTTTCCCAGCTGTCCCCACTTGGCTTTTTTTTTTTTTTTCTGGCTGGAAACACTGGGCAGATAGGTGTTCTAAATAACCACACAGCTTCAAAATATCTACAATGGGAACCCATAGCCCTATGAAGTCCTATTGGGAATTATTCTTTAAAGTTGGCGGACCCTTTTTAACCTCTTTCTGGGCAAGGAAAATGAAACACTCATAGATGCCCCCCCCCTTCCACACCCCCTGCTGATTTCATTCATGTCTGTCACCCAAGAATGTGGGCAGCTCTGAGTCAGAACTGGCTGTGGAGAAACAGAGAGAGAGGTAGGACATGAGATTAACAGTCTGGAGCTGGGTGATGTCACAACTGGCAGGATGATTTATTTTGACCAGCATTCCATGCCATCATGTTTGTTCATTTGTTCATTCTATAAATATTTATTGAGTGTCTACCATGGCCTGGCACTGTTTAGGAGCCCCAGATACAGTCAAGTACAAAAAAAAATACAATGTCCCTTGCTTCCTGGAACTTACTTTCCAGTAGAAGAGACAAATAATAAACAAATATACAAATGAATGTGTAGTATAATTCCAAACAAGAGGATAGATAATGATAGGGAGTGTTCTTTCAGATAAGATAATCATGGAAGTCCTTTTTGAGGAGGTGACCTTTGAGCATAGATGTGAATTAATGAAAAAAGATAAGACATGTAAATATTGGGGAAGGGCCGTGTTCCAGGAAGAGGGAACAATAAGAGCAAAAGTCTTAAGGTAGAAACAAGATGGCATGTCCAAGGAAGAGCAAAGAGACCTGTGTGAGTGGAGCAGATTTATCAAAGGGACATTAGAAAAGGTTAGATAGATACGCAGAGATCAGATCATGTGTTTTGAGGAGGACAAAGCAAAATGCTCAGAATTGGAGCAACACAAAATGACAGTTACTGTTGCACCTGCCATGAATAAACCACAACACGCTGGATGCCACCAGGGATACAAAGATAATTAGGACTTCTGCCTGCGTGAGTCTCATCATGTCTAAAGCTATATTAGACGGAGGCCAGTGGGAGCTAGCAATGTACTATTTATTCAGCCAACTTTTTTGTCTATGTACTTATAGACCATTGTCTAATGCAAGTCTAATGTCTAGAAGCTGAAGAAAAGAAGAAATGAGTCCCCGGCTGATATCAGAATGTCTAAGGCAAATACGCTCCAGACAGCAGCAGAAGATGAGGCAAAACCACTTCCCTTTCAATCTTCCCTGCTCTCTTCTTGAGTGATAGGAACAACAGTGGTCTGGAATCGGAGATATCACAGAAACAGCTGCTTTAGAATCCCTCATCACCGAGGTGCAGTCCCCACCATAAAACAGCATAGGCTACTTTCCGCTAGACAGCACAGGGAAAAGAACCCACATTCCAGGCATCTTAGCTAAGAGTGTCATATAGTCTTCACATCAGCTCCATCTTCTTATCGTCCCTGTGAGGAGACTTGCAGGTCCCTGCACAAAACCTGGCCAGACAATGAAAAGAGTCACTTCCTCACTGATCGCAAAGGGATTTTATGCACCTTGCCTTGTTGCTGCAGGACCCTCAGCATGTTTGAGATGTTGGCAGGGTAACATTTGTTTGTTTCACAAATGAGAAACCGACGCTTGGAAAAGTTGAGTGACTTGCCCAGGGTCACAAAGTGTTTCAGGAGATGAAATATGACTTAGTCCCAAGTTTGTCTGACCCCAAAGCCATTTGCAGTCCTAAGTTTTTCTTGCATCTCAAGCATAAAGTTCATGTTGGACTTTTTTTAAAAAAATGACCAATCCCTTAAATAGGCAGAGCCAACTTTGATAATGGTAGCACCCGAAGTCGCTGCCGCTTCCATGACACAGCCTCACTCTTAGTATCTCTTCATCCTCCCAACAACGTTGACGAAGGCCTGAGAATGACCCTGCTAGCACTCACCGAGCACTGAGTGTGCAGTAGGCACTGTCCTAAGCATTTTGCATGTGTTCATTTCATACTTGCAATAAACCTATGACGTCAGTGCCATTGCTATTCCTATTTTACAGATAAGAAAATTGAGGCCCAGAGGGATTAACTTACTTGCCAAAGACCCCACAGCTAGTCAGGGGCCGAGCCAGGAGCCTGGTCTGCAGCTCTTGCTCTTAGTCACTGACTCTGTTGATAAAACAGCGATTACTCAGAGAGGTAAGCCACTCGCCCAGTTGTGCAGAGTCCAGAAATGATGCTTCAGACTCAGACGCAGAATCGAGCCTCAGGATATTCCCCCTGCCCCACACTGCCGTCCTCACGGTAAAGCAGAGGAAAGGAAGCTGTCCTGCGACACGGCCATAGAGGCACCGAGTGATTTAACGCTGCCAAGGTGCCCCCTGGGGGTGTTCCTTAAATGATGATCTGTGCTCTGCAGTTGTCTGATATTTCCTCCCACTGACTTTTCTCAAACGTGGGAACCATGGCACCCATGCACCCTCCCCAGCATGTAAGTGCTTCACCAAGGAAGCTGCAGCTTTCTGTGGGGACTTGGGGTGTTCAGAAAGCTCCCTCCTTATGTTCCATTATTCCAGGGACTTGTAGGGGTGACTCAGAGAGCGAGATGTTATCCTGGAAAATTAATTATTTTATCAGAGATGGGACCCAGCCTGGAGACTCAGAATTAGACTGATAAGGGCCCTTCAGTGAGGGCTCCAGGGAGCCCTAAGTTGTCACTGACCAGCTATTCAAAGGGAGGTCAGCTTCCATCCCCTGTAACTATTAATATTCCCGAATGTGTCACAGAACTGGGGTGTACTGTATACCCTTTTACATCCATGAGCTATGCTCTCATCACTATTCTGTGTGAGGTGTGCACATCGGAGGGTATGTTTGCATGTGTGCCGCTGTGGTTGCTGTGTGTGTGTTTCTGTGAATTTGTGTGTGAGTCAGGAGCGCTGTTGAGGATCTGTGTATTTGATTGTGTGTGTGTGTGTGTGTCCATCCATATCCAAGTGTATGTGTGTGTGTCGTGTGTGTTTGGTGTGAGTCTATGTGTGTGGGCTTGAGGGGACCTCTATGAGGTGAGGAATCCAAAATGTGTAGTTAAAAGCCAGTAAGTGTACGTAGGGCAATAGAAGCAGTTACAGGGAAGGTCTTTTGATGCTGCTGTGGTATAGAAGAAAAGAAACAGCCTACAGCACTATAAAACCTATAGATGTTTCCATCTGGAACCTGGGAAGATCAGCTACTTTTAACAATAAAGGAGTTTGTAAATGAACAGGAGTATTGAAGAACAGATTGTTACTGCCTCCATGTAGAGAGCACCTACTGTGTGCCCTTTTACATCCATGAGCTATGCTCTCATCACTATTCTGTGCTATCATTATGCCCACTTCATAGAGGAGGCAACTGGGGTTCAGAGAGGTTAAGTAGCTTGGTCAAGGTCACACAGCTAGGAGGAGTGGAGCCAGGAGGAGAACGCAGGTCTGCCTGACTTCAGAGGCTGAACTTTCCCACCACTCCAGACTGCTATCCTTCACTTGCACCAGCCACCACCCCCAGCCCCAGCCAAGCCCCAGACCTGGTGGGGTGAGCCCCAGGCTGTGAAGAAGAGGGGGTCCGGGTGGCAGACTGAACAGAGTGATAAAATGGGAACAATAATGCTCTAGGTCCAGCTGGCTTAGTGGTTGTGTGGCCTGGAGACAGCAGCACCTCCTCTCTGGACCTGTTTTCTCATCACGCAAATGACCATTTGGATTCACTGGTCTGGCAGGTCCTTCCATTCTGACTGTGTGGCCATTGGGCAGGGGGTTTTGTGGGCTCCCCCACACACCTGGAGCGTGTTGGCCTGGAAAGAGGCTCTGTGTGGGGACAGAAGAGGAAGCTCAAGGCATGTCCACCCAGCGGAGGGTACTCTTCTCTTTCCTTCCTGTGTGAGCCAGGCTATGCCTGCTGGGCCCTCAGCACCCATTTCCACCTCCTTCTGCTTCTCTCTCCTGTGTCTTCCTGGACTATAGAGAGAAAAGCGATTTTTCCAGACTCCCTTGTAGCTAGGGTTCTGCATGCAAATTCAATCCTGCCAATCAGCGAAACCTGTGTGAGGTTCAAACAGCAGGAATGAAACGGATGGAGGGGGTCCTTCTGCTGCGTTGGTTGTCTGCTCCAGCAAGAGCAGCCCTGGAGGAGTGAGGTACCTCTGCAGTAGCATCTCAAACACCGGGCGTCACCTTCCTGAGCGCAGCGAGGCTGTTGTGATAGCAGCTTGGTGTTCCCCGGCCCCAGATTCCACATCCCTGGATCATAACATGGTGAGTTCTTGAACCTACTATTTGCAGGGATGGCGGCCTGTTAGCCCACTGTTGATTGTGTAGCTGGCGACCCTGCAGTGTTCTGAGAGTCATTCCTAGAGGCTCAGTCTACTCCTCTAGCAGCACTCCCCCACCCTTCGTACCTTTTTAAATTTCCTACTTCCCTACATTAAACTCTTTTGCTTTTAAAAGCCTGGATGGTTTCTTTCTTCTGTACTGAGCCCTGACTGATTGGTCACTATGATGTACTCTTACTCATCCTTCAAAACCCAGCCTCAGACTCCAGCTCCAGGTCCCCTTCCCTCATCAGCCAGACTGGCATGGGTATCTCTCCTCTGGGACTCCACAATTGGCTTTATCTCAGACTTTCCCACGTGGTGCTGAAATTAACTGTTTACTGTCTATCATACCACCAGACCGTGATCCCCGAGGGCAGGGACCGGGTCTTCTCGGCCATGCATCTGAGCCTTTAGCGGAGACCCTGACCTGTGAGGGCAGGTGCTCTGGGAGCATTCTGCGGAATGAATGCAGAAAAGGGAGCAACTTGTCAGTTCAATAGGATTAAGGAGAAACTGTAAGATTCCTGGACTAAGAAAAAAGCAATTTAATCTCCCCCTTTGGCAAAAAGAAACTTACTTCTTATTAGGAGCTATTATTAGGAGCAATGTACCTTAGGGAGCTCCCGGGATGGTGAGGAGTACCGCTCAGATCAAGCATCTCATTTCAGATCAAATATTCGGGATCCCTCAGTGGGTCTGGCCCCCTGCTGATGCCCTCAGGCTGCTCCTGAGGAATTCCAGCAGGAGAAGCAAACAGAGCCCTGGCTTTTGAGGCGGATGGTCTGGAACCACCACTGATGGGCTATGTGACGACACTGCTTTGAGCTCCGTTTCCTCATCTGCGAGGTGGAGTTAGTAATCTCTCCACCCTAAGGCTGTTGTGAGGGGCAAATGAGGTGGTCTAGGAGAAGCACCCAGCACCTCGCAGGGACTTGACACACGCTGGCGATGCTTTGGGCAGGAATTTGAGTTTAAGTTTTTTCTCTTCTTCATTTGGACAAAAGCACCGCCCACCACTGCCCTCTTTCACGCCTGGTGGCAGAGGTCAAGAGCGGGCCCCAGACGTGTGGTCATGAATGCGAAGCCTGTAGTTCAGGACCCAGAACAGAGTCGGTGCCGAGGGAGCAGGCGTCCCTTTTTGCTAAGTGCTGTTCGGATCTTGTCTGGTACCTGTTCCCGGGTGGCAGATACGACAGCAGGAAAGGGCTCGGACTTCATAGTGAGACAGACCTGGATGCACGGGACCTGTTCCCAGGTGGCTGGGAATGAGGGAGGGGCATCGTGGGCAGATACGACAGCAGGCAAGGGCTCGGACTTCATAGTGAGACAGACCTGGATGCAAGTCCTGGCTCCACCACTTACTTGGGGAGTCACTTCACCTCCCTGGGCCTCAGTTTCTTCATCTGCCAAGTGGCTCTACCGTGCCTCCCTCTCGGGTCACCGAGAGCTCACTCCATACAGATCACCCACCCCTGTCCTGGCATCGCGGCCGGCACAGGGTGGCTCGCCGTGAGGAGGAACACGGATGCGTTTCCTGCTCTTGGCCAGCAGCCTGGCTCTGTGAGGAAGTGGCTCACAGCTGCTGCTTTGGGGGCAGAGAAACTCGGGATCCGGCCTCATATGAGCTGTGTGACCTCAGCCGAGTCACTGCCTCTCTGAGCTCAGGGTCTTCCTCTGACACAGGAAACCATGTCCCTCGGAGGTTTGCTTGCGAACTAAATGAGGTGACACTTGGAGAGGACTCAGCGATGACGCGAAGGCGGGCGTCATCGATGGGCGACGACTATTCGCCGGAGTAATAAAGTTCAGTTACCAGCTGAGGCAAAATAGGAGAGACGGAAGTTGTGCCCGTTGGGAATGAGAAATTCTCTCCCCGTCAGTCAGTTCATCAGCTCGGTGATGGGCCTCTGTCGGCGCCTCTTGGCTGGGAGAAGAGCCCAGCTGCTTCCCCTGGCATTGCTGCCGGAGAGCTCTCTGCCGCTGGGAAAATGGAAACCTTCCCGAGGTCTTTCCAGCCCTCCTCATTGTAGCCATTTTCCAGTGTACAGTTCAGTGGCGTTAAGAACATTCCTGCTGTTGTGCAACCAGCTCCTCTATTTCCAGAACTTTTTCATCATCCCAAACAGAAACTCTGTACCATTTAAGCAATAACGCTCCATGCCCTCCTCCCGCTGCGCCCAGCCCCTCCCTGGGAACCTCTATTCTACTTTCTGTCTCCATGCACTTGCCAAGTCTAAGGATCTCATAGGAATGGAATCATACAATATGTGTCCTCTTATGTCTGGCTTATTTCACTTAGCATAATGATTCAGGGGTTGCCAAAGCTATCGCATATCTCAGAACTTCATTCCTTTTTATGGTTGAATAATATTCATTGGTATATAGTCTACATTTTGTTTCCATTGATCTGTGGGTAGGCTCTGGTTTGTTTTCACCATTTGGTTATTGTGAAGAATGCTGCTGTGAACACTGATACACAACTATCTGTCTGAGTCCCTGTTTTCGGTTCTTGGGGTGTATCCCCAGGAGTGAAATCACTGGGTCACATGGTTATTCTATTTTCACACTTTGAGGAACCACCACATTTTCCCCCCACCATGGGTGCTCCGTTTTATATTACTACCACAATGCACGAGGATTCCTCAGAGGGTGGTTGGGTGGGTGGGAGGTAATCAACCAAAGACTTTGTATCCCAGACAATGGGGTGGTGAAGGCCTGGGCAAGGGTGGGCTGGAGGGGGTCAGTGGGGGGGAAAAGGGGACACATGTAATACTTTCCACAATAAAGATGAAAAACAACAACAACAATGCATGAGGATTCCTATTTCTCCATGTCCTTGGTTCTTTGAGGTGCATTGGGAGACCCTTCCTGGTTAGCTTGGCAAACTCTTACTCATTCTTCAAAGCCCATTTCAAGTGTTATCTATTCACAGAGCCCTTTCTAAACATTCCTTACATTTCTAGGCAAGGTTCATCACTGCCATGTCTGCATCTTGCCTTGCTTTGCTTTTGCACCTACTGTACTCCATACATTTGTTATGCCTTCGTGTCTCCCACTGGACTTTGAACTTACTGAGGGTGGGAACCACGTTGGATTCGACTCTCAGTCATCAGCGCCAGAGAGAAAGAGGGAAGTCAAGGATGATTCCTCCGTCATCCTGCTCAGTTCTTCTTGCCTCTAGGCCTTTGCCTATGCTGTTCCTCTACCTGGAAGGCCACTCCTTCCCTTCGCCTGGGGAACGCCTGTTTGTGCACCAGTTCTCACTTATCTCTCACTTTCTACCGGAAACCTTCCCAGCTCCCCTCCTCCCACCCCCTACCAGGGAGCCCCTCTTCTGTGTTCCCGCAGAATTCTAGGTCTCCTCCTAGCCCAGCTAGACAATGGCTGGGCCTTGTCTGCTCATACATCTGTCTCCCAACCTGGACCGGGGGCACAGGGAGGGCAAAATTGTGTATGGCACAGGTCTCTCCCAGGGCCAAGCACAGAATGCCGTATTATGAGTCGTCAATATGAAAATATGACAGGGAGAGAGAGAGAGAGAGAGAGAGAGAGAAGATTGAGCATTGATACACCTTCAGCGCAGCCTCTGACTCCCGTCTCTGTTCCCGTGGCAGCCACACACAGACACGGCCCGCCGGTCCTCTGAGATTCATGACGGGCACATTGCGGCAGAAAGAGCGATGCAGGAGGCTGGAAGCTGATGGGAGAGTGGGGACTAAATTCCACTGAAAACCTCCCTGCTGCTACCTTCCCCGTGTAACAAGTGAAGAGAGAAAATACACAGAGCTTTGTGGGTGAGACAGAACCCG
The DNA here is from genome assembly GCF_000412655.1 of Myotis brandtii. Lineage (NCBI taxonomy): Eukaryota > Metazoa > Chordata > Mammalia > Chiroptera > Vespertilionidae > Myotis > Myotis brandtii. Next base: position 7,713,405 of record NW_005367209.1, read on the forward strand.
GGCGGAGAGAAGCTGGGAAACAATACAACTCGTGGCTGGCGCACAAGCCTGGGTCCAGCAGCTGCTTTCAAGCTGTTCTCTGCCATTTTCTAGCCCCAGGAGTTGGTGCCAGTGACTCCCCTTCTCCCGGCCTCCATTCCTTATCTGCAAAGTAGGGGGGGCAGTCATGTCTCGTTGCAGGGTCGTTGGGAAAATCAAGTGTATACTAGTAAATGGCTTGCAGCAGGGCCTGGCATGTAAAAAGCCCTTAAGACATGCTGGTTTGGGGCCTTGTTTTTACTTTTCTGCCTTCTGCCAAGTTCTTCCTTGTTCCTACCCAACAGAATGTTTCAGGGCTGGTTGTTCCAACTGCTGCCTGGTCTGTAGCCCGGTGAACCGGAGACCGCCGTGCACTGCGGGCATGCAGGCAACGTGCTGGGGCCTTGGAGCTGGTCCTGACACCTGCATGGAGCTGGGATGGTCCTCCCTCTTCAGATGACTCAGGAGCTCAGAGAGCCCAGGCATCCAGGAGCTGCCCCCTAGTGAGTAAGCAGGATGTCAGGATTCGAACCCCAGGGAGCCTGGGCTGCGTCCATGGTTTCCCATCCCACAGGCTGCTGCCCATGAGGCTGCGATGTGACGGTGGCATCACCGAGCCTGGGACAGGGTGAGCTGTCTGACAGGCCTCTCTGGGGCTAGGGGAGCAAGCTATTCCCTGCCTTGTCCTGCGGTGCGTGTGGAAAGGACATTGTAGAAGGAGAGGAAAAGCAAGTGAGTGAACCATTTGCTGGGAGGCAGACAATAGACTCTGGGGGCGAGGGATGTTCAACAGTAATGGCTCACAGCAGGCTCATCCGCAGCATCGCTACCCTCCCCGTCTTTGCTTCTCTTTATGATGAACAATAGCCCAGAGAGGCCCCCACTCCTCTAGTCCAGTGCCTGCTGGGGCCCAGGAATGGAAGCCATTTATCCCATCTCTTGGAGATGTTGTTTATTCCAACGTTATTACGAAGAGCTTACAGAGCTCAGGAAGAGGAGGAGGAGGAGGTGAAAAATAAGGAGGATAGAGAGCAACTGCCATGAGGATTTGCACTTGGTGGAGGGGAGAAGAAGCTCAGCCCGGGCTGTTATATTCCCAGGGAATCAGTAAACAGACTCCACCCAAGTCCTGGGGTTGCGAGGCTGAAAGCTAAACCTTGGCCATGGCCATTGGACACTGGGGCTGGGGCTTCCACAGTGGCCCCTGCAAGTCGTTTCTATCTGCCTGTCAGACCCAATGTGCTGCCTGGGAATAGGGAACAGGAGGAGAAGGAAGACAGGGTCCTGAGGAGTCCCCCCTCCCCGACCCCCGGAGGGAGGAGGGAGACCTCATCTCGAGGCTGGAGGGGGGTGTGCAGGGGCTGAGTTTTGGGGCTGGGGTCCACTCCTCCTCCCTCCCTGTGTGGCTAGGACCTCCCAGAACTTCAGCTGCCTTATTGTTTTGAGGATGCATTGTGATACCCATGCTACATGTTTGCCTGCTGTGAGAATCCAGTGAAACATGGGAGGTGTCTCAAACATAGTAGGTGCTCAGCAAACGGCCCCTTCCATTTTCCTCCTCAGAATGAACAGTGAGAGGACGAGGCCCCAGAGAAGCGGGATGTGTCAGAGAGCGGATGATGTGATTAACCACTGCGGGTGGAGCCCTCAGTAAGTGTCGCTGTGTTAAGTGCGCACATCCTCTTGTTTCACCCGCACAAGAGCCCGATGTCCTGGATAGCATTACCCCCATTTCACAGATGAGCAAACTGAGGCTGAAGCTGGAAACTTCTTTAAGGTCTCTCCACTGGCGAGTGGCAGAGACCTCTCTTACACTGTGCAGGTGGAGAGACTGAGTCCCAGAGAAGGAAGCTCCCAGCCTCCCCCCATGGTGGGCAGATTCAGGCTTCCTGCCCAAGGAGGGGGGAGGGAGTGGGCAGGGACTTGGGGGCTTTGGATTCTAGCTTGATGACTTATTTGCATGTCTTTAGGCAAGTGCCTCAGCAATCAAGCCTCTTCTTCCTCATCTTCAAGGTGGGCATAATAGTCACTACCTGGCCAGGTCTGAAGATTAAACCCGACGGCTTCGACTAACTGCCTGGTGCAGATAAGCGCCCACAAAATGGGCAGCCCCTGGCAGACTTCTAAACAGTCACGCCTCCCACCAGACAGTGTCTGCCGTTGCCTGAGGAGAAACTCCCGGGTTCTCTTCCAAACGCGGAGACCCCTGCCGTCTGGAGGGTGTTTGCAGCCACGGAGAGCGCAGCCCGCAAGCTGGTGCTGGCCCCGGCGAGGGGACGCGAGGCGGGTGTGCGCTTCGACTAACTGCCTGGTGCAGATAAGCGCCCACAAAATGGGCAGCCCCTGGCAGACTTCTAAACAGTCACGCCTCCCACCAGACAGTGTCTGCCGTTGCCTGAGGAGAAACTCCCGGGTTCTCTTCCAAACGCGGAGACCCCTGCCGTCTGGAGGGTGTTTGCAGCCACGGAGAGCGCAGCCCGCAAGCTGGTGCTGGCCCCGGCGAGGGGAGGGGAGGCTGGTGTGCCCCCCGCCCGGCGTGCAGGCAGGGACACATCGCAGCCCATATTTTGAGGGGGATTTCATGATACTCGCTTTGAGTTGCCGCCAGAGAAAAGTCAACTGCCGTTCCTGGCTGCCAGGAAGGGCTGTCCTTCTGCCAGGGCTGCTTGTGCCTGGCACCGGCGCAGGCTTGTTTCAGCATCAACTGTCGTTTGCAGACAAATGTGTGCACACGCACATCCCAGCACACACGTGCACCGGCCACACGCGGAGTTGCCACAGCACACCGCCCAGGTGCTGCAAGCCCTGCCGGCTTCCGAGGCCACTTCCCCTTCTCTTCCTGTGTTCCGGACCCTCTGCCTCTGTCTCAACATGTTTGTCTCTCTGTCTGTGAGGGTTCTGAGCCCCTCTTCTTTCTTGGTTTCCTTCTCTCTCTTCCTTGGACTCTCTGTTTCTCCCTGTCTCTTTGGGAATCCTCATCTCTGACCCTCTGGACACTCGTGTCTCTCTGTTTCTGATTCTCTCTGAAGCTTTCTGTTTTGCTCTCTGTTTGTCTGACTCTCTCTGTCTGTCTCCATCTGTCTCTATATCCATCTGACTCTCTCTCCATCTGTCTCTCTCTCTCTTTCTTTCACTCCCCTTCTCCCCCCAACCCCCCAAACCCTGTACCCATCTGACTATGTCTGTCTGTCTGTCTGTCTGTCCCTCTCTGACTCCCTTTCGGTGTCTCTCTGTCTTTCTCTGACTCTTTCTGTCTCTGTCCTCCCCTACCTCTCTCTTTTTCTCTCTCTCTGTGAAACTCTCTGGGAAATGCATCAAAGACTGAAGTGGCCGGATTTCAAGTGACAAACAGCACTCCACCCAGAATCCACCCCCTCCCGTCGCACCGCCTCCTCCTCCGCATCCCCTGTCACGAAGCCTATTGTGTGGGGCCCAGGGAGTTCAAGTTGAAGGGCCCTGGGCTCTGCGCCTCTGACTGCTCAGCGCTACCTCCCCATTGGCTCCGAGCAGCTTGCGCTCAGCAAGGGCTGAGCCACAGGGGGAGGCTCTCGTCCATAAAAGGGGGGTGAGGCACCAGAACTGCCATTCGAAGGGGCTTTGGTGGCGCTCACAGCCGCCTCGTTGGCACCTCCTTCCCAGCCGGAGTCAGGGTGGCCCTTGAGTCTTGGACCGACCACCTGCCACCACCCTCCGACCTGCTCGGGCAGAAGCTGCCCAGGACAAAGCAGAGGGAGCACAGGTAAGAGCCAGAGGGGTGCTGGGGTCTCCTTTGGTTTGGTTTAGCTGGTCTTCTGACCCTGGAGGTGGTGGGAAGCTCCCGCTGGGGGATTTGGGGTTTGGGTCTAATTACCTGGAAGACATAGTTAGTTAGGAGGCGAGTTTACAACAGACAGACCAGGGGGAGACGGGCTGCTCTTCGGAATTTCTCTCTCCCCACAGCCCCGGCTGAAACAGGTGGGTTTCTCTCTCCCAGGAGGACCACCCTCCGTTTTAGCTCCAGGGTCTTCTTGGTCCTACAATCCACCCCCCAGCAGTTCCCATGGGAGAGTGGGACCGACCCCTGGGTAAAAGAAGGGAGAGTTTTAGCTCATCAGAGTGTTTTCAAAGGTCAGTGATTCTCACTGGACTTTGAGAACAAGGGCTTGGGGACATTAATGAGGTCCCGGGCTCTGGCATTTACGGCGAATCATGTACATCAACGTACAACCGAGTTCAGCCTCTTCATCCTTTTTGGATCGAGTTTAATTGCTGACAGAGTCCTGGCTTGAGTGGCTCTCTTTGACGTAATTCCACGCAGAAATGAAGTGTGGGGCTGCCTTGTTGGGAGGGAGTGGGCAAGAGAGTGACACCGGCCAGCAGAAGCAGCCTTGGAGGGCTTTGCTTGTCCATTTTACTTTGAAAGGACTTGTTGCTTTCATGTAAATTGCAGCCCTGAGGAGTCTAGTCAGGCGGGAAAGAAGCCCTTTGCTCCCTGGTAAAGATATCCACACTCAAGGGAAGTGTTACAGAGCCTCAAAGTTTGACTGTAGCAAAACAGCTACTGAGTTGC
>NW_005367209.1:7718222-7718546 GCF_000412655.1 Myotis brandtii
CCAGCCCAGGACTCTGAGGCTGAAGAGTGAATTCTGAGACCTGCTACTTTTTCCGGGGCATCTTTTATGTGGAATCTTTACAAGCATCCCTTCGTGATGCCTCTAAGCTTGGAGGGGGAACAGGCTCTTCCCGTTACTGGATCTGATTTCAATTCCCCTCCCACAGATCGAAGCCTTCCTTACCACCTTTCTTAGGAGGGCTGGCAGAACAGACAAGGCTTGTCTTTCTTATTTGACAGGCTTTCTAGCCAAGATCCAGTGCAGTTTCAGAATGTGAATCCTTTTATCTGCATTTCCTCCCTCCTGCTCCCCCCCACCACCACC
>NW_005367209.1:7718573-7741063 GCF_000412655.1 Myotis brandtii
CCCCCATTGAACCTGCCACCCCAGCCCCACCTCTTCTTGCCTTTTGTTCTATTTTTGCAGGTCATTTATCTCCAGGCTTTGAGATCTGCCAGGGGAGCTGTTGCAGCAGCCCAAGCAGGTGAGTTACACTGCCTGGGGGAGGTCTGCATTAGTTGAAGGGATCTCAAGCCCACCGCTTTGCCCCGGGTGAGCTAGAGGTGTGGGGGGTGGCAGGTAAGTCCTGTGATCTGCCAGCGGGCGGCTGGGAGCGGGTGTCCCAGTGGTTCCTGAGGAACCCAGCACATTTCAGAGGAGCAGGCAAACAGACCAGCCCTGGGGCTGTTTGAGAAATTTTCAATCTCCCTAAAACACAGGGAAAGGGATTGGAGTCTTGAGGTAACTCCATGTAGCATCTAAATGTCTGTCTCACAACACCCGAGACAGTGCTGGTCCAAATCCCTCCACTTATTTGCTGTGTGATTTGGGGATAGTAGCTGTCCCTTTCTGAGCATGAATTCTTCACCCGCACAGTAAGGATAAGAATAGCACTCACCTCCTGGGGCTATGGTGAGACCCCTATGGGATATTATAATGCTATGCCTGGCATGTACTAGGTGCTCAATAAATGCTAGTAGGACTGCTCAGGTTTTCCCTGTTCCAAGTGGCAGAGTTGGACCCCTCCCCTTCCCTCCCCCCCAATCTGCTCTAATCCTTGATCACCTCACTCATTATGTTGTGTGTCATATACTCAAAGTAGCATCTAAAGTCTATTTTTTCTGTTTGTGGGTCGGGTGGGCACTGCTCTCCCCTCCCCACCCCCTTCTCTGCACACAACAGAAGACTTTATTTCTTCATTGGATCGATCTTCCCTGACTCCCCGGCCCACTGCCAACCTCCTCGGGCCATTCTCACACAATTGTTGTATTTATTAGATGCCTTCCATCAGTCTGAGCGGGATCAATAGCTGGTGGTTTGATTTCAATGCGTGTCTGAGCAAGTGTGTCCAGCTAGCTGATTTCTCTCATCATTTTCGCTCATCTCAGCCCATAAATGATGGGCAATCTCACTGGGTTTGACAAAGGTCTAAAACGATTTTACGAAGACAGAGCTGGCCATCGTGGTGGCAGTAAACCTCAGGGGAGACACCGGGTTAGCCAGGATCAGCCCAGGGTGGTGTCCCTGAGTCCTTTAAGGTGGACCTCATTAACGACTCCCACTCTGGGTCCAGATGATGCTCTTGGCAGAAGGAGGGTAAATGGCCCAGGTCCACGAGACACATCTCTTGGCTTGGGGGCTTCTCTCTGAGCCCATCCAGCCCTCCTGCTGGCCAGAGCGGTTGGCTGCAGGCTTATTCGCCAGGGGGCAATTTGTCCACCATCACTTGGCTCCTTGACCTATTCCTGGACAGTTCAGTTTAACCCGACAAGGGTTTATGGAACAGTTATTATGCGGTTGGGTCTTCAGTGCACTGGCAGGAGGAGAAAACTGATATTTGTGATTCACATAGTAGGTCAACCTCCTGAATCAAAGTCCCCTTCCTTTCCTTCCCTTTCTCTCTCATTTTGTTCCCTTCCCTCCTCTTTTTGCCCTTCCCCCCTTCCTTTTCCTATACCTTCTTCATCTCGTTCCCATCCACTCTCCATCTCTGTTTCTCATCTTTATTCCCTTTCCCCAGGTTGTTTATCACCTCACATTTTGATTTTCTTTATTATTGCTGAGATGTCCGAATTTCCCCCCTTTGCCCCTCCCCTCCCAGCGCCTGCCCCACCCAGGCCCTCACCACACTATTGTCTGTGTCCATGGGCTACGCATATATGCATATAAATTATTTGGTTAATCTCTTCCGGCTCCTCACCCGCCCTCGCCTCTGAGATCTGTCAGTCTGTCCCATCTCACTCTGGTTTTCTAGGCGTCATTTCTCTCTGTGTATGCGGGCTGCATCTCTGCTGCTCTTTTTTGCCTCTCTCCCTCTCTGTGGGTGTCTCTTCGCTGCCATCTCTCTCTGGTCCACCCTCCTGTTGCTTCCTTTCTCCCCATTCCCTTAATTGCATCACGTAACAAAGGGTGGGCATTCCATGGGAGTCCTGCTTCTGAAATACGTTCTTTGAAAAGCGCAGTTAACAATCCCGCGGTGACCATCGTCGGCAAGGCTCTTCCACTCTTGTTTCTAGACAACGAGCGGCCTGAGAGATTGGCCAGCCTTCGGTGTGGGCCCTCATCCTATGTTCTGTGTTTTAATTCTTGCAGAACTAAATAATGGCTTACTTCCCATTCAGATCTGAGCTCCCCATCTCCCTAAAATGATCATCCATTCTTTGTTAATGACGCTGCAGGCCTAACAAAAGCACTGTGTTCCAGTTTTGGGGTGTCCCTTTGCCAGCCCACTAGAGACTCACAAAGATGAACTTTATGTATTTTCTTTTCTTTTTTAAGAGAAAAGACTGATTTTTTAGAAAGAGTGAAAAGGAGGGTGGGGGGAAGAGAGAGAGAGAGAATCGGTTGTCTCCTGTGTGTGCCTGGGATCGAACCTGTAACCCAAGTATATGCCCTTGACTGGGAATCAAACCCATGACCCTTCAGAGCACAGGCCAACGCTCTAACCACTGAGCATGCCGGCCAGGGTGAACTTTATATATTTTTGAGTGAAATAAAACTCCTGAAATAGTCTCACCTTCAGGAATGTGATAGTTTGGTGGGGGGATTTGATGGGCATTCAATGCGTACCGGCACCTCAGGGATGGTGCGGGGAGTGGAGTCACAGACTGACTGTAAGCCAGTTTCTGCTCTGCCTTGCCTGTTGGCCTTGACCCAGCCATTTCACTTTTCTGAGTATCTGTTTCCCCATCTAGGAAATGGGACTCACAGTGCCCAGGCTACTGGATTCTCCTGAGGGTTAAAATGCAATAATTGAAATAAATGAGCTTGGCCCCATAGCTGTGTCTTAAACAGTGAAGGTCAACTCTGCCCCGACCTTGGAGGCACTTTGTCACTTGGTTCTCACTCTTCCCCCTGGAACCTGAGACTCATCATAGCCCCTGCCATGTGGGCTCCATGGGCGGCCGGCGGCACAGAGCGGGGCGCAGAGCAGGGCGCAGAGCTCGCAGGCTGTGGCGATGTGTGCTGCTGAGGGTCACTGAGAGGACGCCATCCCCTCCCTTCGCGTCACGCCCGGTGTGGGAGGCCCCAGCTCCGGCTCCATTTCCCTCCTGATTCGTGATGTGACCTTAAACAAGTGATTTCATTTCTACCTTTTCCCATTTCCTCTTCTATCAAATAGGGATAATCATATGCGATAAAGTGCTTGGGGAGATAATTGCGATGTTAAATCAAGCCATTATTATTCCACGCTGGCTTTTTAAACAAAAACGCTCGCTGTTCCTCCAAGCCTCTGAATACAATATAGAAATACCATCAAGAGGAGATAATAGGGCATGCAGTTTTTAAGGAACTCTGGGCCCTCGGTGTAAAGGGGCCTGCCCTGGTCAGAGTGGCTCAGTTGGTTGGAGGGTCGACCTGTGCCCTGAAGGATCCTGGTGTTTATTTCCTTTCAGAGCACATGCCCAGATTGCGGGTTCCATTCCAGGTCGGGCGCATGGCAACCGATCAACGTTTCTCTCTCACATTGATGTTTCTCTCTAAAAAATCATTAAGCCCTGGCTGGTGTTGCTCAGTTGTTAGAGCACTGTTCCACGTACTGAAGGGTCTTGGGTTCGATTCCTGGTCAAGGGTAGATCCCTGGGTTGCAGGCGTGATTCCCAATTGGGCACGTGGAGGAGGCAACCAATCGATGTGTCTCTCTCACATCAATGTTTCTCTCTTTCCCAACCTGCCTTCCACTCTCTCTAAAAAAAGGGGGGGGGGGATATCCTTGGGTGAGGATTAACAACAACCACAACAAAAATGAATTTTAAAACTCACTTTTTCTAAAAAAAAAAAACCCCAAAACATAAAAAGGGCCTACTATGTGCTGGCCCTATAAATGATGGTGTCTTAGTCAGTCCTTATGGAGACATGGCAGGAAGGTGGTACCCCATTTACAGATGAGAATACTGAGGTTTGGAGAGAGACTTGATTTCCCTCTGATCTTCCCAAGAAAATCAGCTTTAAAACTATTAGAACAATTAAAATTATAAAATGGTTATAAAATTAATGAAGGCAGGGATCAGCAAAGGGCCAGACAGTTCAGTATTTTTGGCATTCTGGGTCTTTCGGTCCCTGTTTCAATATGCAACTGTGCTTTTGAGGATGGAGGCAGCCATGGACACTACGGCAACAAAAGGAATGACATATAGAAACGAGAGGATGTGAAAGAGATTTATTGTCAGGAATTGAATCATGTAGTAAGGAGGCTGGTGGGTCCAAAATGTCCTCCTCCCCCGGCCCATGCTTCCCTCGCTGGGCTGTCACAAAGCACTGTGAGGCAGTGGCTAAGGAAATGCTTCCAGAAGAAACCTGGAAGTGTGGAGGGTTTTTCTTGGGAGGCTATTAGGAGGCCCTCTGGCTTGCCAGGTCCGTGAAAGGGGCTCCTCGGTCACGGTGGGCCACGCAAGCCCTCCAGCAGGGTCTGTGTGCCTGCCGCCACCAAGGCGTTTGCTGTCTACCTCTCATACCAATGAATGGCCAAGTTCCTTTCCTCTTTAGCTCATCCCAAATCAGAAGCAACAAGCAGGCAGGGCTACCTCTGATGTATGACTTTCGAGCAAATCCCCATAGCTGGCAGAAGAGAAAATACTCCCCCGGGACCCATCTGACATTGCTCAGTAATTGGTTTATTCCACCAAAGGAAGGAAACAGAATATCTTAGGAAAGTCTCAGGGCTTATGCATCTTTATTAGAGTCACCTTTTAACCCAGAGACATCCAGTCCGAAAGCCCAACACTCCCATTTCCAAGCCGAGTGAACTTCTCTCTCAGCCTCAGTCTTGTCCCCTGTATATTGGGTATAAAGACACTTCCCTCTGGGTTGTCTGAGGATTAGAATAATGTGTGTAAAGTGGTAACACGCAGCCTGGCACCTCGTAGGCTCTTGAGAAGTGGTGGCTGTTTTGGATTGATGTGACTATGAATAAGGAGCACTCAGCTCTGCCTGGCACCCAGTAGGTCTTCCATATCTGACAGTCAATTCACTCAACAACTTTTGTTTGTTTGTTTCTAGTGTCCCAGACTCTAAATTAGCACCCCTTTTTGCCTTCTTTTTTTCCCACCTCCTGTAGCCCAAGTAATATTGGAACGGAGCCTTCCTACTTTACTCTTTAAATCACCTACTATGTGCTAAACACTCTATACATGATCTTTTTAAAAAATTCCTATACCAATCCTCTGAAGTGTTCTTATTAGCTGCCTGTTATCGTAGAGAAAATCGAGGCACAGCAGAGCGGGGTAATTTCCCCAAGCTGGCAATGAGTGGTGGGTCCACATTACTGGCTTGGTGACCTTGCTTCTGGGTCAGGAAGGAACCAGAGGTCTCACCTCTCCTTTCTCATCAGCTGTGCCCCTACTACCCTGTGTGCTCCTCCAAGTTGTTAGAGCTGTGAGGCAATCCAGGGGCTGCAAACTCAATCGTCTACCAGGTGCTCAACAGGGACAGACATGAGGGGAGCCACAGGGTGGGGACAGTGGGGACACTTGGTGAACTTGCTTCTGGGTCAGGAAGGAACCAGAGGTCTCACCTCTCCTTTCTCATCAGCTGTGCCCCTACTACCCTGTGTGCTCCTCCAAGTTGTTAGAGCTGTGAGGCAATCCAGGGGCTGCAAACTCAATCGTCTACCAGGTGCTCAACAGGGACAGACATGAGGGGAGCCACAGGGTGGGGACAGTGGGGACCATGCTGAATGGGGCCTCTCTGTGACTGTTGCCAGATTAGAATGCAGACCTGATGTCTCCATGTCTCTGGGTGCAGAGAGCAAGGGGGAGAGAGAGAGATAGAAACATCAGTGATGAGAGAGAATCCCTGATTAGCTGCCTCCTGCACGCCCCACACTGGTGATCGAGCCTGCAATCTGGACATGTGCCCTGACCAAGAATCGAACCGTGACCTACTGATTCATAGATCGGTGCTCAACCACTGAGCCCTGCCGGCTGGGCTAAGGCTTTTGATTTTTTAAGACAAGTTGGAAATGGAGACTTTTAAAATGTAACAATCTCCCAATTTTAAAATAATGGTATAAATGTTTTTAAAATCCCTGTGCACATCAGCACACCCTATGCCCGTTTGCTGAGCTTGTCCTGCAGGTGGCCAGTGTGAACCTGTGGACACTGTGCTAGGCTGGGACGAGGAAGCCAGAGGCCTCCGCCCCGCCTGACCCTTCTGGACCCCTAATTTCTGCATCCTTGTCCTTGAGAAAAGGGTACTTAGGTGATAGACCAGCACAGGTGACTGTGTGGGCCCAGAGGAGGGGCCTAATCCAGACAGACTTGGGGCGGAGGCAACTGAAGCTAAGGTTTGATGAACAAGTAAGAGTCAGGTCAGAGGGCGATGGGAGTGGGTAGGAAAGGCCTTCCAAGCAGAGGGAACTATGTGTGCAAAGGCTTGGAAGAAGGGGGGTGCTTGCTTTAGAACTGCAGGTGGTGTGGCCAGGCCCAGGTCCAACAGAGCCTGCCCCCAGTGTGGGTGCTGTGCATTTGCTGGGGTACTTTGGACAGATGGCATCATCTCTCTGTGCCTCCATTTCCTCACCCGTAGAATGGGGAGAATATCTGTCCCAGCCTTATGGGTTGTTATAAAGACCCCTTACATTAAGATGCTTATGGGACTCAGTGCGCCTGGATCAATGTCAGCCCTTCTCAGCAGGAAAGTCCTTAGAGCAGCGGTTCTCAACCTGTGGGTCGCGACCCCTTTGGTGGTCAAACGACCCTTTCACAGGGGTCGCCTAAGACCATCCTGCGTATCAGATATTTACATGACGATTCATAACAGTAGCAACATTACAGTTATGAAGTAGCAACGAAAATAATTTTATGGTTGGGTCACAACATGAGGAACTGTATTTAAAGGGCCAGAAGGTTGAGAACCACTGCCTTAGAGGCAACATGAGGCGCTCTGGGGCCAGGAGGAGGCTATGGACCCCTGGAGGGAGAAGCAGGAGGCTGGGAGGGGTGGAATTAAGGGGCTGGGTCAGTAACCGTGGTTACCAAGGTGAGCTCCGGGAGCCAGACCACCTGGGTGCACATCTCAGCTTGACCACCTACTAGCTTTTGACTCTCAGCAGGCGTCTTAACTCAGTTTCCTCCCCTGTAGAGCAGCATGACAACGGTGCTCACAGCATGCGGTTGCTGTGAGTACAAACGAGTTCATCCTCAGAATAGCTCAGAGCTTCGGAAGTGCTCAACAACCATTAGACCAGCTAGAATGATTGCTGTTAAATATAAAGCTAACGGATGAAAGGAAAGGATGCTGACACTGTTTTTGCCCGGGACAAGGAGATCTCAAATCAGGCCTCCTACTGCAGCAGCCTCGCTGTGTGGGGAGCCTCTGGTCAGGAGGGAGAGGGCAGTGTAGGCTTCCTTCCTCAGCTGGTTAATTCATTGCTCAGCTTGTAACAGCCCAGCCCAGCCCAGCCCTCGCTGGTATCAAAGAAAACATGAGCTGCCTGCTCTGTGTCTGAATATAAGAGGCACCACTCGCCCACCTGGAACCCAATCCTCTCAGCAGCTGGTAGAGTGTGAGAAAAACTCGAGGGCAGGCGAGGACGTGGGAGGGACACAGGTCACCTCCCTCAGTTCTCTTCTCTGAGCCTCCCTGCTCAGGGGAGCCTCTTGCCCAGCCAGAGAGGCAGACGGACCTGAGTCCTCACCTTTAGTTGCTCTGCAACCTCAGGGGATTCCCCACGCCTCTCTGAGCTCCAGTTTCCTGATTTGTAAAGTGGGGATAGTGATGCCCACCTCTCAGAGTTGGCGGGTGGATTGAGAACAACATACAAGTCAAAGACCTGTGCATGGGGCCCTCTGGGCCTCATGGAGGGTTCAGCTGTTAATGAGTCGGCTGTTCTAGAAATTGTGATCATTAAGGGCACACGTGTGGTGAGTCAAACAGGATGACTTTGCATCCCAGCTTCCACTCCTGGGGGGGGGGGGGGGGGGGATGGGCAATGCATCGCACTGGAAGGGCCCCCTCACTGGGAGGGATAAACAAGACGATGCATTTAGGGGTGTAGCTCAAGGCCTGAAGCACAGTGAGGGCTTCATAAATGGTGGCTGGGACCACTCTCAGGCTGGCTTTGATGGGGGAACCGACTGGGTTCTGAGGAGGGAGAGCTGCCCTGGGCTGCAGCGTGGGGCTCTGAGGCCCGCGGTGGGATCTTCCGAATCCCTAACGACATGAGCAAACAGGGCAGTTTGCAGGATTGGGGCCCTTGGAAGAGGGAAGGAGGACAGCCATCCCTGACAGCGGCATTAGAAGAGTCGGGCTACAAGGACCAGGCAGGGAGGGGCATGGAGCCCTGCCCCGCCCGGGTGGGTATCTTGAGGGAACTCCCCATTGCTAGTTGGGAGAATTGCCTTGTGCCCCCATTTGATTAGCTTTGGGTCTTGATATTTGGTTTATGAAAGAAACAACTTTTAACAGACTATTGTGAGGCATTAATTCATCTGCTTGGTGTTTATTGAGGGCCTACTATGTGTTGGTCAGACTTGTCGGTGCTGATACCGCAGGGACTATGACCAATAACATCTATGCTCTAAAGGAGCTAATATTTCAGTGGGGGAATAATAATAGGACAGCATGAGGTGGTGATGTCAACACAGCAGGGTGATGTGAGAGAGGCCCAGGAAATGGGAAATGTTACATACAGGGATTAGCAAATGCTTCCCTGGCGATGAGACATTTAATTCACTTGGTTACAAGAAGGAGCGGCCCATGGGAAAATCAGGTCAGAGTACTGCAGCCAGGGGAACAGGAAGTGCCAAGGCCCTGAGGTAGGCGCCAGCATGGCATGTTCGAGGAGCACAGAGAGAGTATTACAGAGACACAGACAAGACACGCTCCTGCCTTCATGGAGCCAGAGCCTGAAGCCCCACACAGCTAATTACCAGATAGTGGAATGTTTTCATGGAGGAGGCACAAGTTACTGGGATAATGGGAAGGAGGAGCTTCCCACAGAGCCTAGGGAATCAGGGAGGGCTGCCTGGATGAGGTGATATCTAATCGAGGACCCACAGAACAGGTACCAAAAGAAGAGAGGAAGGATTTCCAGGCAGAAGGAACAGGATGTGCAAAGGCCCAGAGGTGGGGAAGGGCCTGATAGAGCCATATGGTAATTAAGTAGCTGGATGTGGTTGGAACCCAGAGCAGAAGCGTTGGGGTGTAGGAGTGGGATTGAGGCTGTCCCTGACATTAGGAGAAGGCCACACGTGGCCCACCCCAGCGGGTCTGATCACAGAATGGATATAGCTGAGCAGGGTGAGCAGGAGGGATCAGAGAAGGAACCGGAGGCAGGGAGGCCAGCGTGGAGGTGAAGGTGAAGGTGGCCAGGGTGAGTAGAAGTGCTGGGGTGGAGAAGGCAAATTCCAGAGACCTTACCCAGCAGGGACCTGGCCTGGGGACAGCCTGAGCAGCCGGGGACAGACAGGTGAGGGAAACCTCAGAGAACTCAGAAAAGCAGATGGCCCAGTGTCTTCTGTCTTGGTACGTAATCAAAGCGGGGTTTGAAGGATGACTAACTCGGGTCAAGTCCTGGCTTATGCACTGCCCAGCTGTGTGGGCAATCACTCCCCGTCTCTGAGCCTCAACGTCCCCATCTGTCCAATGGCACAGCCTGACTACCTTCAGAGCGGTTGTGCCGATTAAGTATGAGCTGTGTAGGAAAGCGCCTAGCACATAGCAAAGGCACTCACTGCATGTTTATTACCTTCCTGCACCCTGGACCCTTGGCCTTGGGCCCCCACTGTGCCTCTCTGGGCCTCTGTGTTGTCATCTGTAGAGGGGGAACAAGAAGGTTTGCCTTGTAGCCTGCCAGCAGGAACTGGTGAGTTCACTGCAGGCTCAGGATACAGCCCACAGGATAGGCAACCACAGATCTCATTGTCTCCTCTTTCTCCCCTCCCAGCAGGAAGAACCAAGACAGAATGGAGTGGCAGGGGCTGGTGCTGGTGGCTTGCCTCCTCGTGCTCCCCTCCGCCTCCGCGGACTGCCTGTCCCACTGCTCCTTGTGTGCTGTGAAGACCCAGGATGGGCCCAAGCCCATCAACCCCCTGGTAGGTTTCAGGCAAGGCTCCTGGATGCCAGGCAGTGGAAGGGCCCATTTGTGGATTGAGCCCAGAGAGGGAAGAAGGCAGGCCTGGGCAGCGGTGTGCCTGTCCTGTAGACTCGTCCCATCTGTGCAGGGCATGCCCTGCTCTGTGGTCAGCCTGGGAGCCTGGGACTGCTGCTTTCTAGCTCCCATTCTCTTTCCAGACCTCAACAGGATGGCTGACTCAGGGCTGAGGCTGAAGCTGAGGCTGACTCAGGTTTCTAGGGAGCCTGATGCCTGGCAACAAGCAGTGTCGTTCATGAGGTGTGCTGACTTTGGGAGTCAGCATCCTTAGAGTAACTTTTCAGGGCTTCTTACCACCAGGCTGATGGGCACCTCCAATTCTAGTCGCTCCCGTGGAGGGAGATCTTTCCACCGCCCCTAAATACCAGGATCTGGTTAATGGGATCCAAGTCTTGACCCCTCTCTTGGGTCTTAGCATCCCTTGACCCAACCTTACTGGCTTTGCTTTGAGTCGAGCTCCTGTGACAGAAGTCTGGAGTAGAGGTACCAAGGGTGTGGTGGACAAAATGCAGGTTCGGTTCTGCTACTTTCTAGTTCCATGACCTTGGAACCTTCTCTCTGAACCTTAGTTTCCTCATCTGCAAAATGGGAGTGATTCCATTAAATGATGATGATGCAAAGTTTTAAATTTACAATTCTAGTCACTCTTCATTGAAATGAGCACAGATCCCAGCAGGGAACAGCGGTTAAGCATGAGGACTTGTGGCATTAGACTGACTGGGGTCCCAGTTCCAGAGTTGTCCAATATTGTCATCATCATGTTGTTGTCATCATCATCATCATCATCATCATCATGATGTTTGAATTCTCCCAGCACTCCTATGAAGTAGATACTGTTGTCCCCCAGATTTGATGAACCCTCAAGCATCCCCTCGTGTGTTCTTTCCACCGTTCTCCGTGGCTTTTGTCCTGCTCTATAAAGTGTCTGCAGCTCCTACACACCTAGGAGAGGCTGGGAGAACCCACTACTCTCCCTGGAGTCAGAAGTGGAAGAGACAGGTGAGCTCAGCAGAGCACTGTGGGAAGATCTTGCTTCTAGTGTTGGCACTACCACCTGTAGCCGTATGCCCTGGGGAAGGCTGTTTCATTTGTCCACATCTGTCTCCTCATCTTCTATGTAGACACAGCGTCACCTGCCTTTATGCACCGCTGGACGCATTTACGTGGGCAGCCTGGGCTTAGAGATCACAGCTCATGTTGATTTTCTCAGACATGGGGCCGAGGACAGTTCGGTGGGGGTGACATTACCACTGTGGTCTTTTGGGGTCTTTTGCAGACTTGCTCCCTGGAATGCCAGGCTGTCCTGCTGCCCACTGAGGAGTGGGAGAGGTGCCAGGGCCTCCTGTCCTTTTTCACCGCCTTCCCCCTGGGGCTCAACAGTAAGGAAGACTCGGAGAGCAAGGCAGCTGTGGAGGAGGCGTATGGTGAGCTGGCGAAGCGCGGGGCACCCTTCCTGAAGGAGCTGGAGAAAAGCAGATTCTCGGCCAGCGCTCCGGCAGAGGAGGACGCTCTGAGCAGGGGCCTGGCCGCCAGGCTCGGGGGTCTTTCCAGCAGGTGGGAGGAGGGATCAGAGCCGGAGCTGGTGGGGGACGCTCAGCTGAGTGATGGCGCCGTGGAAGCTGGAGCCCTGGATTCCGACGAGGAGGACCCCAAGGAGCAGGTCAAACGCTATGGGGGCTTCTTGCGCAAATACCCCAAGAGGAGCTCCGAGGTGGCTGGGGAGGGGGATAGTGTGGGCCACGAGGACCTGTACAAACGCTACGGGGGCTTCTTGCGGCGCATCCGTCCCAAGCTCAAGTGGGACAACCAGAAGCGCTATGGTGGGTTTCTCCGGCGCCAGTTCAAGGTGGTAACTCGGTCCGAGGAGGCCCCCGATGCCTACTCCAGAGAGCTCTTTGATGCTTAAACACCGCCCCATTGTAGAGGTGAGTCAGGAGCTTCCCCCAGAGGAGTGCACTCATTCTTCCTCCCTCCGTGCCCCATCCCCACGCTCCGTTCAGCATTGTCCACAAAGCATCCTACCCAGCCTGCCTCTCTTCTGCCTGGAGCGCAGTGTTTGTCTGGGTCAGCGAGGGGGAAGCAGGGCGGTTCCTCTCTTCAGGAGGCTTGTGCTTGGCTCAACCCTAGACTTTTAAAACCACCACTGTTCATGTCAGTCCCTCCACCCCACTCACGGGACTCCCCAGGTCCAGAAATCCAGGCTGACGGCTTCATGCCTCTAGATCTGTTGTTTCCAAGCTTTGCTGGTCATATGCCCCTCTCAGAAGAAACATGAGCACACCTCCCATGCAGATATTCTCATTTATCATAAAGCACAGCAAAGATAGAAATGTAAAGCAAGAGAAATAAACAGATAGATATCCTCATGTTTTATTCCCAAACCTCAAAGGACCTCCTGTGCACCCCACTTGGAAGACTATGCTTTAGGCAAAATGCTCAGACACTGCCTTTTATTGGAGCAGGAGTTTCTACACCAGAGGGTTCAGTTTCTAGCGGGCTGAATGTTCAGCCGGTGTGGTGGTACTCCGAGTTCTCGTTGTTTAGAAACACACAGCTGGAAGAACCAAGTTCCCGGACTTCGGTCCATGTTGGTACCCTGGACAGCGCCCAACTTCTCCCTGGAGAAGGGAGGGACAGCCCCTTCCCGAGGAGAGCAGTTCTCCCTCTGAATGCTGAAATGATCCAGGAGGGAGTGAGGCAAACCAATTTGTTCTGTGCAACCAACTCAAAATGTGGACCAGCTCCCTCAGCCCTCATTAAACTAATTAAACTGATGGGTATCACACTCCCACCCCAGGATGAACTGAAGCTGAGTCGAGTTGATGAGGTTAAGCACAACCATGTTCTTGAGCAGCTGAATCTGCCGCCGAGCGTCCAGGCCATCTGGCCAAACATATGCAGTGGGCACTGAGCGGGGGGATCCAGGAGCAACAGTGAGAAAGAGAAAGGCCCTCCTCAACCCCCAGGATGATGCTTTCCTCTTCGTGTCAAAGGAAACCAGAAAGAGGAAGGAAATGATTAAGTGCTTAATGCCAAATGAGTCCCCTTGATTCACACATCCCAGAATCGGAGGCAGAGATCTCCCGATGCCTCGATTTCAACCAGAGTTTTCTCTCTCTGTCTGTCTCTCCTGCTCACTTGTCCCCAGGCACTGTGGTTTGGTTTGTGGGTCCAGGGGGCTGGACTGGATAGGAGAGGGAATGGACTTGAGTTCGGCTAATTTGTATGAGACCCTACTGAGCACACCTCTTCATGCGCAACCCCCAGCTCTCTCATGATGTTCTGACATGTACTGATTGTTTTAGGGTTATTTTGTGTGCTTTTTAAAAATCCCATTTATGCAATTTACTTGGAATTTGCTTAATCCTTAGTGGGCCTGTGTTATTTCCCACTCCCTAAGTACAATAAATAAATAAAATTGCTGATGACTTGGGGGCTGTGTGTATGTATGCCTCAAGTCCCTAGAGAGTGAAAATACCATTTGCAGAAAAGAGAGCTGGGAAATGAAAAATACACAAGCACGCACACACACACACACACACACACACACATTTTTATGTTAGAAAACTAAATGTAAGGGAATAGAAAGAGCACAAATGTTAGAGTGCCGTAGCCCTAGGTTTGAGATCTGGGTGGCCTTGGGTAAGTCAGTTGGCCTCTCTGCACCTTCATCGGCTCTGATGGGGTCATATTTCTAATTCTGCGTGAATGCCAATCACTGTGGCTAGATTTAACACGATGCTAGGATCTGTCAGTACTGAACTACATGGATAATTAGAACCAGGGATGGATTCAACCCAACTCAAAGTAGCTGGACTAGGAGTAGGAAAGGGGGTGGTTCTCAAGAGGAGGACAGGAGCATGGTTCCCAGCAGGAGAACAAGTGAATGCCAGACCATCCCACAGTAGCTGGTCACCTGCCTAGTGAGTGAAGGTGGCTGGTGGAGGGCAGGGCAAGCTGGAGAGTGTATACATGGGAATATGGGCCCAGAGTAGCCAGCTCTGATTGCTAAGAGACTGCAGAAATCTGGCTTTGCTTTTTTTCCCCAATGTAGGCAAGTAATTTTTTTGTTTGTTTGTTTTTAAGTACTGAGCAGGACAAACAACATGTTTGGGATGAGACACATCACTCTCTCACTACCCTTTTGTGACTTCTTTTTTAAAGGAGAAACACTCCTTCTGTTTTTTATTTTTAATTTCCCCATATGGGATGGATTCCAGAATGCCACTGTTCTAGAATTCCTTTTCTGGATGCATTTCTTTTGGTCAAGGAGGCATGCCCATACAAGGTGGACAGAGCATGGCTCGGGGTCACAGAGACCTGGGCTCAGGTCCCCCTTCCATGGAGACTCTGGGCAAACCACTGCACTCACTGAGCCTCGGTTTCTAACCTGTCCATCGGGGAGAAAACACTGAGTTCTCGGACAGCGGTGAGGACTCCGTGATACAGGTCTATGACCCACTGACATTCAGGGGTGTATGACACAGTTGCTGCCCCGTCCAGATGTCACCTGAGTGAGGTTGAACGGACAAAATTCTCCAGGTGATAAGAAAAGGATGAAATTAAATGTTTTTTATTGACTATAACTTACGTGCTATCAAGTACACTTAATCGTAAGTGCGTGGCTCAATGGATTCTTATATATGTTTACGCCCCTGTGACCACTACCCAGTCACAATATAGAACATTTGCAGCACCCCAGAGGGGAGATTATTTTCTTTATGAGCTGTTTGTGGAGATGGAGAGCAAGCCCAAGGAAAAATTGGAATAAAAACATCACCGGCCTTGCGGGGTACCGGTTCTTTGTCCGCGTCTCCAAGGCCACGGTGCAGCGATCATACGGCAGGCATTGGTTAAGGGACGCCAACGTCCCGGCAACCTTAAAAAAGCGTGTTCCTTCTAAGCACTCCGTTTCCACGACAACGCCGTACGCCACTGCCAGAGAGGAAAGTCTTGTCATAATGATCATGGCACTCATAATGATTCCCTCAGATTCTCATCACCCCTCTCCCACCCCCAACTCCGAGCCCTTCACACAAACCAGCCCAGCGATGGGGCTTGTCCGTTAATTAAAGGCCCCACAGCGAAGACAGCGAAAATCCCCACAACAGTGTCAGGAACAATGGGGCCCTAATAGATGTCATTTCAGCATTCTTGATTCATGTCTCCTCTCATTGTAGCCGTGGAGATTTATCACAAAGGTTTGTAATTACTCTTCTAATATGCAAATGCGCCCATGAGTTGTACTCCCACCCTGTTTGGCTTGTCTCTGTCTAACTCAGTCCAAGCCCCATTATTCTTGTCCCCAGGGCTCCCCTCATCCTTAATCTCCTTTGACGTGAAGCTTGTCATCTGAAAATGCCCACCTGGCTCACTCAGAAACCACCACCCCTCCCCCGCCCCCATCACACCAGCTTGGCTCCTGAGGGACCTGCCCTGGTGCTGGGAGTGCTTTCCCATCACAGGGCCGATCGCTGTGACTTTCAGACTTGGAGAAGGAGCACTAGACAGAGAGTCCAGGGACCTGGGGACCTGAGTGTGGTCCTGTCTCTGCTGTGGGAGGTGGGCGTTGAGTCCTTCAGGACACGGTTTTCTGTAAAATGGTGCCGATAATATCCTTTCTGAGCTGGCGCATGGTACCTGCTCAGCATCAGGCACTGAGTCAATACGTGAAGAAGCAGGCGACCCTCAGTTTCCTCGTCTGGAAATGGGCTGATGAATTCCACCCTGGCGGGTAGTGGGGGTCACGTGAGATGACACAGAACCCAAAGCTGTTGCACAATCAGTGCTCATGCCCTCCGCCCACATTCATCCAAGCGCTTTTTAAAATAACTTATTTCATTTTTTATGTAGCGAGGCTGTGTTTAATGAACACCAAAACGCAGGTGAGGGCAGTAGGGGCTCAGAGGAAGGGCCGTGGTGATGTGGGTGGTGGGTCAGTGGTGACACCACCTCCCAGCACCTTTCCCCTCACAGCCTTTCAACAGCCCTGGGGGGGACAGCAAGGCAGGGGGGCAGCAGAGCCGGTGGCTGGCCCCATTCTACAGCCGGGGAAACTGAGTTCTGAACAGGTTCACTGTTTGCCCAAAGCCGCACAGCGTCCCTGGTCCTTTCTCCAGCCCCACTGTGGCCTGGCTCAGAGGAGAGCTGAGTAGGTGGAGGGAGGGAGGATGAACACCCCCAGGAAGAGCAAGCACAGTGTGCAGACGGGCAGGGGTGGTTTGCAGGGACACTCAGGGGCTTGGCTGGAGGGCAGTCACCTTGACACCCGCAGCCCGGGCTGCTGCAGCACAACCACTTAGGTGTCTGCTTCTCCCCTCTTCCCTCCCGGGTGCCCAGGCCCTCAGCACCAGCTGCAGGAGGTCACGGGCAGGAGGGCTGCCCGCTGCAGAGCTCCCGGGCCAATCTTCGCTTGGCGCCTGCCATGCATGAGTCCGGGGCAGAGGCAGGCGGGCAGAGGCAGGCAGGCAGGGCGGATGGGGAGAGGGGGCAGCACAGGAAGGTCACCCTGTGTCACCGACCACAGGGCTGTGACAGGGAAGCAGGGGAGGACACGTGCCATGCAGAGGGGCTCGCAGGGAAGGTGCCGTGTGGGCAGGGAGCTGGGAGGGTGCAGGCCTGGCACATGGACTCATGGGCCCAACGAAGGGGAGGTGGGAAGCACTGGGTGAGACAAGTGTGACACACTGAGGAGTCTGGATGGGGTCCTGGGAAGCAGGTCACGGCAGCGGCAGGGAGGAGGAATGGGGCCGCCGGAGAGACTGCAGGGGAGCTAGACGGCCCGGCTGGCGAGGAGGAGGGCCGGAGAAGGCTCCGTGGGTCCAGGCTTCTCCGCAGGCCCCTGGGAGTGGGGCTGGCTGGTTCGGGGTGAGAAGGCCCCACCCGGGGAGGCCTCTGCAGGCCTGAGTGCACAGCGAGGCCCAGCAGAAGCCTCAGGCTCCTGGGCACAGGCCTGTCAGTGGGCACCGCAGTCCTGGAAGCCCCGGGCCTCCATGGCAGTGAGAGGAAGTTCTCAGAGCAGAAGGGCTGGTTGTTGAAAGTGTCACAATGGGGTGCAGGTTCAGCTGGGCGCCCCCTCCCCCTGTTGTGTACCCTGCATTGGGGGCGGGGGCAGGGGGTTCAGCAGTGGGTGGTTAAGTAGAGCCCCTACTTCACCCTTTGGGGAGGGGGAGAGAGTCTCAGAGTTTATAAATGAACAAATGGGTCCGTGTTTCAGGTGGCCCAGTGCTGTGAGGGAACATAAAAGGGGGCGGGGCATGAGTGATGGCAGGTGGGAGGTGCCCGTCACAGAGGTCACGAAAACCTCTCCGAAGGGGGGCATGAGCAGAGATGTGCAGGAGGTGAGGGCACTGTGGGTGTCTACGTGGAGGTGGCAGCATTCCAGGCCAGGGAACAGCCAGTGCAAGGGCCCAGAGGAGGGCTCAGGTTGCATAAGGAAGAGTAAGAATGCTGAGGGGATGAGCGGGGACAGAGGGTAGGGAACAGATCACAGAAGCAGCCGGGGACCCGATGGCACAGGCCCTCCCGGGACTCAGCACTGTCCTGGTTTCCCCTGTTACCCGTGGGGCGAGCAGGGCCCCCTTCACTCTCAAAGTGCCCCGGTTTGGACTCTATGCCATATTGTTGCCTAACGTATGGGCCCTGGAAAGGACCTTGACTTTTGCTCTGGGTGGGAAGGGAGCACTGGGGGGTAGTAGGATAGCAGGGATATGATCTGACATGGATTTGGCTGGGCCAGGCTGGCTGTTGTGTGGAGAGCAGCTGCAGGGGGCACCAGGGCAAAGGGCACCCACCAAAGATGCAGGGCACCGGGACGACGCCCTGGGCACAATGTGCTCTCCTAACAGGCAGCAGTGGGCTCAGGCCACGGTCAGGCAGAGGCCGGCGCTCGGGACGCCGCCCGTGGTGCTGGTGAGCTGCCCCTGAATCAGTCTGCAGAAGTCAACCGGCAGCACCCACTCCTGCCCCCGCCACACTAAGCCTTGAAAAATGCAGCCTTGGTGGTGTGAGCTTGGAGCTTTTGGGGAGAAAATTCCCTGAATTGGGGACTTGCTTTCCATAAAAGATGCGCCATTGGAAAGTGTATAAATGAAATTTTTGCAAAACAAATTGTATTTAGGTGCACTGGGGAATATTGCTATTCAATTACCTTATTGATTTTACGGATTGCAACAGTGTCTCTTGCCCATTAAGGAACATTCGAAATCTCGGAAAAGCATCAAGCAGGCTCATGTGAAATGAACCAACAGTCAGGGTGGAGACACCATAGGTTTACTGAGCCCTTACTCTGGCCAAGGCACAGTGGGGATCCAAACATGCATAACCTTTGCCCTCAAGGACTTTACCGTTCAGCAGGGAAGACCTCATAGAACAAATCGCTATGGAAAATGAAGGAAGAGTTTCTCTGAGGAGGGGTGTATAGCTAAGGGAGTTGTGGTGTGGAGAACAGGGGCCTGGCCTGATGGAGGTGAAGGGGAGGCTTCCAGATGTGACTTGAAGCTGAGAGCTGGAGGAGGAGGAGTTAGCTGGGTGTGAGTGTGGGGCGGTGAGAGGGGAGGGGAGGCGGGTCCAAGGACCAGCATGGGCAGAGGTCAGAGGTGGAAGGAATACTGTGTGCATCAGAGTCAGAGGAAAGCCAGGGTGGCTGAGCAGGGACATGGAGAGGAAGCTTGATCTCACAAGACCTGTAGGCTGCGTTGTGATTGGGGGAGGGAGCTTTATTTCAAGAACAAGGGAAGTAAGTGGAGGATTTCAAGCCGAGAAGTGACATGATCAGGTGTGCTGAACCAGAGTTTTCTAGAACAGGGCGAGGCATAAATATTCCTATATAATAAAAGGGTAATATGCAAATTGACCGATGGTGGAACGCACACTGACCACCAGGGGGCAGATGCTTATCACAGGAGCTGCCCCCTGGTGGTCAGTGTGCTCCCACTGGGGGAGTGCTGCTCAGCGACAAGCTGGGCTGATGGTTGGCACATGAACTTATTTCCATGTACAAAGCCATGATCTGAAGCTACCTTAGCCCCCAGTGATGATGCTGGGCTCAGCCTCGCCTCAGGAGCCCCAAAGGGAGAAATGCTCTTTGAAACCTGATTCCATTAAAGAGAGGACTCCCGGACTGCAAAAGGTCACAGGCCAGGCTGAAGGACCGCCCCCCCCCTGCCGCCCCCAATGCATGAATGTCATGCACCAGGCCTCTAGTTTACATATAAACCTCCAACAAAGCAAACAAATATTTGATTCCATCTCTTAGAGATAGCTGTGATGAATATTTCAGCATAGCTCCTCCCAGGACAGTTCCCTGCTTGTCTCTGAACACTGGATTGTATGCTTTCCTCACGTAACATTCTATGTCTTAAGCACTTTTTACACATTCTTTATAGATGTCATTTATAAATCTACATAATCATCATAGCTCACAAATTGAATAGACCAACACTTACTCAAGCATTTCCTGATGGGCAGAGACAGAACATCCCGTTTGCCTGGAATATTGCCAACTTTGTGTCTTAGCTCTGATGTCATGGTTGATAGCCCCTCTCTCACTCTTCAGAGTCCTGAATGAAAAATTATCGAGTCACCTTCCTACGGGGTAAACATGTGAGTGGCTTACATTATTGCGACTACTATTGTTACCGCTGTTGTAAGTAACACTATGATGAATATATTTCAGTCAATTGGCCTGAATAAACCATAGAGTCACACCAGTTCTTGCTGAAAGGACCCGCAGAATTCACCTGTGGTGTTTGTCAAACTTCAGACGTCCACGTGCCATCTGTCACAGCCACACACTACTGACACTATCCTGTCCTAACATTATTTTAAATTCAACTTACTTTTAAAAAACTTCTTAGAACCTTCTGAGAATGAGTCGATTAAAGAAGAAAACTTTCTGTTACTACCACGAGTGGAGAGGCAGTAGTATAACTACTAAGTAGTATAATGAATCCAACCAACAATAAGATGAGGGACCAGCTCTGGGCTGAATCCTGCTAGAGGCAGGAGAAAGAAAGTGTTGGCGCATAACAGGGATGTTAAGACTCCAGCATCCAAGGGAGCTTTTCTCTTTAATGGAATCAGGTTTCAAAGAGCATTTCTCCCTTTGGGGCTCCTGAGGCGAGGCTGAGCCCAGCGTCATCACTGGGGGCTAAGGTAGCTTCAGATCGTGGCTTTGTACATGGAAATAAGTTCAGAATTCACTCCAAGGGTTTTAAGCGCGAGAGTGGTGTGGTTGTAGCCCATTTTCATATAATGAATGCTGCTCTGTGCCAAGCCCTGAGCTGCCAACCGACTCACACGGAGTCCCTCACTCATTCATTATTCATTCATTCATTCATCCATTTGTTTTGGGAGCTCACAGATTAGCTTCCTGTTCTCCTGGAGTTCACGGTCTAGAGCAGTGGTTCTCAACCTTCCTAATGCCGCGACCCTTTAATACAGTTCCTCATGTTGTGGTGACCCCCAATTTCATTGTTACAAATTGAACATAATTAAAGCATAGTGATTAATCACAAAAACAATATGTAATTATATATGTGTTTTCCGATGGTCTTAGGCGACCCCTGTGAAAGGGTCGTTCGACCCCCAAAGGGGTCATGACCCACAGGTTGAGAACCGCTGGTCTAGAGAATAAAACAGTGATAAATAAAACCCCATTTTAACTTTATATAAGTGAAATGCTGTAAGAGCTTTAATTTTAAAAAATTAATAGACCACTTTTTAATTTTAGGTTTAAAGAAAAATTGAAGAAAAGTACAGACAGTTCCATGTACCCCATCACCTTCCCCAATACATCCAGTTCCCCCTGTTATTTAACTTCCTGTGTTTGTTACAATGCAGCCAGTATTGATGCATTATTATTTGGGTTCACTCTTTGCGCTGTATATTCTATGGGTTTTTACAAATGTATAAGGACATGTATTCATCATTACAGTATCATATAGAATAATAGTTTCACTCACTTAAAAGTCCCCTTTACTCCATCTATTCACCCTCCCGCTTCCCTCCCCTAACCTTTGACACCCACTGATCTACTGTCTCCATAGTTAAGTCATTTCCAGAATATTATATAGTTGGAATCATACAGTGTGTAGCCTTTTCAGATTGGCTTCTTTCACTTGGTAATATGCATTTAAGTTTCCTCCAGGCCTTTGCATGGCTTGATGGCTCATGTCTTCTTAGCACTAAATAATATTCCATTATCTGGATGTACCTCAATTTATGTATCCATTCATCTCCTGGAGGACAAAGTTTTAGCCATTGTGACTTCGACTGCAGTAAACATCCTTGTGCAGGTCTTTGTGTGGGTGTGAGTTTTCAACCAAGAGCTTTCCTTTATATTAAAGTTATAATTTCATGCTTAGCTAAAGTTCTCTTTATTACTTTCGATGGGCGGGGGTAAGATGAGGCAGTTTGGTTCTATTGACGACACCCTTAGGGAAGGTGACTTTCTAAATAAGACCTAAAGCAGTGGTGGCGAACCTTTTGAGCTCGGCGTGTCAGCATTTTGAAAAACCCTAACTTAACTCTGGTGCTGTGTCACATATAGAAATTTTTTGATATTTGCAACCATAGTAAAACAAAGACTTATATTTTTGATATTTATTTTATATATTTAAATGCCATTTAACAAAGAAAAATCAACCAAAAAAAAATGAGTTCGCGTGTCATAGGTTCGCCTTCGCTGACCTAAAGGGTAGAGCAGGGGCCCTGGGAGAGCTGAGTAAGAGCATCCAAATGGAGGGAGGGGAATTCACGGCAAAGGCCCTGAGGTGGGAGCACTGGGAGTGGCAGTGGCAGGGGGCCAGTGTGGCTGGTGTGAGCGGGGGAGGAGGAGAGCGAGACAGGCCCCCAGGCCACAGTGAGCACCTGAGACTTCAGTGCCAGTGCTCTGGGAAGTCATTTGGGGCCTTAGGCAGGGAGTTAAGGGCTGAGAACCACCCGGCGTTGCAGACATTATCTCAGGGATCTCCCAGCAACCCCATGAGGTGGGAATACAGTCTCAACTTGCAGATCAGAAACCAGGCTTGGAGCAGGAGAAAGGGCTCGGTCTGTGTCTAACTCAACTTCAGGGGTGTTGCTGCACAGAGCATGGAGAGGGAGGATTAGAATCCAAAGAAAGCCTCCTATTATTTATCTGAGTTGCAGCGTGGGCAGATGGCAAGGGTAAGAAACAGCTTCGGAATTCAATTATTCGGTAAGGAGATTAGCAAAGGAAGTCGGCCTTGACCTCGGGGCAGTGGGTGGGCAAGGCTGGGAG
>NW_005367209.1:7741144-7746967 GCF_000412655.1 Myotis brandtii
TTATAGTTTCAGATCAGACAGAAGAATTAGGTAATGGGTATAGCCAGAATCTAATTGCTATGAGACCAACCTTGTTAGAGGAAATGGAGTCCCTTGTTGTCATGGCAACCAATTTTAAAAGGGCTCAGATGGTCATCCGCACAAGAGCAAATCACCCTGGACACTGAGCTCTCTCATCCCAGCAAGAATCCCTGGTCCACAGGTGCATCAGGATTCGGTTCACCCAAAACCCACAATGATGATGGCTTCAACCAGATCAGTTTCATTCTCATGAAAAAGTCAGCGGTGGCCAGCCTAGGGCTATGTCTTGTTTAGCTTTTGCTGCATAAACAAACTGCCCTAAAATTTAGCGGCTGAAAACAGTGATGGTTTATTTCTTCTTATTCTGTGTGATGGGGGAGCGAGGCCTCCCCTGTGGATTTCCCTCAAGCAGCCGCAGGCAGAGGGAGGGTTGCCTGGCCTGGGAGGTTCCATGCGGCAGCATTCTCGGGCCTAGCAACTGGTGCTGCTGGCTGGGGCCTCATCCTGTGCTAGGCTACAATGACTTCCTCACGTGGGGTCTCAGCTCAGGACTCCAAGAGGACACAAATATGGAAGCTGGTTGGCCCCTGATGGCCTCGCCTCAGAAGTCACCAAGGCCGGTGTCTGTCGCCTTGACTGACCAAAGCAAGTCGCAGGACCAGTCCAGATTCAGGGAGGGAAACAGACTTCATCTCTTGCCAGGAAGAGGGCAGAGTCACATTGCCAAGAGGCACTAGGATGGAAGGGATCTTTCCAAACAACCAATCACAGGCTGAAGTAGATGCTTTGCTTCATGAAATCGCCAGAATCTCAGGACCCTCCTGGCTCACCACGCCACCATCCCTAGAGTGGGGCCCTTCCTCACGGGTTCAAGAGAGTAGCTTGCCCTAGCTGGTTTGGCTCAGTGGATAGAGTGTTGGCCTGCGGACTCAAGGGTCCCAGGTTCGATTCTGGTCAAGGGCATGTACCTTGGTTGCGGGCACATCCCCAGTAGGGAGTGTGCAGGAGGCAGCTGGTCGATGTTTCTCTCTCATCAATGTTTCTAACTCTCTATCCCTCTCCTTTCCTCTCTGTAAAAATTCAATAAAATATATTTTAAAAAAATAAAAAAGAGAGTAGCCAACACTGACCATCATACCCATGGTCCAGGTGGCAAAAAAAAAAAAAAAAATAAAGCGGGGGCTGGGGAGAAGACACACACACTAACTGTATTTCCAGACAGGTTTCTGGTCGTTGCCACAAAACATTTCTGCTTATATCTCACTGGACAGATCTTAGTCACATCACCATACTTAGCTGCAAGGGAGGCTGGGAAATACTACTGTCTTTATTCCAGGTGGCCAAATGCTGACTCGGAATCTGAGGTCCTAGTTCTAAGAAGGAAGGGGAGCATGGGACCCAGTGGTTTCAGTCAAAATATGAAACCTTGCCCCTGAGATGGTACAATGTACTGAAGGAAGTCACCCTGATCCAGTAAGGACATAGAAATGTCCCCTTATTAGGCAAATGACAGTGACTCTGAAAAGATTTAGAAGTCAAGCCCATATCATTGTGTATTTGGTATTTAAAGTATTTATCACATTGAAGAGACTTTTTTTGGCATATTAGAGTATGAACAAATTAGCCTTGTGACTCCAATTTAAAATGTGTAATTGATTTTAGGCTTATGAGCCTTCTGTCAAGAAGCATACGAACCTTCTTATACTAAATTTCTAAATGATACCAGCATGTATGAGAGATCTTGAGACTCACTGTATGTGCAAGTTTTCAAATTAGATTTTCCAAAGCGGTTTAAGTACTTTGGAAAGTTTTGCTTGCCGGGTCAGGCAATGGAAGTATTTAAGAATGGAAATTGAATGTGTTAAATTAGTAAGCCCTGTGTAAAATGCTGAAGATAATTTAATTAACCAAGTTTTGTAAATGGGATGGATCGTTTGACTGTGTGAGTGGATTGGCCATTAATCAAAAGCCCCTTAGAAGTGACTGTATAGAAATAGAAGAATGGTTTGTGAACTGAACTTACAGGCTTAGGAATGACTAGGTTATTTTAAAAAGCAACTGTAATACATTGAATACTAATTAAATAAAAAGCACTTACGAGAAATTTCTTCTGTATACAAAAAAATCTCCCTGACACTGACATTCCCAAGCTCACTCAAGAGTTAAGTTGGACCCTAGCTGGTTTGGCTCAGTGGATAGAGCATTGGCTTGCTGACTGAGGGGTCCGGGGTTCGATTCCTGTCAAGGGCACATGCCCAGGTTGTGGGCTCGATCCCCAGTAGGGGGCATGCAGGAGGCAGTTGATCAGTGGTTGTCATCATTAATGTTTCTATTTCTCTCTCCCTCTCCCTTCTTCTCTGAAATCAATAAAAATATATAAAACATGGCAGCATCCTCATTAAAAAAAAGAGTTAAGTTGGGATTTTGGGGGTGACCCCAAAGTCCTTGCTTGTGCCTTGGCCATACAGTGATGCCAGCCTTGCAGAGTGGGGGAGGGGGGATTGGCAGGACATGACACCTGCCTGGATGGGTTGGGACAAGAGAAAAGGCGTTGAGAATGAACTGCCTGCAGTTTGGGCACAGGTGTGTGTGCTCAGCTAGCCCATGTCAGCCGCAGGAGCCACTGGGAAGATCCCCACTGCCACATCCCATCATCTCAACCTCCTGGGTCACACAATGGGGACTTCCCTTTGGAGAGAGGAAGAGATCCTGGGAGACACTCATGAAAGAGTCAGGGCTGGCACTGAGGCCTTCAGAGGAGTTCAGGAAGAGGGGGGCGTTTCCCTGAGCCATCCCTGCTCTCTGTGCCTAGGAAGGGACACGTCCAGGACATGATAATAATTGGAAACATTCGTCACTGACGTCTGTAGCTAGTGCTGTGGAGCCTCACCCAGACCCCTGCTGCTCTGAGTCTAGGTGCTCATCGCCACTGTCTCTTCCCCTCGAGTCTACCCTCCCTCACCCCAGGCCTGAGGGTGAAAAATACCAGAATTCACCTCCTGTGGGTGCCATTCACACTCCAAGGCTCACCTGGGATCAGGCTGAAGCTAGTCCAAGCTGAGACCACTTTCTTGCCTAGCAACATGTGTAAAACGCTATTGGCCACCAGTCAAACTCATCTGAGGGTCAAGTTTCCTGCTTGCACCTCAGTTTCCTCCCATACTGGGTAACCTTCACCAAAGGCTCTCAGTGTTTGTGGGATGAAGGGCTTGAGTTATGTAAAGCCCTGACACATAGTAGGCCCTCAAGTTAGTTCCCATTGCCTCCCCACAGGCCCAGTCTCCTCTGTGGTGATCCAGAGAAGTCTCCAAAACATCCTTTTCCTCTGTAGGGACCTTGCTCCAGCCTTCAGGGCTGCACCTGGTCTTCATGGAGATCTTCAGAGGGCGGGAGCCCCCTGGTTCAACTCTTCTGGGTAGGTCTGCATCCACAGGAGGTGGCAGCAACGGGGCAGGTGGCTGGTAGTTACCTGTGTCTGATCTGGGAGCTCCCCCTCGTGGCGAGACCGAGCAATACATGTTGAGGGAGGTTTATCCACCATTCAGGTGGTCTTGTGGTTCAAATTCTAGGAGACAAAAAGAAAATACGGATTTCAGGCAGGAGCTCAGGCACCTATTTATTATAAATGGACAGTTGCTAGCATTACAATGAGAAGTCTTCTCGGTACTTCCTATGAAAGCAGGCCAATCTTCAGTGCTGTCTTTTCTCTTTGGCTGCAAATGATTAAGCAATTTCCCCACCACAAAGAAAAGGAAATAAGGCCTGCCCTAGCTCTCTCTCATCTACACCGGTGGAGAGGGAGCTTGGGCAATTGGCTTTCAGAAATTTAAGCCTCACTAGAAAACAAAGCATGTTTCTTTCTCCACCCATTCAAAATTTAAAATACGGATGAAAGCAGGCCCAACTTATTGTGTC
The DNA here is from genome assembly GCF_000412655.1 of Myotis brandtii. Taxonomy (NCBI): domain Eukaryota; kingdom Metazoa; phylum Chordata; class Mammalia; order Chiroptera; family Vespertilionidae; genus Myotis; species Myotis brandtii. Next base: position 7,745,081 of record NW_005367209.1, read on the forward strand.
ACCTAGCCTTGCCAGAAGCTCTGGGAGAAATTTTAAATGATAATGATAAAAAGCAATCATAAAAAACTATAAATGCTGAGGGCTCTCAACTAAGATGGAAATGCCTTAGTGGAAGAGCGTTTCATGAGTACAGAGCAGAATCCTTGGGTGGGATTCAGCTGCTTAGATGTATAAATGACCAACTGTACTTCTGGGAGAGGGGAGACATAGTAGGAGCTTTGTAATATTAAAAAACACATATCCAGAAGGTATTTCAAGTAGTACAAAAGGAGTGGGAGAACTAGAGTGAGCTAGCATTTGTTGAGCCCCTATTATAGCCACGTAGCTCTACTGCATCGTTACAAGAGCCTTGACAAATAAAGACAGTCATCCCACTTTATAGATGGGGAAACAGAGCGGGGAAAAGTTAAACTCCAAGTGACAGCATTGAAAGGTAAAAGGCTGGGATTTCAGTCCAAGTCTCTTAATGTCAGCTCTGATGTTTGCCAAGCACTGAGTTAACTGGTCTACCAACATTCATTTGGTTATTCATTTATTCAACAGATGCTTATTGAGTACCTACTATGCACCAGATAAACATAGCTATGATTGCTTGGGTGGCCCAGATTACCCATAGCATTCTCTCATTCACTTATCTATTTGTTCTTAATTTTGTTCATGCAAGGAGTTTACTTAATTACTTATTCATTCATTCTCCCAGTTACTTATTTTCTCATTTATTCACTCATCCACTCATTCACTTATGACTATTTATTTATTTGCTCATTATTTGTTCTTTGTCTTATTCCATCATTCACTAATTTATTCATCGCTTCAATAATCCATACACTCACTTATTTGTACATCTTTTTATTCATCCATCCATCCATCCTTTCATCCATTGATTCCTTCATCCATTTCTCCATCAATCCATCCCTCAGTTCATACATGCCTCCATCCACCTATCCATCTTTTCAAGCCTCATGTTGGCCCTGAAAATTAAGAAGTGGATAAAACCCAATTCCAACCTCAAAGGCACTTATATCCTTAAATGGTAGTAAATAAGAAGAAAGGCTATCACTTTGTTGTGATTAAAACTATGTCAAGGGGTTGGTAAAACACAGAGGGATTCTAAATCACCTGGGAGGCCCAGCCAGTGTAGTGCAGTGGTTGAGCGTCAACCCAGGAACCAAGAGGTCGCTGGTTCTATTCCTGGTCAGGGCACATGTCTCAGGGTGCATGCAGGAGACAGCCAATCAATGATGTTCCTTTCTCATTGATGTTTCTATCGCTGTACCCCTGTCCCTTCCTCTCTCTCTAAAAAATCAATAAAAATATATAAAAAAATAAAATAAATTAATAAATCATCTGGGAAATGAGAAATTTTGGAGGAGATCAAGGCCACGCCCTAAAGGAAGAATTAGCCAATTGGAGCGTGATGGAGGCAGTAGGAATTTCAGGCAGAGGGAATTATATGTACAGTAAGTCTTCACTTAATAGTCATCAATAGGTTCTGTGACTTTAAGCAAAATGATATATAATGAAACCAATTTCACCATAGGCTGATATCTACACTAATAAAAGAGAAACATGGTAATTGGCGTACAACCGCTACCCTTCCCATTGGCTAATCAGCATATCCTTATGCAAATTAACTATCAGCCAAGATGGCGGCCGGCAGCCAGGCAGCTGGAAGCGAGCAGGGAGGCTCGCTTGCTCCAGTGACTGCAGACTCCAACGTTCCCCGCCTGACTTGCCGGCCTCTGAGTTGCAACTCTAAGCAACTATGTACTATGTTGCAAATGTAGAAGCTAAACAAAAGCCCAGAAACCAGCTTTCAGCCTGCCGGGATCTCAGAGCTGAAGTTATACATTGTTTCGATTATAGAACGGCAAACAAACCAGATAC
>NW_005367209.1:7747802-7762949 GCF_000412655.1 Myotis brandtii
TGACAGGGGGCGGTGCCCCAACTCCCCAATCAGCCCTGCTCTGAGCCCGACCAGGGGCTGCACCTAGGGATTGGGCCTGCCCTCTGCCACCCAGGAGCAGGCCTAAGCCAGCAGGTCGTTATCTCCTGAGGGGTCCCAGACTGCAAGAGGGCACAGGCCAGGCTGAGGGACCCCCCACCCCGAGTGCACAAATTTTTGTGCACCAGACCTCTAGTATATATATAAACAAGAGTTAAGTTCCTATAGCATCTCATCAACATTATGGCAAAACGATGCTGAATGAAACAATGTTATTGGAGGACCCGCTGTACATACTCCTAGAAGCAGAGCAGGCACAAAGTGATGGGACCTGCAAGTGAGTTTGGAACTGAGAAACAGAGGGAAGGGGAGGGAGGCAGTGAGGGGTGGGTCTGACTGCCTGGGGTCACACTCCTTTCTTTCTGGTATTGACTCTTAAGATGTTTAGCTTTGTGTTGTGAGGATGACATGTTTGGAGCTCCGTCTGCTCTGATCCCTTCTGGCACCCATCAGCTCTGAGAGAACAGCCTGCAGGACTGCAACAAGTCCAGGCTCCCCCACAGTGTCCCTGGTGACAGAGCCCACCTCTCCTGATCACTGTCAGAGCCCTTAACCCTCCCCTCTGTCTGTGGTCATACTCTGCACAATGCACCTCCACAGACATATCTTCTAAGTCCACTCCAGCACAGCCTTTCCCAGCTTCTGCCTTCCCTCCCGCCATCTGATAGGCCTGCAGGCCCTGCCTCTTCCACCTCTTCACTCTTTCCAATCCCTTTGTCAGCCAGACTGACATTGACCTAAATCAGACCCTCATTATCTCTTGCCAGCATCTTCCTACCCGCCTCCTCTCTCATAGCTTTGCTTCTAGCTTCCCTCAGCCCCCACATGGCTGTCCCTCTGCCTCTGGTGTGGCCCCTCTGAAACTCCAATAATCTCATGTTATCCACCTACATAAAACTCTCCAAGGGCACCTTGCTTCAGGCCTGAGGGTCATGCCCAAACTCCATGGCCAGGCGTTGAAAGTCCTTTCCCATCTGGCTCATTCTATTTCTCCAGGCTTGCCCGGTTCCACCTCCTCACATGTACCCTCCTTATCCAAGCCCTGGAAACTCCCCACATGTTCTGCCCCTACTCGCTCCTGCCTCTGTGACTTCTGGCTGTCTGCCTATTATGGTCTTCTCTGCCTTGTCTCCCCCCCCCTCACCCCCCACCAGAAAACTCCTGTTCATCCTTCAAAACATGGTTGTGTGCCCTGACTGGTTTGGCTCAGTGGATGGAGTGTTGGCCTGAGGACTGAAGGGTCCCGGGTTCGATTCCAGTCAAGGGCATGTACCTTGGTTGCAGGCACATCTCCAGTGGGGGGGGGGGGGGGGGTGCAGGAGGCAGCTGATCGATATTTCTCTCTCATTGATGTTTCTAACTCTCTATCCCTCTCTCTTCCTCTCTGTAAAAAATCAATAAAATATATTTTTTTAAAAAAACATGGTTGGGTGCATCCATTATACCTTGCCATGCTGCTATGTCCTCAGTCATCATGCTTTATTGCAAAGACTTATTTTGCATCCCTCCCCTAGACTGGGAACCCCTGGGAGGCAGGAATCTTTTCACAGTTCTTAGTGCATCATCAGGGCTGAAAGAGAGCAGTGAGAGGCACACTGAAGGTGCTAGGTGACTCTTCTATGGGAGAATGGATGAATGAACAAAATGTCTTTATGGATGTCTGTGTCTGAATTAGACCAATAACCCTTCCTGGTCTTCTGAAGTTTGTGTCCAACCTAGCCATTGATCCTGCCATTGGGAGCAACTCTGCGACCTTTGACAGCGGCCCACCTCACATCGTCTGAGGATGCTAGAATAATCTTGTTGCTTGGTATTTGGGACCAGCTTCCAAGGGCTCCTTTTCCCACAGAGATCCTGTCTCTACTGTTGACTGGCAGAACAGCATCCGAAGGGTGGGATAGGCCACACAGAGATTATCCATATGCTGGGCTGACAGCTGAACTCTGGAATCAAAGTCAAGGCCCTTGGGGAGAAAGTGGTGGTGGATAAAGATTCATTCTGAGGTTCTGGCAGCTGTTTCCTGAGGCTAACTTGCTGCATCTCCGTGCTGACATTCCTTTGGCACAGGCTGGGAAGTCCTCGCCATTCTCATCCCCAACACAGATGGTCCTGCCTTATTCTTTGGCCCAGGGGGAAGGGACCACACATCCAAGAGGCAGCTCAGTGGGAAGTTAGGGCAGGCTGCTGGGGCTGCCTTGCTCTACTATGAAGTGAACTTGACAATTTCCTTCACTTCATTGGGCCTCACTTTATAACCTCAGATTTAATGCAGGAGTGACATTAGCTCCTACCTCATGGGGCTGTTGGGAGGATTAGATGAGATAATATATCTCAAGCCCTTAAAATACTATCAGGCCCACAGGAAATGGTCAGTAAGAGTTAGCTTTTATCATTTACTGAGTCTTTATTAGAAGGGCAGCAAACTCAAGAACCTAAAGAGGCCAAGCATATTGTGGACTTTTAATCCAATCTGACAATTTTTGCCCGTTGAACAGGGTATTTCGACTTTTTACATTTTATGTAACAATTGATATGGTTGCATTTAACCCACCATCTTGATATTTGTTTTCTATTTGTCCTATTTATCTTTTGTTTCTTTTTTTCCATTTTTTTCTTTTGTACTGAATATTTCTGATGATTCCATTTTATCTCCTTTGTTGGGTTATTAGCTAAAACTTTTCTTTACATATTTAAAGTCTTTAATTTTTTACATCCATTTAAAATTCACAACAAAATTGAGAGGAAGGTACAGAGATTTCTCATATACCCCCTACTCTCACACATGTACGGCCTCTTCCATGATCAACATCTCCCACCAGAGTGGTACATTAGTTACAGTTGATGAACCTATATTGACACATCATTATCACCCAAAGTCCATAGTTTACATTAGGATACACTCTTGGTGTTATATGTTTGGACAAATATATAGTGACATTTATCCACCATTATAGTATCGTAAAGAGTAGTTTCACTGCTCTAATTTGTCCCACTACTGAGGCATAAACGTTGTCAGTACTCTATTTCCCTGTGAATTATGAGATTTTTCACCTAGGCTCCTGGGAACAGGAACTATTCCCAGCCCTGTGTGGGCTCCTGGGATTGTTTCCTTTCATCTTTGCTGGCCTCAGGTAATTTCCACACATAATGTTTTGATGGCTAATTTAATGTCAACTTAACTGGGCTAAGAAATGCCTAAATAGCTGGTAAACCATTACTTCTGCGTGTGTCTGTGAGGGTGTTCCTGGAAGAGGTTAGCATTCAGATCTGTAGACTGAGCAAAGATCACCCTCACCAATGTGGGTGGGCCTCATCCAATCCACTGAGGGCCTGAATAGAACAAAACTGTGGAGGAAGGGTGAATTTGCTCTTTGCTTGAGCTGGAACTTCCATCCATTTTGTCCTCAGATATTGGTGGTTTGTTTGTTTGTTTGTTTGTTTGTTTGTTTGTTTGTTTTAGAGAGAGCGGAACACATCTATTTGTTGTTCCATTTATTTATACATTCATCGGTCGATTCTTGTGTCTCCTTGACAGGACTGAACCTGCAACCTTGGGGTATAGGGACGATGCTCTAACCAACTGAGCTACTTGGCCAGTTGGTGCTCTTGGTTCTCACCTTCTGAACTTGGGTCAGGACTTATACCATCTGTCCCCCTCCCCAGTTCTTGGGCCTTGGCACTTGGACTGAATTACATCATCAGCTTTCCTCGTGGGACTTCTTGGTCTCCATAATCACATGAGCTAATTCCTATAATAAATCTCTCTCTCTCTCTCTCTCTCTCTCTCTCTCTCTCTCAGATTTTCTATATTGATTCTGTTTCTCTGGAGAACCCTGAGGAACAGAATTGTAAGAATCAATTTTCTGAATTGGTTCTGGCATTTTTGGAATAGGTTCTCTAATATGATTAGATTTATAGATGCAAATGACTCTATATTCAGTAGTAAAGAGAGCTGATATTCCATGGTGTGAACTATTTTTTAAAAAATATATTTTATTGATTTTTTACAGAGAGGAAGGGAGAGGGATAGAGAGCTAGATACATTGATGGGAGAGAAACATCGATCGGCTGCCTCCTGCACACCTTCTACTGGGGATGTGCCCGCAATCAAGGTACATGCCCTTGACCGGAATTGAACCTGAGACCCTTCAGTCCGCAGGCCGACGCTCTATCCACTGAGCCAAACTGGTTAGGGCTGAACTATTTTTTTAAAAATAATTTTTATTGTTGAAAGTATTACATATGTCCCCTTTTTCCCTCCATTGACCCCCTCCAGCCTGCCCCTGCCCCCTGCCCCAGGCCTTCACCACCCTATTGCCTGTGTCTATGGGTTATGCACATATGCATACAAGGTCTGTGGTTGATTACCTCTTACCCACCCTCCCTCCCTTGCCTTCCCTCCAAGATTCCCACTCTGTTCCATGCTTCCCATGGTGTGAACTATTTATAGTGATACACAAAATAGCTGCATTGGATATTCCTATTCAACCTAATCAATACAAAGCAAGGAGCTGGGTGACTGTATGATACTTGTAAACATTTTGGGGAAACTAAGGAATATAATGACATTGGTTGCTTGGCCTAGTGTCGCTGAACAAAGTGGGGAGGAAAAGGATGAGTTCAGGGATTCAAATTCCCAGCTCAAGCTCAGGATAAGTGACAGGAGAGCGGCTATGTGCGCCCTGAAGAAGAGCCTTATCTCCCGTAGTCGGCAAGGGTGAAACTGCTGAAATGCAAATACAGAACAACGCAAGTCGAACTCTCAGCCTCTCAGGGCGTCTGCTGTTACAGTGAAGGTGTTGATTGGGAAGGATGAGATCCTAAAGTTGGAATGTGGGTGTGTGGGGACACTGAACCTCTAAATTCTGATGAGCCTTCTTTGCCAGTGGAAGAGGTTTCCTGACCCCCAGGATAATAGCCCTTCTCCTTCCCCAGCAAAAGTGGCTTCCCCAACCCCCCGAGGTATTCACTTTCTACCTTCAGGTAAGGGGATTAACCCTGTATCACGCGAGGAAACTGTAATGACCTCCCTGAGACAGTTGTAATGCCACACAATGCTGATTCTCCTCAGGATCAACCACCATCACCCTTTTGTTGCTTCCAGAGCTATAGCTAGACTTAAATCCCAGCAGGTCCGTAAACTTGAGTTACAAGGCGAGCTACACTCCAAAAGAACGACTTGAGTTTTCTAATGAATCCCAGGAACATGTGCAGGAACAACACTAAGGGTTTTGGGATAATGGTGGGAGGAACATATAGTTGGGGCGTGCCAAATTTATTGACATGGGCTCACTAAGCAGAGAGTCTGCATTCACTGTTGTCGCTCAGGAAGTCAGGAAGGGCATTAATAGTAATTGTCTGATTGGCTGAAACATGGACCAAAAGATGGCTCATGGTAAATGAATTGAAAATGCTCAACCTCCTATGGTTTAATGCAAAGGAAGGGATTCAGAGGTTTGGGGAGATTCGAATGTTAGAGTGGAATTGTCGTTTAAGATCTACTACCTCACATTGGGAGGGTCCAGAAGACACACGCTTTACCAATACTGTGAGAAATAGATTTGTGGGAGGAGTGCCAGCATTGAGGAGCTCCATAACCACTCTTCTCTGTAGGCCAGACCTCATGGTGGGAACCGCAAAAACCTAAATGCCATGGAAGTTATTGGGTGCCGGGGTGGTAGGAGGCACATGGCTACACGGACCCACCAAAGGCAAGGTGGGCTTAGTTACCACAGTAGACAGAGAACCAAAGCAGCAATCAGAATAGTGCAACCCTCGTAGACCTATGGCGTTGGCCAGTTAATAATGGTGTTTGAAGATGTGAAATAGATAGGAAGCCTACTAAATTCTTACTTGACCTATGTAAGCAGAAAAGTGCTAGGTCAGGTGAACAAAAGTCAAATCTGAGTCATAATAACAGAGTTATGGTCCCTCAAGTAATTCCCAGACCTGAGCTGGTTTATAGACCCAGAACCCCTTGAATGAAGGGAGACCAGGTCCCCTTGAGGAAGGATCCCATACACTTCTGAAAATGTGTACTGTGAATCCCAGGCTTCTCCCAAAAGGCTCATGGTCCCTTACATTAGGGAACAGGAAATAATCAGAGCGTTTGGGGATCACTGTGCTCCTGGTGAGACAATGAGACCTCGGTTCTGGTCTTCTTGAAGAAAAGATTTCAGTCAAGAGACACAGTGCAGCAAAGGAAGCAGGAAGTATTGGCCACAGCAAAAGCACATGCAGATGCAGATGGGACATTTATTAAAGCTGGGGGCAGTGGACCAAGGACGGGCTTAGCAGAGAAGAAGCAGCAGGAGATCCGAGGTTGGGCGGCTTTCGCTCACTGTGAAGTCAGAGAAAAGGAGACCTTGGAGACAGGTTGGGGGGTTAGCCTGGGACAAATTGCAGCTGCCCCTTGTTCCCCTGGTTGCAAGTCTCCTGGGGCCCCTTCATACCTATGGGGGAAGGAGAGGGGGGAGGGAATGGCACAGTCATGCTCCCTGGAGGGAGAGCACGCCCTGGGTCCCTTTATCCTGAGGGTATTTCTCTCTCTCTCTCTCTCTCTCTCTCTCTCTCTCTCTCATATAGGCGAAGTCTCAGGGGAGGGTCTCAGTAGAATATTCATCTACTTACCATGTGTGCTTTTTTAGGGTCATGGCCTCCACTCATTGGTCAGCCCAGGACAGGGCGGTCAGTAGTCAATGCAGCTGGTGCTGAGGCATCACTTGTCTGGTTTTGCTGCTTTTCTGGGCCTGGAGCTGAAATACAACTGAGGCCTAGATGTTATCTTTAGGGAGGAAAAGTCAGGGGGTCCAAACCACATGACCAGTGATATGAAAGGCCAGGGGGTCCAAACCACAAGACCAGTGATATGCTGGTGATAACTGGAACAGTGAGATGAGAGTTTTATTCCCCAGGGTCACGTCTGGGGATGCTGAAGAATGAGCTCCGCGGACCGGAAGATTTAAGCAAAAGTGTGAAAAATTATTACAAACCGATTCAGACTCCCCTCACGGGGAGGGGGGCAATAATGGGCTGCCCTTTAAAGCCTTGTAGCCCAGGGGTATATATTTGCTACAAGCCTGCTCTATATCTCTCCGTGTCGTCACCTGATTGATTCCCTCATTGTTCTTGCCCAGCAACGGACCTGAACTTTCCCTGTTTCTGTGTGTTCTTTCTCTGTCCCTATGCTAAACTTTCTCTGTTTCTATGCATTCGTACACCTTATTGTTGCAAGCCCTCCCTCGGTTTCCCTGGCCTCCCGCTTTGAGTCCAGAAACATTTTGTTATGCTGCTTGGTTGGTTTCTGTGATTAGGCTGCTCAAACGGCCGTGTCTGCCCGGCCTATGTCCCACCTGCCTTTGTTTTCCACTGGACCCCTGCCCTGCCTGCCTGCGTTTCAAGTTAACCCTCTCACTGGGGATGAAAAGTTACCTACCCTGGGGGTGAGGTCCTTGCTTTCCCAGTTTTGCCCCTTGCTCGGTCACCAGCCCTGGTGACCTTCCTTCTACTAGTATATCTGGCCCATCATCCTTGCTCTGCTCATGTCTGTCTAACTGCCTATTACAACTGGACACTGGCTCTGAACTGACATTGATTCCAGGAGACACAGATGTCATTGTGGCCCACCATTCGGAGTAGGGCTTACGGAGGTCAGGTGATCAATGAGGCTGTAGATAAGATCCATCTCACCGTGGGTCCCTACACTCACCCTGTGCTTATTTCCCCAGGTCAAGAATGTGTCATTGGAATCAACTACATAGCAGCTTGCAGAATCCCCACATGGCTTCCCTGACCTCTGCAGTGAGGGGTATTATGGTGGGAAAGGCCAAGCAGAAGCCATTAGAACTGCCCCTACTTAGGAAAACAGTAAATCAAAAGCAATACCACATCCCTGGAGGGACTGCAGAGATTAGTGCCACCACCAAGGACTTGAAAATGCAGGAGCAGTGATTCCAGTGTATCCCCATTCAACTCTCCTATTTGACTGGTGCAAAAGACAGATGAATCTCGAATGACAGTGGACTGTCTTAGGCTCAACCAAGGGGGTGACTCTAATGGCAGCTTCTGTGCCAGATGTGGTTTCATTCCTTGAGCATATTGACACGCACACCCCCCACCCCCCACCCCTTGTACCTGGTTTGTAGCTATTGACCTGGCAAATGCCTTTTTGTTCATACATGCCTATATGGCCCACCAGAAGCAGTTTGCTTTGAGCTGGAAAGGCCAGCAATACCCGTTCACTGTCCTCCCTCTGAGGTATACCAGCTCTCCAGCCCTATGTCAGAGTGTAGTTTGCAGGGATCTTGATCTCCTTTCCTTTCCACAAGCCATCACACGATCCACTACGCTGATGGCATGATGCTGTCTGGACTTAGTGAGCAGGAAGTAGCAACTGCTCTAGACTTATTGGTATAACCCGTGTGTGTGTCAGAGCGCGGGACATAAATACGACAAAACTTTAGTAGCCTTCTTCCTCAGTGAAATTTCTAGCATGTTGAGATATGCTTCTTAAGGTGCAGGGTAAGTTGCTGTGTAGAGAGCGCCTGGGAAGGCACATGGGCATTTCTTTCTTTATTGTCAGCTGAATCCAGGGGCGTTTGGCAAAGCCACGTCCTGGAAAGAAGCTTTGCCAAAAGGCAGGAGTGTTGTCAGCTTGACCTTCAGCCCAGGTGCCAGAGGGTGGGTTTTGTTATTTAAATCCAGCCAAGCACCAGGAATGAATAGGACTCGGGCCCACCCAAGAATGCACATAATCTCCTTTGTCTTGACTTTTAGTAAAACTTCCTGTTTTTTGCTGTATAAAATAAACATGCAGTATTGGCTCTGGGTCCCTGTCCCTGTCTCTCCATCAGAGGACAGTGGTCCCACCCGGCCCCAGCTTTTTCCTTCCATCTCTGTGTCTGTCTCTTTCTTTCATTTTCTCAATCCCCAGCCGCCCCTACTCAGGAACCGGACTGCTCTCTAGCTGCGCTGGATGCGGAGAAGAGAGAAATATTCACATTGCTGCATCTGCCCTTTCCACAACCAGGAAAGAGGCTCAAGGCCTAGTGCACCTCTGGATTTTGGAGGCAACATATTCTTCATTTGGGTGTGTTACTCCAGCCCATTTTCTGAGTGATCTGAAAGCTGCTAGTGTTGAGTGGGGTTCAGAAGAGAAGGTGTGCGGCAGGTCCAGGCTGCTCGGCCACTTGGCCACCTGATCCAGCAGATCCAGTTACAGAAACGAGGACTGTCATTGTCATGAGTATCCTCCGTATTTTACGGTGGATATCTTTGTGTGTACATGTACAGGTATTAAGTAAATATCTTTGTTTTCTTTCTTCTCTTATTACCTTTATCATGTAACAGAAGATGTGTTGACTTGATGTCAGTGTTTAAGTGTTAATTTTGCATCATAATGTTTAAGCTGTGGGACATCAAGAGAAGAGTAAACATCACTTACGGACTTTATCTCCTCTTCTGGGGAAGGGATTAGTGTATTTTGGTTGTACACAGGATAATTCTATCGTGTTAGATGGTATTATGGCCTTTTATTGTCTTTATTTGGAAGTTCAATGCGGTTTAAGGGCAATATAGATGTGTAGCAAATTGGCAAGGGGTAGACTGATGATGGTTACGGACCACAGATAGTTTTCACACATATTGTGACGGTTCATTTATGTCTCTACTTTACTGGGCTAAGGGATGCCCAGAGACCTGGCAAAACATTTCTTTTTATTTTTTCACATTTTCTATTTTTTATTTTTTAATGTATATTTTTAGTTGATATACAGTGTCTCCTGTTTACTCTCCCTTATCCCCCTCCTCCCAGACCCTCCTTCCCACCCTCACCACCCGTCTTCACGCCCTATTGCCCTTATCCGTGGGCTATGCATAGAAGTATGCAAGTTCTTTGGCTTATTTCTGAGCGTGTCTGTGAGTGGTTTTGGAAGAGATTAGCATTTGACCGAGTGAATCGGATCACCCTCACAATGTGGGTGGGTCTCATCCAGCCCCCTGAGGGCCTGACTAGAATGGAAAGGTGGAGGAAGGAAGGGTGAATTTGCTCTTTGCTTGAGCTCAGACATCCATCTTCTCCTGACCTCAGACATCAGACATCACCGCTCCTGATGCTCAGGCTTTTGGACTTGAACTTGGACTTACATTGCCAGTTCCCCTGGTTCTCGAGCCTTTAGAATCACATGGAATCACCACATAGCTTTCCTGGTTGTCCAGCTTGCAGATAGCAGATCTTAGGACTTCTTAGCCTCCATACCTGCATGAGTTGCCCCCCCCGCCCCCCATTTGTGGGGGATACATTCCAAGACCCACCCAGGGGATGCCTCAAACCACAGATAGTGCTAAGCCCCAGGTATACTATGTGTTTTTTTTCTATACATACATACAATTTACAGCTTGTCTTTGGCATATCCGCATTGCCAGCATCAAGACCCGCCCAGGGGATGCCTCAAACCACAGATAGTGCTGAGCCCCAGGTATACTATGTGTTGTTGTTTTTTTTCTATACATACATATACTTTACAGCTTGTCTTTGGCATATCCGCATTGCCAGCATCACTACTCTTGCATTTCAGGGCCATTGTTGAGTAAAATAAGGGTTACTTGAACACAAGCACTGCGAAAACCACGACAGTCCATCTGATAACCGAGACAGCTTCTAAGTGACTAACGGCGGATAGTGTATACAGCTGGACAAAGGGATGATTTATGTCTCTGGCAGGAAGGCATGGTATAGTGTGAGATTTCATCACGCTGCTCAGAACAGCACGCAATTTAAAACTCACGAATGGAGTATGTTTAAAATTTCCATTTAATATTGTCAGACCATGGTTGACCGTTGGCAACTGAAACCACGGAAAGAGAAACCGCAGATAAGGGGGGGTCATTATAGAAGCCTCTTCTCCCCTTGGCTCTGCTTCCCTGGAGAATCGGGGCTGACAGAAGCGTGCTCACAGCACTCAGAAGAAGGTGTTCTGCAGGGCTCCTGAGCTTGCTCATGCTCTCTCTCTTTCAATCCCTCTCCCTCCCTCCCCCCACCACTCTCATCTGTGCAGCTTGCTCCTCAGTGACACTCTGCCTTGTGAAGTCCAGCCACCTTGACCTCCCAGCTGCATCTTGGAGCTGCAGCTCAGGGAGACAGACCACTGGGCTCCGCCTCGCTCCCCTCCTGCCCCGCGGCCTGTGGCCATCACGGGGCTCCCTCTTTGGTTTTCTGTCTCTCAGGGATTGATGCCGTTGCTGTCTGACGTCCAAGCCTTGAAAACTGTTGTTTCACATATTTTCCCCAGGTTTTTGTTTTAGGTGAGAGGATAAACTCATTCACTGTTACTCCCTCTTGGCCAGAAGGAAAGTCAATGAACGAGCTTAGATCTCTTCTCGAGGAACCAATCTATCTCCAGGTGTTTCTATTGAGCAATTAGGGAGAACCATCGATCGAAGCCATCCCAATTCCTCTTTTAAATTGTTTTTCAAAAACACTGGATGGACTAAATAAGACCTTCTTAGAGTCTATTTTTTGGTGCTTTGAGACTTATACCCTACCTGTTTCCAGATATTTTTTTTTACTTGTTGTTTTAACTTGTGTAAGCCTCAAAATAGATATTCCTTACATTGTACAAAGGCAGAAGTTAAGACTCGAAAAGGTTAGCAACCTGCCCAAAGCCACAAGCTGGGAGAGACAGGATTTGAATGCAGGGCCTCTCTGACTTCCAAGCCGGTGCCATTTTCTACACGCATCCCTACCCCTTGGTCCTCTTCCGCACCGTTGCAGTTCACTTTGCCTCCTGTGTATTGGCTGTGTGCCTCTTCCCCTCCCTGGCCGTTGAGACTTCCTCACCTTTATTCCCGCCCCTCCATCTTCAGCAGAGGGCCTGACCCGTGGGAGATGATGGAGGAATTTCTGTTGAACAAATGACTTCTCTCCATCTGTTTGCCCTTAATGTTTCATGCCTGCTCTAGTCCACACCTGCCTATTAAGTGGGAGGTCTGTTACCAGCAGCACAGGTGGGATTTAAATCCGGCAGCTGTTACCTGTGAGCTGACGCCTCTGCGCCCACAGGGGTGAGGCGTGCGGCGTGATGCCAAGTTACAGTCGGTTCATTAGAGGGGAAAAGGGCTGGTTGCTTTCATATAAACACAGGCTTAGAGGGATTAAAACACATTATTTTTTAATCCTAAGATATTGGAGGGGGTGATCTTCAACTTCAGTAGTCATCGAGAAAATTCCAATGCACAAACAAAATATTAGCATGGTTTCCAAGACAACAACACAGGTATCGATGAAGACCGAAGAAACGGATGCTCTCGTGCGCTGCTGATGGCATTACGAATCGGTATAATTTTTCTGAAAGGCCGTTTAATAAAGCTTATCAAGACCCTTAGGTATGTTCATATCGTTGGACTCCGCAATTTCACATCTAGAACATTCTATCCTAAGGAGATCGTCGGACAGGCACACCGTGATTTATCCATGAGAACACTCATTGCAGCAGTGTCTATTGGGGGGGGGCAACCCCTGGCACGCGTGCCAAACATGGCACGCCAGTAACTTTTGCTGGCACGAGAAACCCTCTCTTATAATCTTCCATTTACGATTGTGAGTCTTTGTTCTCAGTGATGAATTTTGTTAAGTCTCGTAATAGGAGTAGCCTGGCGGATGAAAGTAGTAGCTCGTGCATATCTCTGAAGGTCATGAAATATAAACCTGATGTAAAAATCTCTGTCATCAGTGATGCAGCAGCAAAAGGCCCACTGATAATACCAAACAGAGTCATAACGTGTTCTGTCGGACTATCAGTGTACATGTATACATTAAAAAATAAATGTATTTTTCATCATCATATACTGTGTTTTTGTACCTCAAATGAATTTTATTATTTCTTCAAGGTTCTTTACATACATACACCTTAAGAGATATCAAGTAGGCATAACATGTTCTCAAAAAATTAGGGTTGGCACGCAGAAGAATTTTGAGTCAGAGATTTTGCTGGTTTTGGCACGCACTCACAAAAAGGTTGCCCACCCCTGGTCTATACTACAGCGGAGCCTTGACTTATGAGTTTAATTCGTTCCGAGACCGAGCTCGTTAAGGAGCTCGTTAACTCAAATTACCCTATCAACTCAATGCAAAAAATCGGCCAAGAGACAGCTCGTATCTCAAAAAACTCGTTAGTCGGGACACTCGTAAGTCAAGGCCCCACTGTATATCCATTGACACTGAAGGGCCCGATGAGTGCATCAATTTGAAAGACAACCCTGCAACCTTTACAAACAAATATGCAGAATAATGACTGGGGAAACGTTTGTAAACAATTGTTTAAGAAAACTCGATTATAAAATGATACGCATTTAATCAGAATCAATACTTCCTATGTGCTTTACTTATTTCAGGAACTCGTTCAGCCCCTACAGTGATCTTCTGAGGCAGACGCAGTCCTTGTTGGAGCTGGAGCTCAGAGAGACTGCCTGGCAGGTGGTCGGGTCAGGATTCCAACCTCTGATGCTAAATCCCAGAGTCCAGGACCTTACCAGCCACACCATCACTTCCCACAATGCAGTGCCTGGACCAGCAGCTCCACGTAAATGGTAATTTCCAGGCCGGCTCCAGGCCCTCAGGTCAGACCTGCAGGCAGGTGGCAGGTGGTCAGGTCAGGATTCCAACCTCTGACACTAAATCCCAGAGTCCAGGACCTTACCAGCCACACCAGCACTTCCCACAATGCGGTTGGACCAGCAGCTCCACGTAAATTGGTAATTCCCAGGCCGGCTCCAGGCCCTCAGGTCAGGGGGGGGGGGGGGGGGGCAGCCAGGTGTGTCTGAGCGAGCCTTTCAGGTGGATGCTCACTGGATGTGTGAAACCACTGCTCCACACTATTCCACTTTTTCTTGAAGTTTTGTTTAGAAAATGTACGTGAATGTAGAAAAGGTCTCCGTTGAATTAGTCACTAAAATATTAACAGTGTCATCTCTGGATGGTAGCATTCTGGGTGATTTCCGTTTTCTTCTTTGTGAGCTTTTTTTGGTCATTTCCAAAAGTTTCACAGTAAACATGTGCGACCAGGAAATAAATATATTCTTTTAAAAAGAAGAAGAAAGGCCCCAGGAGAAGGAGGTCTGCATTGAGGCTCGGGGAATAGGGGGTCTACGGAGGGGAATCGCGTTTTCCTAAGTCCTGTGGAGGCGCCAGCAGTGCTGAGTGCGCCTGAATCCCAGGGGGCTTGTTAACACGCCGGCCGATGCAGCAGGGATCGGGCTGAGGTTCTGGATTCCCAAACAGCTTCCGGTGAAGCAGGTCCAGGGACCGCACTTGGAGAAACAGGGACGTGAGAGGTGTGAGCTCTGGACTCCCAGAATGCGAGCTCCACGGGGACCTTTTCTGGTTCAACGATGTGTCCCTGGAGCTGAGAGCAGAACACAAGCGTCAGACACACGCGCTGAGACCCTGCAAGCGGGCGCCCTGCCAGGGACCCAGGACCCTGGGTTTTGATCGCGGTTCCGCACCAGCTGCCGGCATCCTCCCAGGCCAGCGGTGGCCTCACCACGGTCACCTGGCGGGGTGACAATTCTGGGCCCTCCTTTTCCGTGACCCGATGTCCCACCCGCTCAGCCTGGGCCAGGGCCAGGGCCAGGGCTGCCTGAGACTTCAGCCTCGAGCAAACCAGGGAGTACCAGGAACTTGGCAACATGCAGCCAGGAGGTGTTTGTCGAGGCCCCAGGAAAGAAGTCAGTAATGGAGAAACCTCCAAGTTGAGGTTTCCGCAGAAACATTAACTCATCCACATAGTCCACGTGCTGCATTTGGATTACAGGTTAGGCTGCTCGTAAGCCTGGAAGAAATTATATACTCTTCATATTATTCAGCACTGTACTGTATAATAATAAATTATACAGTTATAGGCCTCAGCCCAAGTTATAACAAATTATACCACAGTGTATAATTACCCCGCACTGCACCATGTAATAATAAATTAGACAGCGAGAAACCTAAGTTGTGATTCCAGAAAGAGGTATGAGAGTGAACAGGGGCTGTTGATCCATTCCTCTGATCAGACCCTTGTCAGACAAGCTGGG
>NW_005367209.1:7763122-7814325 GCF_000412655.1 Myotis brandtii
TCCCTTCCTTCCTCCCTTCCTTCCTTCCTTCCTTCCTTCCTTCCTTCCTTCCTTCCTTCATTCCTTCCCTCCTTCCTCCCCGATATGTGGATGCCTCCTTGATCCTGAGTACAGACTTGACCTTGAAACCTGGATTGATTGGAACCAATGCCCATCCTCAAGGGTTCCCAGGCTGTGGGGACAACCACACGTAAATGGAAAATGCAACACAGTGTGATGCCAGCTGTGTGAACAGAAAGGAATCAAAAGGAGCCGGGTATCAAATGTATGAGCACAGGTGCCCTGCGGGGTGGGTATCATCGTCCCCATCGGACAGGTGAGATGAGCAGGGTGCAGGGACTTGCTCAAGGTCCTGCAACTGGAAACGGTCCCATATGTGGATGCCTCCTTGATCCTGAGTACAAACTTGACCTTGAAACTTGGACTGATTGGAACCAATGCCCATCCTCAAGGGTTCCCAGGCTGTGGGGAGAACCACACGTTAACGGAAGATGCAACACAGTGTGTGAACAGAAAGGAATCAAAAGAAGCCGGGTATCAAATGCATGAGCACAGGTGCCCTGCGGGGTGGGTATCACCGTCCCCATCGGACAGGTGAGATGAGCAGGCTGCAGGGACTTGCTCAAGGTCCTGCAACTGGAAACGGCAGGATGGGACTTTATTCCAGGACTACCTGCTGGTTTCCTTCGTCTGAGGGAGCTAGTCCACGGAGTCAGCTTGGAGAGTGAAACTCAAGGATAACGAAAACGGACTTGGCTTGTCCTCGGAGACACAGGTGGGAGACCCGCGCACCTCGTCTCCTGGGGAGCCCAGCACGGGCGGGCGGGTTTCTGCAGAACCTGGGCCCGCTGCCTTCCCTCCCCTGCAGCGCTTGGGCCTGGGGCAGCGTTGGTGGGTGTGGGGCGCTGCTGCAAGCCCTTGCAGGTTGTAAACTAATTTGTCCTCTCAGAGACCTTTCAGAGAAGACACTCTTCCTACACCCAGTTTACAGATGAGGAGCCCGAGGCACCAAGGTGCTAGCAATTTGCTCAAGTTTATGTTAGAGTAAGTGGCAGAGCTGGAATCTCAACTTAGACCAGTCTGGTCTGCCAACCCCTCCTTCCTGACCGCTGTGCTGCTACTTCACAAAAACCCAAACACATTTATCTTCAAAGCCTACACTTATCAGCAGTTGTAGGATGAGAGGCCCTGGGGGACTGAGGGGTACATTATGTTGGAATGTATCTAACACTACATTCCAATATATTTGTGTCATGCTATTTTTTGATGCCGTCAGTGAAAAACCTGAATGTCCATTAAAGTCCCATGCATAAATTAAAAAAAAATTTAAAGATTCTTCCCTGTATCTCACATCCATTGAACCACTGGTGCCGTAATTCAATTATTCATCTTTTTTTTCTTTTGTCTTAAGAACATATTAAACATGTATAAGCTATGATTCCATTATTATTTACGTGTGAAAGAAGCCCAAAGGTCCAGAGACATGAAGGCACTGTTGTGCCTTCTCTGACTGTTGTGGTCAGGGAAGGCTTCAGGGAGGAGGTGATATGAAAGGTATAAAGGGTGAATAGGCGTTTAAAGGATATTCAAGGGAGGGAGAGGCATTCCAGGCAAGAAGAGTAAAGGTAAAGCCCTACAGGTGAGAAGAGATTGTCTTTGGGGAAATATCATCTTTCTAGGTGGTTTTATGAGGTAGGCAAGAGGTGAGGTGGGTGGCAGGCTGGGCCCTTAGATGCCTCACTTAAGAACTGGCCCGGTAGCTCAGTTGGTTACAGCATCGTCCTGATACGCCAAGGTTGCTGTTCGATCCCAGTCAGGGCACATACAGGAACCAACCAATGAATGCATAAATAAGTGAAACAACAGATCTCTCTCTCTCTCTCTCTCTCTCTCTCTCTCTCTCTCTTTCTCTCCACCCCCGCATCTCCTGCTCTCTAAAAAAATCAATAAGTGTCTCTCTCTCTCTCTCTCTCGCTCTCTTTCTCTCCCCCCCCGCATCTCCTGCTCTCTAAAAAAATCAATAAGTGAAACGTTTAAAATACATTTTTTTAAAAGAAAGAACCGGAACTTTACCCTGAGCTGGTGATAATCAGTGTGTGGACTTGGGGTCCCTCGGGGACTCCCCAGCCTTTCAGCATAGACCAAGCTCAGCCTGTCCTGCTCCATCCTCCAAGGCTCCCACACGGTAGTTGCGTGCTTCCTCAAATGTCCTTCTTGTCACGTCTGGCATATGGAAGAGGCCCAGTTGAGTGTTTCTCCCTGGAAGAGCATCTATGGGGGAAACGATAGGGTGGCCAGATAAACTACAGGTGCCTATTCCCAGTGAAATCTGAATTTCAGATAAATAACAAATGAGTTTGTAGTATAAGCATGTCCCAAATATTGCATGAGATATACTTACACTAAAAAAGGTGTTCATTGTTTGTGTGAAATTCAAGTTTAATAGAATGTCCTGTATTTTTATTTGCTAAATCTGTCACATGTAGGTGGAGGAGAGCTGGTCACTTTCTCAATCAGCTTCCAATCGCTGTGTATCGGCGAGAGTCCCATCAGAGCAGCAGAGCCCTTGCCCGTGGTCTGGGAGGAGTGATTCACCATAGGGCTGTGGCCTCACCAGTGTGGGAGCTGGTGGAGCTGTCTGTGCCAGCTGCGCCCCTGCGTTTATTATGAGCTGGAAGTTTCCACGGGTCAGCAGTAAGAAGAGCTGCTGTGGGCGAGAGCAAGGACAAATTGGAAATTGCATCTATCTGTCACCAACCTCAATGCAAAAATGACCTGTTGGGAGACCAGGAGCTCCTGGCCCAGGGCTTGGAGAAGCTGAGGGAGATCTATCTGGTGGGAGCTCTGAACCTGAGCATCGCCCCCATGCCAACAAGGTGGACAGCAGGTCAGCAACCACATGCATGAGTGGCCTCTCTGCCTGGCACCAGGCACTAACCTTCAGCGCAGAAAATGATGGTGGCGCCTGGCTGACGTGGCTTAGTGGTTGAGTATCAACCAATGAACCAGGAGGTCACAGTTCGATTCCTGGTCAGAGCATATGCTGGGTTGCAGGCTCAATCCCCAGTATTGGGCGTGCAGGAGGCAGTGATCAATGATTTTCTCTCATCACTGATGTTCTAACTCTCCCTTCCTCTCTGAAATCAATAAAAATATTTTTAAGAACATGATGGTGGCTTCTTAACACATGCCTTGGCAACCTTTAGCAAAATGTTGCACGTGGCCAATGTCAACCCAGCACCACAGGAAACGGGAATTCTGGGTCACATAACTCCAGCTTGGCTAATGTGAGACAGTCCAAAGCCCTGTGGCTGGCGCAAAACATGATTACATAGGAAGGCATCCCAGTTCTGCCCTCGGCTAGCTCGTAACCTGGCGTACGTTAACTTCTCCATGCCCGGGTTTCCTCTTTTGTAAAATTTTTACAAAATTCATACCTCCCTTATAGAGTTGCTGAGAAGATAGAATAAGACAATGAGTCTAATCTGACAGCTGCCACCTCATCAGCAGCTAATGAATAATAATGACTACTTGTTTCAAAGCGTTTGCTATCCATCTATGTTGCTATGGGAAAAAGAAGTCACTCGCCTTAAAAGATAAAATATTAAGAAACAGTATGTTGCAAAATCCTCTCCCAATTAAGTAACTCACCAGGTCAGTCTGGGAAAGATAACATAAACCTTCTTCAAACGCATCTCCAAATGCCCAGATTAAAATCATGCTCGTTATAAGTCTCAGCCACCTTCCCCTTCTCCCAAACAGACAGCACAAATAAGCCCTCAGTGATGAGAAGATAGTAAAATTATGCTTCGACACTGCTGCCGATGCCGTGGCTGCTGATTAAAAGGAAATTCTTCCTTTGAAAAGGCCAGTCATGAAAAGGGAAGTCTGGGCGGTGGAGTGGGCTTGGAATGCAAGTCCGGAGGCAGCCCGGCAGGTGGTGGCCACTAGGGGGCGCTGGTAAGGCCTGGTGTGGCCCCGGAGGGGTGGGAGGCAGAGGGCTCAGCGGATCTCAGCTTTCTCCATTCCTGGTCCTTGGTCATTTGTAAACTCAGGGCCCGTTCTCACTGCCGTCTCAGTGCCGTGCCTTGTTTTTGTGGCTGAACAGGAAGGAAAAAAAGGCAACTTCACGGTGGTTGGAAGAATAGGGGTAAATTGGTCCTGTTGGGGTGCTGGAGGCCTTTTTATGATGCCCACTGGAACAGGTGGCCTCTGGGCAGTTTTTTGAGCCACTTAGCCTGATTCTACGCTTTTCTTTTGAACAAGAAATACGAATGCATTCAAGACTGGGGGGTGTGGGCCAGGGCTGGCGAGGGTGGGGAGTGTTCCCAGGAGCAAAGCCAAAGCAGGTGGAGGAAGTTCAGCCTGGACCAGCCCTGCTGCCTGCACCACAGGAGAGAAATGGAAGGCAGTGTGGCAATCTGGACATGACAAAAAAAAAAAAAAAATGTTCGTGTGTGTGCTCAGTCCGACCATCCCACTTCCAGGAATTTCTGTGCAATGAGGTTTATTGCAAAACTGTTTGCAAAGAGGGAGAAAATAGAAACAGCCCAAAGCTTCACCAAGCGGGGGATGTGTGCCCCCCCCTCCTTCTTCCATCAGCGCCCCTCCAGCTCATTCCCACCCGGCAGCCAGCCGGAGTGGTTTGTGAAAATTCGTGTTAGAGCAGGCGTCTCCCCTGCTCCAGTGGCTTCCTATTTCTCTCAGGATAAAAGCCAAGCTCCCACCATGGCCCCACCCGCTGGGCCCCAGCTGGCCTCGCCACCATCATTTCAAAAATGCTCATTCTCTACCTCCAGTCAAACGGCACGGAGCTCAGTCCAGCCTCACGACCTTTGCCCTGGCTCTTCCCTCTGCCTGGAATATTCTAGCCCCGGTTCTTCCAGGGCCTTCCCCCTTCTCCGTCTGCTGGTGGCTGTCTGAATGCCATCTCTTCAGGGAATCAGAACACTGCATTTCAATTGCTTTCTCCCTCGCCACCCAGTCTCTCTCCATCACTTTGCACCATCTTGTTTTCTTCGTAGCACTCGGCAGGTGAAATGAGCTCGATTATTTATTTGTGTGCTTGTTAATTGTCTCTCTACGAGAACTGAGAGCAAGGACTTAATATGTTGTGTGTCCTTGCCGGGTGTATAAGAAGCTGATACTACACACATGTTTGGCAAATGAAAGGATGAACGAACAAATGAAGATAAGAATTCTTATGAAGCTGTTTAAAAGAACGAGGTATTTGGAAAGGTGCCCCAAACATAAAGTAGTTGGATATGAGCCCATGTATGTAAAAGCAAAACGCATGCAGTAAGAATAGCTACCACTTTCTGTCCATCTGGACCCAGTGGTAACCACTTTCACATTTATTGTCTCATCTCCTTTGATCTTCACAGCAACCTCGGGGGAAGTACTGTCATGAGCACCATTCTGCAGGGGAGGAATCTGACCCAGAGAGGTTGAGAAAGTTGCCCAAGGTCAGCTGGAAAGCAGGGGAGCCAGAAAACGAATCCAAAGAGTCTGGATCCCAAAAACATATTCACTAAGTGGTGATGAGTGATGTCCTCGGTGAAGGTGAGGCTGAGGTGAGATTCGGGAGGCCCTGGATGTCAAGGGAGGGAGCCAGATGCCAAGTCGCTTCTTGGGGTGTGGTCTCAGCAAGTCACCTCCCTTCTCTCTGCCCCCCTGAAAGCCCAGGTGGTGGTCCAGAGCTTACTGAGAGGAATAAATTGGCTAATGTGCCCGGGTACCTATCAGCCAAGGTTGTGAGCATTGGGAACAGGCCTAACCTTCGCTGCCAAAAAATCCTGCTCCATTTTCTGCAGCCAAGGCCACACGGAGTCTCCGCAGGGCCTGGGTGCTTGGCTCAAGGCCAGGGTCTTTCCTCAGGGGCCCGGCTCCCAGCTGCCAGCCAGCACGCTGCTCCCACGGCACTGGAATGCGACTCCCTGGGTGGCCGGCCAGGGGAATGCACAGGGGGCATTCTCCAAATAGCTGAGCTCTAAGCTCAAGGTGCTAAGAGCAGGGCAGGCACGATTTCAAAGGGCCTCTGCCCACTGGAAAGACAAGATTGTAAAACTCGTCCTGAATCAGCAGAGCCTGCAGCTTGGAAGGGAAATGGAGTTGCCAGCAAGTGGCTCAGGAATCTGGTGCCTGCCCCAGCAGCTCTGTTCCCACTGGAGGGTGTGGTCTTGGGCAAACACCCTGGGTGCATTGTGCCTTTGGGTCCCCGGTAACCTCCCCTTCTGAGCACTCATCATGGACTGCAAGTTCACATTCATTTGAAAAATATATATGTTGGAGAGAGAGAGAGAAAAATATCAATGTTAGAGAGAACATTGATCAGCTGCCCCCTGTGCACACCCCAACTTGGGACCAAACCCACAACCTGGGTATGTGCCCTGACTGGGAATCGAACCAGTGACCTTTCCGTGTACGGGATGACGGCCAACCAGCTGAGTCACACCGGCCAGGTCACATTCATTTTTGTGATTATTTGGCAATCCCTGCCTCACCTGTTCCCTCCGCCTGAAAGGACCTGGGACTTTTCTGTTGCGTCCTGTGTCCACAGTGTGACCTCAAGCAGCTGCTGGAAAAATAGTTCTGAGTGAATTTCCCCTTCTGCCGGTTTTGTCAGGTTGGAGAGGCCCTGGGATTGCATTCTGCCTCCAGGACTAATTAGCTGGGTAACTCAGACTTTGCTTTCAAAGCTATAAGGCTCGAGAGGCAGCCTGTCTGGATTTGAACCCAGGCTCTGCCTCCCTCAGGAAAGTTTCTTAACTTCTCTGTGCCTCAGTTTCCTCATCTGGAAATTGGGGCCTTCAAGTGCCCCACGTCACAGATTGCTGTGAAGGATAAATGAACGGCTTCACACAGAGAGGATGCTTACAATAAGGACTGGGAGAGAGTAGGGTCTAGATAAATATTAACTTCTATGTATCTGTATAATAAAAGCAGTGTGCTCCCACAGGGGGAGTGCTGCTCAGCCAGAAGCCGGGCTCACGGCTGGTGAGCGCAGTGGCGGGAGAGGCAGTGCTAAGGAGCAACAAGCCGAGCAGTTAAGGAGCAGCGAATGGGTGGGCGGTAAGGAGCGAGGGTCCTGGACTGCGAGAAGGTGTAGGCCGGGCTGAGAGACCACCCCCGCCCAGTGCACTAATTTCATGCACTGGGCCTCTAGTTGTAAAATAATGATTACATCAACTTTCTTAAGGTGTAACTTACAAACAATAAAATGCACTCCTTTTAAGAATACTGTTCGGTGAGCTTTGATGGATCTATACACTCAAGTAAGCACCACCTCAGTCAAATAAAGGACATTTCAGTCTCCCCAAAGTTCCCTCTGCCCTTCAGTCAAACCCTCCTCCTTTCCCCACAGCCTCTTCTCTGCTCTCTGTCCTGATAGATTTGTTTTGCTGGTTGGAGAACTTGATACCAATGAAACCACACAGGGTGCACTCTTTAGGGTCTGGTTGATTTGGCTCCGCATAATATGTTTCGGAGGTCCATCCACGCTGTTGTGTGTATTGGTAGTTTGTTCCTTTTTATTGCAGTAGCTCGTGTTATTAACAATCATTGTCTCAGTTTCAGTTTCCTCGTCGGTAAAATTAGGTTAATAATTTCCACCTGGTAGAAAGCAGTGATGAACAAACAGGAGCGTGAATAACACCTCGGCCATGGTGACTCCCCCACAGGGGACCCGCAGCCCCCACTCAGGCATGCTCTGCCCCCCCCCTCCCCATGACCCCCAGATGGCCCCTTCCAGGGAGCCTGGGGCCAAAGGGTCAGGGCTTGTGAGTTGATGGGGGAGAAACTTTCTGAATAGATGCGCAGCCTGAGATGATGGCCGTGTTTATAAAGCAGACTGTTATTTTTTTAATCCGTTGCCTGTGTCCTTTCCCCTACTTCCCTCTTTTAAGGATAATTAAAATGCAAGCTGGCACTCCCTGCAAGGAGACAGCTGAAGATTTAATTGCCCCAAGAAATATTTTTCAGCGAAAGGTCCTGCGGTAATGGCAGCTCCGGGCCCGGCCACCCCAGCGCCTTTGCAACCCGCACATAATATCGGCGGTAATGCGTTCGTCCGCATGTGCACAGGGTCTGTTTACGGGCACCAAGGGAGCCGGGCTGAAAGGAGCTGACAGCTCGTCCGCCCACAGCCTGCTCGCCATTAAACGCTCACCCGGCCTCCTTCTGGAGACAGGTCTGTGGCCCGGATCCATGTGACCGGCTGCGGCACCAGCTGACCCTGCCCAGAGCAGCCTGCGGGGGCACAGGGCCCGGTGGCTGGGAACAGCACCTTCGCCATGCGGCCTTGGCCTGTTGTCCCTGAAGCGAGGCCAAGGAGGAGGCTTTCGCTGAGCAGCCCAGCCCCACCAGCCCTTGAAGATGGGACACCCACCAGCGGCGCCAGGTTGTGCAATGTCAGGGTAGGGAAGGACCTTCGCATCCGTCACCCTGTTTTCTAAGTGTGGCCCCAGCTTCCCCAGACGAGGCACCAAAGGCTCAGACAAGGGCCACAGGCTCCTCGCCTGTTGGGGCACACATGTCAGTTTTTTACAAAGTGACTGCTCTGAAGCCAGGGTCACGGTGAAAGGCAGACTGACTCGGCGGGGAGAGCCAGGCGGACTGGGCTTTCATTCCTGTTCCAAACCTGCCGGCCGGGCACTTTCAGTTCTAAGATGCCGCACAGTCTCCAGCTCCTAGGCTTCTTTACATTCTCTTATGTTCTTTCCCCACCTTTCCTTCCTCCCTGCCTCCCTGCTTCCTCCCTGCCTCCCTGCTTCCTTCCTTCCTTCCTTCCTTCCTTCCCTTCCTTCCTTCCTTCCTTCCTTCCTTCCTTCCTTCCTTCCTTCCCATATATCCATTCTCCCATACATCTATCCATCCAGCCATTCATCCTCTGTTCCTCCTTCCCATCTATCCATCTTCCCATTCATTCATCCTCCCATCCTCCATCCTCCCATCCCTCCATTCCTCTTCCCATCGAGCCAACAAATACTTATCTGATGCCTTCTATGGACTGAGCACTGGAGTTACATTGGTGAGCAAAGGCAATACCTACTTTGCCCCAAGGCAGCTCCCAGGCCAATGGAGGTGAGGGATGTTAATAAAATAATCACAGGGTCAATGTATAATTGCAAATGGTGACAAAGGTTACAAAGGAGAATTCTGGGCAGGGTTAGGATGGTGTTGAACAAAGGAACTTGGCTAAGATTTTGGATTGGAGGACAAGAAGGAAAGACCCAGCCAGTGTTCCAGGCAGAGGGAGCAGCATATGCAAAGGGCCTGTGGTTCATTTCGGGAGCTGTCAGGACACTTGTTGCAGAGAGTGATGGGGGAGGACCGTGCAATGCAGGGCTGTGGAGTTTGGCAGGGGCCGGCCCATATGGGGAAGGCTTGCGTCTGCCCGGCACTGCCTCCTTCATACCCTCTTTCATTGGCTCATTCATACACATCTTTAGGTCCTTAGGTCCAAGCTGAAAGCATTTCCTTTTCAAAAAGCCTTTTCTGCCCTATGTGGGCTGAGTGAGGACTGTGTATTTTCTCCTAATAAGAAAAAGTATTGGAAACTTATAATTAAGACAAAAGAAGGTATCACTTCCTTTTATTGCCATACTGGGGCATTGTTTAAAAAGGCCCACTGAAGGGTTAGTTCATTCTATGCATTCGAGTTTGACTTTGCTATTTGATCAGGGCTCAGCTTTTGTGCTTTTTTTGTCCAGGAGAGGTGTAACTGACTTCTGTCTTTAGAAACAATCGCTCCAAAGATCTGAGTTTTATTATTTTGTAGAACATTAACCAGTTTTATATGTACCCTAAAAATGTTATTCTGTATTCCTTTTTCAAACGTCTGTAAATACCCATTTCCTCTTGGACTCGGCCGTCCCCTCCTGCTGGCTCGCTCAGTAATGTGCTCCTTCTGTAGTTGCATGTATCATGTTTTATAGCTTCCTGAAATCACACGCTGACAACCCCTTGTCCTAGCAACACTCGTGCACGTATGGGAACTACCAGATGCGCTGGCTCCCTCACAGCCCATGAGCTCACCCGGGTGTGGCCCATCTTTTGTCAACATGGTCGCCTGAGAATTTTTGCACAGGGCCAGGTTCACAGTAATTATTGAGGAATAATTATTGGCTGAGTGAGTGACCTTGAGCTTCTATCTCTACTGATTAAAGCCCCGATTTTCTTATCTGAGAAATAGACACCATAGCACCCATCAAACATCCAAAGGAAGTAGGGTTCAGTGAAATAACGAGGTCAAGTGCCCCGATCCTGCCTGGCACATGGTGGTCTTCAGTGCCCCTTCCCGGGGCTGGATCCTAACGGAAGGAAGTGAAGTTCTGGTGGTCGGGAGGTCGTGGTCTGGTTGGGGAGCACTGAGTCACTATGGGGTGACTCGCTGTGTGACCAGGGCAGTCACAGGTGGGTCTACCTGGTATTTGATGGGACGGGAAGACTAACCTGGCCAGAATCCAGGCTGGGGAAGAGCAGGAAGTGTCCTTAAAAAGGTCAAGTCGGGTGAAGGAAGGTGACCCTGAAAACCAGGCTGGTGTGTTGTGTTCTCCAAAGTTGGTGAGAGGGAGCCAGGCTAGTGAGGGAGGGAGGGACTGGATATCATTATTTCAGCCAGGAGAGGAGGCCCACCGTTGCTGAGCTCCGCTGAGAACCTGGCCGTGGGGTGTGTGTGTGAGCATGTGGGTGTGAGTGTGTGAGTGTGATTGTGTGTATGTATGTGTGTGAGTGTGATTGTATGAATGTGTGTGTGTGAGCATGTGGGTATGAATGTGTGAGTGTGATTGTGTGTGGGTGTGAATGTGTGAGTGTGATTGTGTGTGAATGAGCATGTGGGTGTGAATGTGTGAGTGTGATTGTGTGTGTGTATGTGTGTGAGCATGTGGGTGTGAATGTGTGTGTGAGCATGTGGGTGTGAGTGTGTGAGTGTGATTGTGTGTGTGTATGTATGTGAGTGTGAGTGTGTGTGATTGTGTGTATGTATGTGTGTGAGTGTGATTGTATGAATGTGTGTGTGTGAGCATGTGGGTATGAATGTGTGAGTGTGATTGTGTGTGGGTGTGAATGTGTGAGTGTGATTGTGTGTGTGTGAGCATGTGGGTGTGAGTGTGTGAGTGTGATTGTGTGTATGTATGTGTGTGAGTGTGATTGTATGAATGTGTGTGTGTGAGCATGTGGGTATGAATGTGTGAGTGTGATTGTGTGTGTGTGAGCATGTGGGTGTGAGTGTGTGAGTGTGATTGTGTGTGTGTATGTATGTGAGTGTGAGTGTGTGTGATTGTGTGTATGTATGTGTGTGAGTGTGATTGTGTGAATGTGTGTGTGAGAATGTGGGTGTGAATGTGTGAGTGTGATTGTGTGTGAATGTATGAGCATGTGGGTGTGAATGTGTGAGTGTGATTGTGTGTGAATGTATGAGCATGTGGGTGTGAATGTGTGAGTGTGATTGTGTGTGAATGTATGAGCATGTGGGTGTGAATGTGTGAGTGTGATTGTGTGTGAATGTATGAGCATGTGGGTGTGAATGTGTGAGTGTGATTGTGTGTGAATGTATGAGCATGTGGGTGTGAATGTGTGAGTGTGGGGGTGTGAACGTGTGTGTGGTGTGTGAATGTGTATGTGTGGGTGTGAGTGTAAGTGTGTGTGAGTTGACTGCTGTCTGCCCCACTCTGTTGCACAGAGTCTTGATTAGACTCTATTTAACCTTCATGAGAAGCCTGTGGGTACAGACATCTACTGTCCCATTTCTCGGGTGACTAAACCAAGGCAGAGGTGAAGCCGTTTGCCCAAGGCCACAGGGTGAGGACTGTGTGTGCAGCAGCCTCCATAGCCTAAAGCAGGAGGGGCATAGGGTGAGCGGGGAGAGTAATTTTAATGGGCCAGTAGATGGAGAGATGACAGATAAGTGGTTATCCTCGTGGCCAGCCTTGGTCTACTTGCCCAGGTTGGCACTTCTTCTTCACGTTTCAGGTGCGATTTTGATCACTGGGATGCTAGCTTTCAAATGAACTCAGCAGCATGCCCCCAGCCCTCATGGGAGCCAGGCCCTGGGCTGGCCTGAGGACAAAGATAAAGCATTGACACCATCTTTAAGAAACTGACAGGCTGGGGCAGGCATCAAAGTTGGGGGGTTGAACCCCAGGGGGACAGGGCACCGGTCTTTCTGAAACTTTGAGGTATAACTTACACACAGGGAAATGCAGACACGGTAAGGATTTTTATATCTGCAAGGCCCCACGTAACCCCACTCAGATGGAGACTCAGAACATCCCATCGCCCAGAGGCCCCTCCAGCTCCTCCCGTCACTGCTCCCTCCAAGGATAGCCCCTCTGACCTCTGTCACCAAGGTTTTGCCTGTTTTTGAGCGCTTGTTTTCTAAAGCATTTACAATTTTACATTTATAATCTTGCATTCAGAAAACAAATCCAGACCCTGGTCAAACACAGTGCCGTGGTTAACGGTGGGTACAGTGGGACCCCAGTGGGGGCAGGCCAAGCCTTGGGAGGCCCAAGGGTACATGTGCTGGCTGGTGGTCAGTCAGGTAACCAGGACAGCCCTGCTGCTCTTATCTTTGGGGGTGAGGCCATGTGATGGTTTCTGGCTCCTTGTTAGAGCTCAATGCACCCCAACACTCTCTGAGAGCCTTGCTGTCTTTCCAGCAACCCCCAGACCCCTACCTGCCCACCCAGTGCCCACCCACACCCACAGCTGCACCACTTCCTGGATGGCAGCCCTTGAACAAGATGCGCAATATCTCTGTGCTTTAATTTCTCTATTAAATGGGATAATCATAGTGTCTACCTGACAGGTTTGTTGAGAGCAGGGGTCCTCAAACTATGGCCCGCGGGCCACATGCAAATACAAATATTGTATTTGTTCTCATTTTGTTTTTTTACTTCAAAATAAGATATGTGCAGTGTGGATAGGAATTTATTCATAGTTATTTTTTAAACTATAGTCTGACCCTCCAACGGTCTGAGGGACAGTGAACTGGTGACTAAAAAGTTTGAGGACCCCTGGTTAAGAGGATGGAGTGAATTGATATATAACTTACTAGAGGCCCGGTGCATGAATTCGTGCACAAGTAGGGTCCGGCTGGTCCGCCCCGATCAGGGCCAATGAGGGCTGGGCCAGCCTGGGGGGTGGGGGGACCCTGGGTGGTGGGCAGGCCTGCCTGCCCCTGGTCAAACTCCCAGTGGAACTCCCGGTCTAGGCAACAATTTGCATATTAGCCTTTTATTATATAGGATTATTTGTACAGAATTTATGAGACTGTTGATACGTAGTCGATGCTTATGTAAAAGTAAAATAAACTTGATCCACGTTTAACTGGTGGGAGTCTGCTAGAAGACACAGGGGGTTGACAGTTGGGCATTAGAATCTTGAGGAGGGACAGAGACTTTTTGGATTATCGTGTAAAGTGGGCGGGGCCTCTGGGTCCCCATGGAGTGGGGGTTCCTATCACTCTCCTTTGCAGAATGAAGAACCTGGAGGAGGTGCCCGGTAAATGCCAAGGGCCTGACTGACTTCCTGGCGGGCAGCAAGAGGGTCACTTGGCTCCTGGCAACTCTCATTTGCCTGCCAACCTGCGGCCCTGGAGATGTGAGCTGTGGAGAAGCCAGGCCCAGGTGCTGCATGAAATACATTCCCTGAGTCTCCTTGCCTGGACACACGGTCCTTCCTCCCCCACCTTCCCAGGAAACAGAAGGCGCTCCCCGCCCACTCAGCCTGGATTCAGGCCTGAACACCTCATCCCCACAGCGGCACCCAGATTTCAGAGCCGAGTCTCCATCCCATCCAAGGTCCTGGCCTGTGAGGCAGGTGACCTCTGGGCTCTGCAGGAGGCTCTTTGCCTCAGGTGCCCACTCACCTGGACCAGGCCAAGGGCTCAGGGATGGTCCCGGGAGCTTTTATGGATCTGAGTGCAAGTCCCAGCTCAATTAAAGATTCCTTGTAGGGGATTGGTCAGGGCGTGGTCAGGTCACGTGCATGTCCTGAGCCTCAACTCTCCTCTGCAAAATGGGCATGAGCACTGCTGACAGTGATGAGATTTACATATTAGCCTTTATTATATAGGATTATTTGTACAGAATTTATGAGACTGTTGATACGTAGTCGGTGCTTATGTAAAACTAAAATAAACTTGATCCACGTTTAACTGGTGGGACTCTGCTAGAAGACACAGGGGGTTGATAGTTGGGCATTAGAATCTTGAGGAGGGACAGAGACTTTTCGGATTATCGTGTAAAGTGGGCAGGGCTTCTGGGTCCCCATGGAGTGGGGGTTCCAATCACTCTCCTTTGCAGAATGAAGAACCCGGAGGAGGTGCCTGGTAAATGCCAAGGGCCTGACTGACTTCCTGGCGGGCAGCAAGAGGGTCACTTGGCTCCTGGCAACTCTCATTTGCCTGCCAACCTGCGGCCCTGGAGATGTGAGCTGTGGAGAAGCCAGGCCCAGGTGCTGCATGAAATACATTCCCTGAGTCTCCTTGCCTGGACACACGGTCCTTCCTCCCCCACCTTCCCAGGAAACAGAAGGCGCTCCCCGCCCACTCAGCCTGGATTCAGGCCTGAACACCTCATCCCCACAGCAGCACCCAGATTTCAGAGCCGAGTCTCCATCCCAGCCAAGGTCCTGGCCTGTGAGGCAGGTGACCTCTGGGCTCTGCAGGAGGCTCTTTGCCTCAGGTGCCCGCTCACCTGGACCAGGCCAAGGGCTCAGGGATGGTCCCGGGAGCTTTTATGGATCTGAGTGCAAGTCCCAGCTCAATTAAAGATTCCTTGTAGGGGATTGGTCAGGGCGTGGTCAGGTCACGTGCATGTCCTGAGCCTCAACTCTCCTCTGCAAAATGGGCATGAGCACTGCTGACAGTGATGAGATTTAAAGGAGGCAGCGGGGAAGAGCCAGACTCCTCGGGCTCAGACCCTGGCTCTGCTATGGGACACTGGGGAAATGACCTAACTTCTCTGTGCCTCGGTTTACTCATCTGTAAAATATGGGTAACAAGAGTTCCTACCTCACATGGTGGTTGGGGGGATTAGATGAGTTAATAACTATAAAGCACTTGGCATATTACTTACCATACTACATAGTAATAATACATGATGTATTGGTATTAGCTCAGAGGTTAGATGTTGGGCACCGAAGTCAGAAAGCTGGAGTTTGAGTCCCAGCAACATCACTCATCAGCTGGGTGACCCTGTATAAGTTACATTGCCTCTCTGTGTCTTATTCATAAAATGCGGTCAAGACTATTACCTACTTCGAGTTGTGAGGTTCAGAAGAACGCATCAATGAAAAGTGCCAACTCTCAGGAAGCATGAAGTATTATGTAATTGCCACTAAGACTATTACTATACTAATGGAGGGGGTAAGGAAGCTAACATTTATCGAGCACCTACTGTATACTAGCAGTTGACGTGAATCATCAAGGATATTCTAGGACAAGCGTTAGGTTTCTGCATTCGGTAGAGGAGGGAGTGAGGTTCTGCTTATCCAAGATCCCATGGGTGGTGAGGGGTAACCAGACCTCAATGTGCAGTTGTGATGGGAGAAAAGGCCCAATGCTTCTGAAGGACTGCATGTCCCACGCATAGGGTTTGGCACCCCGTGACCCCCTTTAGTCCCCAGAGTAACCCTGGCTGGGGGTACTGTTGTCCCCACTGTGCTGCGGACTGACCTGAGTCTTAGAGAGGTGAGTGGTTTGAATTCCTGCAGCTACAAAGTGGCAGAGCCGGATTCAAACCCAGTTGTCTTGTCAGAATTCTGCTAGTATACTGGTGTCTTGGGCACAACCTTATCCCGACTCCCTCTGAGCCACCGACACAAAGTCTCTGTGTCTATTCAAAACCCCAGAGAGAGGATCAAAGCCACGATCACTGCCAAGCCCCAAGCCCACATGCGATCCTCTCCCGGCTTCCTGGGGGCAGGGGGACACTCTCAGAGGCACAAAGACACGCAGCACCCAGAGGGGTCGTTGTTACCCAGAAATCTTTATTACAAAAATATTTTGCAAGCCAAAAAGTTTAAGTTGCAACTATATACAAAATGGGGCCTGTTTCCTTCCCAGCAGTCTTAAAATAAACCCTCCAAACCACGCTCCTTCCGCACTGTTGTCTCGACCTCTTCCTTTTCCTGCGGTTCGATACACAAGGTAGGAGCATCTCCAGGCTGCCAGCCTGGAGCTAGAACGACACGGCTCCCTTGGCCTCCTTCCCTCACTCCCCTTCCAAAATTCAAAATTAAATTAAATTAAATTAAAATGGCACCAAGGAAACATTCTTTCGAGATTCCGCGTGAGTGTGTGTCCGCGTGTCTGCGTTTTCTCTGGGCAGAAGACAGGGAGACGAAGGTTCACAAGCCAACCTTTTGGAATTTGGGAACAGTCCGAGGCAGGTGGCTGGGACGCTGCGCTCCCAGATGCCGCAGAGAATCGCTAGCTCGTTGGGCCAACGCTGCCCACATGGCCTGTTGGCTCAGCGCATTCCTGAATGCCATCATGTCAAACACACCAACTCACGGTCCCCCAGAGAGCTGGGCCTGCGCTGAGCTCCCAGAGTCCCATCCATAGGCCACGCTGACGGGCAGGATGGGTCAGCTTCTCTCTTGCTCTGCTGGCCTGAGCAGCAATCCCTTGGGCACCAAACCTCCGGACCCCGGCGGGGGCGGAGCGGGGAGCAGCGAGGATTAGTGTCTCAGTTCTAAGAGCTGATCAGTTACACGTGGAGACCGAACACACAGCGTGTACCTTTTGCTTGCCCTGGGCCCAGCCAGGCACCCTTGCTGAATTGGAAGAGGGGGAGGGAAGGGGGTCAGAGGACAGTGGTTCACAGCTTCTGCCCAACCTCCCGAGATAGAGGGACAGAACGGTGGGTCAGTCCTGGCCTTACAGCTGCCCAGACTGCTTGTCTGTCTTGGATTTATTCCAGTTTGATCCCAATAGGGTTTGAGAGCAGAAATGGAAGATTTCTCTTGCAGAGATCAGTTCAGAGAGCTGGAATGGGGGGAGGTCGCTAAGGGGTGGGGGGTGGTGGGTGGGGGGAAAGCCAGGCACAGCTTCCTACCCTGCATGGCCCTAAAGTGCTTATGAGGAATGGTGGGGAGGGAAGGCACCTTCCTCTCCCCTGTCCAGGTGAGCAGACTGAGGCATGAGGTGCGGACAAGACCGCAGGGTGGAGGAGGCAGCCTGCAGAAGCACTGGCTGGTTCCGACTTACCGCGCCCAGGGCAGGAAGGCAGTAGTACCAGCCACGTGGCTTGGCTGAGAACGTGGCCAATTTAGTCCTGGAGAGAAAGAAGGCTAAGCATCTCCACGGAGCCGCCAGAACGGAACCTTCTTCCCCATCCTCGGGGCTCTGGGACATGGAGGAACTCGTTTTCTGCTGTAGGATATTCCCTCCAGGAACCAACTGCTAAACCTTGGACGGCACAAGACCCAACCATGTACTTCAACACATGACAAAGAGCCAAGATAATGCTGCCGTTGTTTTAAGAAAACAAAACAAAACAAAACACCACAGATCAAATTTTTCTTACACCTCAGTTTCAAGATTGCACGTTTCACATTTATCAATAATTTACAGGCGTCCACAGCGAGCTGTTGCTGAGTTAGTGCTAGCTGGAGGAAGCAAGCTCAGGTCTAGAAGGCGAGGCGGGTCCAGGTGGAGCGTGACGGTCAGGTTGCTGGTCCTCATGGAGTCTCGGAGGGCAGGAGGAGGAGGGTCTTGTTACTCAGTCCTGGTGGTGGTGGAGGATTCCCTGGCGGGTCCCCTCCTCCCCAGGGCTTGTGACGTGTCAGTCCGGGATGCAGGACCGTTGGCAGCAACCTCACCGAGTCTCGGGATGTGGTCCCAGAATTTGTTTTCTGGATTCTCCATGGATGGGGCAGTTGAATCGACACAGAACTTTTCCCAGAGCCCCAGCTGGATGGTGGTGGTGGTGGTGGGAGGAGCAGGTGAGGTTTTCTCCCTCCTCACCTTGGAAGATCAGGCTGCAAAGCATCTAGGAGGCTGTCAAGAGTCGCCAAGACCGTGGCCAAGACCCTTGGTTGATGGAGAGAGGCATGAGAATTCCTGGACCCCTGGCAGCTCCGGCCAGTTCCCACGTGGGTTCCCCAGCTGGTCTGGCAGCATCGGCCTCCATGTGTGGCAATGTGGGGGGGGCTGTGGCCACCCTGGAAATGCTAGAGAGCCAAGCGGGTTGGGGAGACAAGATCCAGCCTCATCCTTGGGTCCCAAGACCTGCACCACCCCGGCCCTCCAGGAACTGGGGTGGCTGCCCCACGGGGGACAGGAAGGCTCCTGGGCACAGGCCCAGAGACGACCGAGGCCCCGTTCACTTCCTCTGGACCTGGACGCTGGCATACTCCGAGTGAGATGGCTCGGGCTTGGGGGCTGGCTGCTTGGGGGCCCGGTTGAGGTGGACCATGTCCAGGTCGGCATAGGTAAGGGTGTCCTCAGGCGCGGGCGGTCGGACGGCCTGAATGCTGGCATATTCCGTGTGGTTGTTGGACTCAGCGGCCCGGGGGGCCGACTTCTTCCTCTTGGGCAGGTTCAGGTCTGCATATGTGATGTCATTGTTGTCCTGGGTCTGAATGGGATGGAGAGAAGGTCACTCTGGAGCCCCTACCTCTCACCCACTCGTCAGCACCAGGTCTGGATGCTTCTGTTTCCTCCACTGACTCAGCCGTAGTTCACACCCAGCTCCTCTCTGGCCAAGGTTACCTGCCAGCAGCCTCACCCTTCCAATCCACCTCCCTCCTCACACAGCCTGAGGATCTTCTAAATGCCACTGTGGTCGCCTCCCAGGCTGACTCAGTGTCACCTCCTCCCACCGTTCTGTCCTGCCTTGTCCTACTCCTCTCTCTGCCTGGAGTCCTTCCCCCTCCTTCTCCTGGTGATGACTCCAACCCACCCTGCACATTTAAGAACAAGCGTTGCTTCATCCTGGCTGGGTCCAGGGCTCCTTCTATGTGCTTCCTCAGCCCGTGTTTCTCCCTGACAGCACCCATCACCCAGGGCTGTGTCTGTCTGGGGGGTCTGAGTACATGCTGATCCCCCAGGGGGAGGGGACATGCATTCATTTACTCTTTTAGTCAACAAATATTCATTAGGCATTTGTTCTGATGCAGAAACCAAGGCTGACACAGAGGAAGCTTGATTAGTGTTGAATGAACGAACGAGTGAATGGCAACAATTTCAGCCTCGCTCGGGGTGCAGCTGGGCACTGGGAGACAAGGAAGGGCATGCGAGAATGAGACCAGTGGGGAGGGTGGTAAAGGTTCTGCAGTCAGAAGCCTGGAGTTCGAATCCTGCTCCTGCTCTTTCTAGCTGAGAGGCTTTGGGCAATTCACGTCACCTTCCTGGGCCTCAGTTTCCCCATCTGTAAAGTGGGAATAATAATCATATCTATCGCCAGGATCGCTGGGAGGATCCTGTGAGATCAACCAGGGAAAGCTCTTAGAATGGTGCCTGGCACCCCCTGGATGAGCACACATGTTCAATAATGGCCACAATTATCAGCCACCCAGCAAACCTGAACATCTATCTCCCATGTGCTAATCTTATCACTCGCAACTGCGCCTTAAAATTACCCATCAGGAATGGTAACCTTGGCTTCCTCTGTGCCTGGCACCCATGCTGCAGAGGCCGGAGGAGCTGCCGGCAAGGTAACTCTGGTTGGTGCATAACCACCACAGATCTCGGTTCCCGACGGCCATCAGCACATGCCACCACCTGGGTCACCTTATGTAGGCCCTATCACAGCCTGGTCGGAATGATGTACCCAGTTTACAGGTGAGCAAACTGAGACCTGGGGAGGTTAAATCATTTGGTCAAAGTCACAGCTGGGAAGAACCAGTCTGTTGGGTTCTAAAGCTGTGGTCTGACCACACAGCTCCTCTGTCCCAACCTGCACGTTCACACTTCTCTCTAGGAAACCCAACCCTCGCAAGGGCTGGCACCTGGCACCAGGAATCCCAACACCAGGCTGCAAACGCCACCAGAACTGGCTTGTGAGTGCCCAGCTCACTGCCCAGGGTGAGGCACATAGTAGGTGCTCAGCAAGTCTTTGCTGACTGAATTTTGTTCAGGTTTCCTTGCTCAGTTCTTTTTACCATCATTCTCTCCCCGGAAGGTTCCCGAAAGAACTCCAGAGGTAAAATGACTGGAGAGAAGGTCAGGGCACTGGGGGGCCGCACTGGGCCGGGGAGCAGGACACAACATGTTGGCCTACAAACATCATGTCTGTTAGCAGCCCTGATTGTCTCCAACAGATTACATCTACAATGATGACAGCAGCCAGGGAAATGTCAAGGACAGCTGGCGCGCGCACGTTCCAGGTTCAGGGCAGGGCCTGTCTTGTTACAAGACACAGGGGAGCCCTTTGCCTCCAAGGGCTGACAGCATCAGCCCGGAAGGAGCAAGGCTGGGTTTCTCGGAAACACGCCAACTGCGCTGCCCGCGAAACCTCCTCAGCCATGATGAGGAGACGCTGCCAGCTGGAGGAATTAATGGCACAGGGTCTTCCCATCAGAAAGACAGGCTCTGGCAGTGCCGTGCTGCTCTGTGTGAGAGGCAGCAGGAGGAGCCAGGAAGGAACCGGGCAGGGTGCTCCTGTTGGAGGGGCTGGCCTGGGCAAAGGCCTGACTCCATTGACATGGAGCGCACTGTGAAGGGTGCCCCCTGGAGGTGTGCAGTGGGGGCACTGAGGCAAGGAGGTGAAGGCAGACATCCTGGCTGGAGTGGAGGGCGAGAACGTGCAGAGAACCAGGGGAAAGGGAGGAAGGAATGTAAAGATCCTCCGCCCTCCGCACCCTCCCTCCCGCCCTGGGAAAGGAGTCTTAATTTAGAAGTGAATCTGCCGCTCCGGCTGGTGCAAGAAAATCACACCATCGAGTTTCCCAGGAAGGGCACCTCACCAAGGACTGTACCTGGGTTATTTCTCTGGCGTTCTTCTCGGGCTCATGCAGCCTAAAAAGGAAAGAGACACACAGATAAAAATATCCTCCCTATCTCAAGCGCTCATGTAAATTGATAAGAATAACATTGAGGTTCACTTCCTATGGGGTGGAGGACATGGATGAGTGGTTCACAAAAGAAACACAGCTGCTTATCAAATGTTTGGACAGATGGTCTGTCTCATAAAAAAAGGAATTTGAAGCAATTTTTAAAGCTACTCTATCAGTAAGGATCTCTGAAAATTATAACACTTGGTGCTGGGGAAGATATGGTGAAACTGGCATCTCTATATATAAAAGCCCAGTGACCAGAATGGTGGAAAGACCAGAATGACCAGTGGCTATGACGTGCACTGAGGCAGCCAACCAGCCTGATCCAGGCCCTGATTGGCCCCCAACACCCAGATCAGGGGCGGGCCGGCCAGCCAGCTGCCCACAGCCCCTGTCCCCCGTCAGCCTGGCCCAATGGGCCCCCATCGGGGTGGGCCGGCCAGATCCCACCCATGCATGAATTTGTGCACCGGGCCTCTAGTTTTCATATATTGCTGGTGGGAGGGGCAAACTGAGGCAACCCTTTTGGGAAGCAGCTTAGTCAGGCAAACCAAGAGCTTGGAAGGTGTCATCATCTTTGGATTCATAATTGCATTTGGTGGCGGGGGGGGGGCGGGATTCAAAATATCAAAAAAGCTGTCTGCACAGAGGCACTGGTGCAAGCAGGGTGGGGGAGGGAGTCACATCTAACAGCTCTGCCAGGGGGGACTGCCTAAGGAAATTAGGATAGACTCGCTGATAAAGATTTAAAAGGTTTATGAAGAAGTTTCTGTTTTTAAATTATGAATGATTACATTAAAAGATAAGTGAAAAAACAAAATTCTCAGTGGAATGATCTTAATTATGAAAAATGTGTGGATAACACTGGAAGGAAACAGGAAAATGCTAACAGCAGTGGTCTTTGGGTGGCATTTTTTCCTCTTTAGTTTCCCATATTCTCCCACTGTTCCATATCATACACATCTAGGTTTTATCATCAGAAAAGAAGAGGGCCCGGGCTGGTGTTCTCAGTGGTTAGCGCGCCCACAGGCTGGATTCTGGTCAAGGGCAAGCACCTTGGTTGCAGGTTCCTCACCCTGGCTGGGGCACGTGCGGGGGGCAACCAATCGATGTGGGTCTCTCACATCCATGTTTCTCTCCCTTTCCTCTTCCTCCTTCCCCCCTCCCTTCCACTCTCTAAAATCAATGGAAAAAATATCCTCCAGTGAGGATTTAAAAAAAAAGAAGAGGGAAGGATCAAGTGTCCTGGTTAATCAAAGAAGCCATTCATGCGCTTGATTCTGTAATTGGAGGCCATGGCCTGGCTCACTGCAGGGTCACAGTCAAGGTGGTGAGCAAGTCAGAGCCACTGGTTCTGCAGGAGCGGTATATATTCTCAGGCCACACTCTGGGGATTAGCCTGGATAATGTCAGAAGCGAGCAATGGGGCTTGGCCGCGGGGTTAGTCATGGATTTAGCATGAGTGCTTGGCTCAGAAAGCCGTTCTGGGCATGATGGGCCCCACCTGGCCACAGAAACGACCCTCCAGGAGCAGGGACAGCGTCTGGTAAGGAGGGTCACGCAGCTCTATCCACATCCCACCTGCTTCCAACCCTCGGGGGGTCCCAAGGTCTCTGGTTCAAGTCCAACTCATCACCCTGCTCATAAGCCCCATGTGGTCTGGCCCCTACTGCTCCCCTCAGGACTCATTCATTCCCCTGTCCTCATTTCTCCACTATCCACCCACCAAATATTTCGAGAGGACTACTTGATACGACACACTTTAGGTGTCAATAGCAACGTCCTTGAATGACCTTCTTAGCCACTTTTTTATGGTTAACTTGTGCATCATTCAAGACTCAACTGTGGTGTCATGTCCTCGGGCTGGCTGGGCTGAGCCTGATGACAATTTCAAACCTCCTTATGTGTGTTCCCGTCTGGTGTATGTGTCTGTCTGTCTGCCTGCCTGCCGTGCGTCCTTACCGTACGGGTGCTCAAAAGTGACTGGGAATGAATGCGAGTCAGACTGCCCCAGAGCCTTTGCACATAGTCCTCCTTGCCTCTTCATCTAGTTCACTCCTTCTCTTCCCTCAATCCCTGTTTCAAACAGTCCTTTCTCCGGGAAACTTGCACTGAATCCCCCAACTCCTCTCTCGGAACACTGGGTTCCTTTCTTTCGGAGCAGTACTTCAGACTGGAAGAGATTTTCCTTTGTGTGCGTGTGTCTGCCTCTTCTCTGGCCTCTCCTATCTCTGTGAGTGGTGCTGCCATTACTCAGCCCTGTGCTCAGGCTAAAGAGGTGGGAGCCATCCCGAGTCTCCTCTCTCCTCCTTATAACCCATGTCTGAGCTGCATAAGCTTTGCTGACTTGGCCCCCAAAATACACATCAAACCCCAGCCCTCCATCCCCTCCACCCTCCCAGCTCCCTAGATTCCCGTGGTGCCTCCTCCGTGTTCCTGCTTACCTTCCCGACACCCTGCATACCGTTCTCCACATGTAAAAATGCATACATGGTGTCGTATCATGTGTCTGCTCAAAACCCTCAGCCCTGCAGTGAGTATCCTGACAGGCGAGGCCCGCTTGGCCTGCCCCCCATCTCCCATCTCTCTCCCCCTGGCTCACTCCACTCCAGCTGCCCTGGCCTCTCCATATGCATGAACATCTCCAACTGCTCCCGCCTCGGGCTCTTGGCATTGGCTGTTCCTTCTGCCGGGCCCACTATTGTCCAGATAACCTCATGGCCCGTGACTTCCCATCCTCTGGCTATCCTCTAAATGTCACCTCCTCAGAGAAGCCTTCCCTGATCACCCACCACACCCCACCTCCTACTCGGCTCTGAGCCCAGCTTTATTTTATTTAGTCAGCATCTGCATCGCGCTGTGTATTAACTTCCCGGCTTGTTTGATCACCTGCTTCCGAACTGTGGTCTCCATGTGAGCAGGGACTAGGCCCATCTGTTTCACCACTGGAGCCCTGACTCCCAGTAATGGGCTGGTGGGGCATTAGCACGCGGTAAATATTTAAGGAATAAATGAATGAATGAATGAATGAAGGGTCACGCAGCTCTATCCACATCCCACCTGCTTCCAACCCTCGGGGGGTCCCAAGGTCTCTGGTTCAAGTCCAACTCATCACCCTGCTCATAAGCCCCATGTGGCCTGGCCCCTACTGCCCCCCCTGCCCTCAGGACTCATTAATTCCCCTGTCCTCATTTCTCCACTATCCACCCACCAAATATTTCGAGAGGACTACTTGATACGACACACTTTAGGTGTCAATAGCAACGTCCTTGAATGACCTTCTTAGCCACTTTTTTATGGTTAACTTGTGCATCATTCAAGACTCAACTGTGGTGTCATGTCCTCGGGCTGGCTGGGCTGAGCCTGATGACAATTTCAAACCTCCTTATGTGTGTTCCGTCTGGTGTATGTGTCTGCCTGTCTGCCTGCCTGCCGTGCGTCCTTACCGTACGGGTGCTCAAAAGTGACTGGGAATGAATGCCAGTCAGACTGCCCCAGGGCCTTTGCACATAGTCCTCCTTGCCTCATCTAGTTCACGCCTTCTCTTCCCTCAATCCCTGTTTCAAACAGTCCTTTCTCCGGGAAACTTGCACTGAATCCCCCAACTCCTCTCTCGGAGCACTGGGTTCCTTTCTTTCGGAGCAGTACTTCAGACTGGAAGAGATTTTCCTTTGTGTGCGTGTGTCTGCCTCTTCTCTGGCCTCTCCTATCTCTGTGAGTGGTGCTGCCATTACTCAGCCCTGTGCTCAGGCTAAAGAGGTGGGAGCCATCCCGAGTCTCCTCTCTCCTCCTTATAACCCATGTCTGAGCTGCATAAGCTTTGCTGACTTGGCCCCCAAAATACACATCAAACCCAAGCGCTCCATCACCTCCACCCTCCCAGCTCCCTAGATTCCCGTGGTGCCTCCTCCGTGTTCCTGCTTACCTTCCCGACACCCTGCATACCGTTCTCCACATGTAAAAATGCATACATGATGTCGTATCATGTGTCTGCTCAAAACCATCAACCCTGCAGTGAGTATCCTGACAGGCGAGGCCCGAATGGCCTGCCCCCCATCTCCCGTCTCTATCCCCCTGGCTCACTCCACTCCAGCTGCCCTGGCCTCTCCATATGCATGAACATCTCCAACTGCTCCCGCCTCGGGCTCTTGGCATTGGCTGTGTCGTATCATGTGTCTGCTCAAAACCCTCAGCCCTGCAGTGAGTATCCTGACAGGCGAGGCCCGCTTGGCCTGCCCCCCATCTCCCATCTCTCTCCCCCTGGCTCACTCCACTCCAGCTGCCCTGGCCTTCTCCATATGCATGAACGTCTCCAACTGCTCCCGCCTCGGGCTCTTGGCATTGGCTGTTCCTTCTGCCGGGCCCACTATTGTCCAGATAACCTCAGGCCCGTGACTTCCCATCCTCCGGCTATCCTCTAAATGTCACCTCCTCAGAGAAGCCTTCCCTGATCACCCACCACACCCCACCTCCTACTCGGCTCTGAGCCCAGCTTTATTTTATTTAGTCAGCATCTGCATCGCGCTGTGTATTAACCTTCCAGCTTGTTTGATCACCTGCTTCCAAACCGTGGTCTCCATGTGAGCAGGGACTAGGCCCATCTGTTTCACCACTGGAGCCCTGACTCCCAGTAATGGGCTGGTGGGGCATTAGCATGTGGTAAATATTTGAGGAATGAATGAATGAATGAATGAATGAATCCATCACTCAATCAATCAACAT
Source organism: Myotis brandtii (assembly GCF_000412655.1). NCBI lineage: Eukaryota > Metazoa > Chordata > Mammalia > Chiroptera > Vespertilionidae > Myotis > Myotis brandtii. The sequence continues at coordinate 7,788,854 of NW_005367209.1, forward strand.
CTGTCCCACTGGATCAAAAGTGCCATGGAACTGGGCCTTAGTGTCACTTTTGCTCCCCTTTGCAATCTCCCAGCTTAAGGCCTGGCGCGGTAAATATTTAAGGAATAAATGAATGAATGAATGAATGAATGAATCAACCAATGTCTGTCCCAAGTGCCATGAAACTGGGCCTTAGTGTCATTTTTGCTCCCCTTTGCAATCTCCCAGCTTAAGGCCTGGCACTGAGCTGGGCTCAATAAGATGAATAAATGAAAGAATCAGGGAAGCCCTATGTATTCCAAGAATAAACGCAGTGAATGTCTGACAAGTGAACAAATGGCCAACTGAATGAACCCCAGTGCCCAATTAAGAGAGCAGACACATTCTGCCGTCGGAGCTGAAAAGATTACAGACAGTGTTCTGCCTGTGCGTTCCTCACCCAGGAAGGTGGATATCGCCAGTCCCTCCACCGGCTCTGCAGCCTGAGGGGTGCTTTGAGCTCAAAGCGGCGGCATCCCCCGTGGCACCCTCCCCGTGGTGCGCAGTGCTGCCCACGCCAACGTCCTCTGGAAAGCGTCTGATTCCAGCCAGCCCAGCGGAAGCGGCTGCTACATGGGAAACCACCATTACGGCTCGCTAGCTATTGCTTTGGTTTAGAGAGATGAAAGGGAGCAAGCGATCTCCCGGCTCCCTGGGTAGGCTCCTGATGGAAAAATAAAAAACAGGCAGAAAACGGCTGGCTTCTCTGGGGAAGAAGAAATAGGCAGCGAGAGCACTGGCGCAGACAAAGAGCGTCAGCTTAGGCGTGGAGACACGGGGAGGGAGTCGCGGCGCCAGCATTCACTAGCTGTGGGACTTGGGAAGGTCACAGGACCTCTCTGAGCCCCAGCTTCCTCGCCCACACATGGGACAACAATAACCTCCTAAACGGGGGTTCTCAAAGTCTGGCTCGGGAGCAGTAACAGCAGCACCACCTGAGAACTTGTCAGAAACACACATTCTGCATTAGCCACTCTGGGGGCGGGGCCAGAAGTCTATGTTTTAACAAGCCCTCCAGAGGATCCGCCACACACCCGAGTCTGAGAACCACTGCTCCATTACATGGGATAACAGTAAATCATAGGGTTTTTTGTGATCATTAAAATCACCTCTGGGCTAATACCGGCAAAGGCATAGATCGGTTCCTGGAGCCCAGTGAGGGCTCAATACATGTTAGCTGCTGATGCGGTTGTCATTATTATTATTGGCATTGCCCTTTTCTCCCAGAACTTACTGTCTAATTGGGAAAACAAGACAAATACAAAATAATGACAACAATAAAAACAAAAAAGAGAGATATTTTCCTACTTGGGGCCGTGAAGCCACTGAGGGGAGGAGGGGGGTTAGGGATTCCGAGGAGGAGATGGAGATCACTGCAGTGGGTTAGGGTGGTATTCATTCATTCATTCATTCATTCATTCACTTGTTCATTGAACAAATCTTTGCCGGGCACCTATTCCATTTGCCATGGCCAGCACCGAACATGAGGGAAGTGAACCTGCCCTCAGGAGGCAGGAGGGATGGGTTACAATCTGGGGCCAAGGCCAGGGACAGCTTGAGCGGGTCAGGATGCCCTCACTGAGCCCAGAGGAAGAGCAGGAGGTAACCGGGTGAAGGGAGGGGTGCCCATTCTAGCTTCCATGTCGCACAACTCCAGGGGGTGCCATTCACAGAGCCCCCTCTGATGCCCCCTGGAATTGTGGAGACCCTGGGTGGTGAGTGAGCAGGGGTGGGGGAGCACATCTCAGAGAGAGTGAGGCCTGAGGGAGGAGAGAAGGGAGAGCGGCCTGGCTGAGCCACAGAATGAAACACTGGGGCGTGGCCAGAAGTGAAACTGTCCGTGTCAGCAGGGGCCTGACCATGAGGGACTCGAGGGCCTCTGGACTATCTTGACAACCATGAGAGCCACTAAAGGCTTTTAGGCAAAGGATGGAAGCCGAGTCTTGGCCTTGCAAAAGAGTATACTTGGTGTGCACACACACATAGCACCCTCGCTGCCCCCAACCTTGGAATCGTCCTTGACTCTACATCCAATCCATCAGCAAGTCCTCTGAGCTGAACCTCCAAAAGTATCCAGCATCTACCATTTCCCATCCCATCCCACCACCATGGTCAAGGCAACCGTCATCTGCTTGGACCACCGCAGAAGTCGCCTCTCTGCCTCCACACTCCTCCCCCATGGCCGGGTCCCCACACGACACTCAGGGTGATACTTCTTAAACAAGTCAGATCACCTCCCTCCTATGGCTCCTCATTCCACTGGGAGTAAAACCCCAGGTCCTAGTGGCCACAGCCCTAGACCACTAGCCTCCCCTCCAGACCCAGTTCCTGCTCTGTAATTCTGAAATCCACAAAGCTCTACAAAATCAAAGTATTGGCAAAACCCATTTGGTGGCAAAACCTGACCTAAACGTGAAGCTATTTATAGTTTTTATTTGCTGCTCTTAGTACAGACGTTCCTATATTTCCAAGCAGGTACAGTCAGGTAGTAGATTGTGGCGTGCTGCTTCTGTTCTGCTGGGTGAACGTCGGGGCCTCCCTAGAGCTGGAAAGCCTGGATGAGTAACACATCTGCTGCATGGGCCTCAGCTAAGAGCCTGTGGGCCTGCATCTCCCTGAGCTCATCTCCTGCCCGTCCTCTCCTTCCTCTGCCCCAGCGCACAGGCCTCCTCTGGGCCTCCCGTCACCTCTCACCTCGGGCCTTCGCCACACCCGCTGTCTCACCCTGCACACACCTCTGCTTCATAGCTCCCTGGCTCAGAACCTGCTCACATCTTCAGGGGGCCCCTCCTCCTGCCTAAGAGAGACCTGCCTTAAATCTCCATCCCTTTGCTCTGTTTGATTTGTCACATGACATTACATATCATTTACCTCTATGCTTACTGCCGGCTTCTCTCACTGGTGTGTGAACCCCATTTGGGTCCGGACTGATTATTTTTTCATTATATATATATATATATATATATATATATATATACACATATACACACACACATACATATATGTGTATATATATGTGTGTATATATATGTATATATGTGTATATATATATACTTTTCCCCCCATTGATTTTTAAAGAGTGGAAGGGAGGGAAGGAGGGAGGGAGGGAGAGAGAGAGAGAGGGAGAGAGAGAGAGAGAGAATGAGAGGCACCGATGTGAGAGAGACACATTGATTGGTTGCCTCCCACACACACCCCTTCAGGGCCAGGGATCGAACCTGCAACCCAGGTCCATGCCCTTGACTAGGAATTGAACCCATGACCCTTCGGTGGTTAGAGCTTGGACCCTCTAACTACTGAATAACACTGGCCAGAGCAAGTCCGGACCGATCTTTGTTCACTGCTATATCCCCAGCACCCAGCACTGAGCCGGCACATAGTAGGGACTCAGTAAGAATCACTGAAAAGATGAATCAACAAACTAAGACACCATTTGTGACACAATGTCATCACCTTAGCCTCTGACCAGGGCGCGAGCTTCAGGATGGCACAGACGCTTTCTACCTTACTCACCCGGCGTCCCCAGGGCCACCCATGCCAAAGTACTTAATAAATATTTAATGAACGAAGGAAAGAGCAAAGTATACAACTTGGATATGGGTGGTGTGTTTGGACTGTGCTTCTGCCACAGTCCAAACAGGATTTCATAAGAGTCTGGTTGTCTGTGGAAGTCCCCTCCGATCCCCTGGGGTCAATAATTAAAATGGGCCTGGCCTCAGGCACTTCCAAAGCAGAGACAGGAAGGTTGACTGGCAGAGCTGGGGGTCAGTGGGTGTGGATTCTGCTTTTCCGGTTTGGGGCTGTCAAACAGCTAAGTAACAATTGCAAAAGCATGGTAGCCCAGAGATGCACTCACCTTGTAGAAGAAGTGGAGCCCTTGGCTGCAAGAGAAAAGAAACAAAAGCCAGTTATTTAACCTAGAAACATACTTTGTTTTTTATTTTATTTTTTTTGGGGGGGGGAGTGGGGGGGGGCAAACGTTTTCCTCCAGTGACACTGGGAGAAATTGTTGAAATCATATCCTCTCAACCATAGGAAACCCCGTGCTCACCCCAGTGGGGGGCCCATTATCTCTCATTGGGGAAAGCCAGGAGCTGAGCCGTCCTGCTTTCTCACCTCTGGGAATTGCCAAAGGTCAGATCCCAAAGCAGCCTTCAGCCTGGAGGGGCCACCTGCCCTAGCCCTGGTCTGGACTTCACCACACTCCTGCCTAGACCCTGCATCAAGGCTCGGTCCCAGCCGTGGCCTCTCCCTGCTGGAGAACAGATTCCAGCGGGGCTGTGAGCTGGGGAGCAGGTGTGAATCCCACTTCTGCCACCAGCTCGCTCGCTGTGTGGGCCGGGATGGGTCCTTTCTCTCTGAGTTTGGATCTCAGCTCTCTGACTCACAGGACTGGGCTGGACGTTCATTTATTTTCGTGTCACCTTTCCCAAAGAAGATCCTGGGAGAAAGAAAGAGTCCATCTGGTTCAGAGATTTTTAAACCTGTGATATGGGGCATCCCACAGAGAAGCCACTGGGGTTCAGCCACCATTTGACTCGAATTTCACTGCAAAATTGTAATTAAAAAGCAACATGCACACTCAAATGTGCTCTGCACCTCGTGTCAGGAGGCTGGAGGCTGCCACAATGCAGCCATTCTCGCTGCTGGGTTAATGCTTGGGGCCTGGGCAGGCAGTGGGTTTTCAGGTGAGCGGGTAGCAGTGGGAAGGCTGCAGCTCAGCATCTGACATCTGAATGGAGGCTGATGGGTTGCAAAGTACTAGGACATGAGATGTCCCAGGGAGTCCAATGACTGATCACCCTCATTTTACACTAAGGAGATTGGGTGACTCCTTACGGTGACAGGAATGGTAACTGGTAGAATAGAAATGAAGATATCTCACTGTATTGAGGTAGAGGATGGGCGGATCCTTCCAGGGACCAATGAGGGAGAAGGGGCATCTCATTAGGGTGGAAGTGATGTGCAGTGTGGTCCCTAGAGTCCCACGGCCAAGGTTTGAATCCTGGCCCCACCCCTTGCCAGTTGTGAGGCCCTGAGCAAGTTTTACAACTTAGCCGTGCCTCAGTTTCCTCATCTGTAAAATGGGTTTAATAATACCACTGCAGAAGTCTGTGGTAAGAACAGTGCCTGGCACATCAGAAGGGCTGTGCGAGTGCTAGTTGTCACTGTCACTGGAGCGTATGTCTGAGAGCTGGGCTCTGCATGTACAGACCCACCACCCAGGTATGGGTGGCCCGCACCCATGTCTACAGCTCTCCAAACCGCCACTCCTCCTCTGGAACACCCGGTCGCGGATGCCTAAGCCCCCAGGAATGAGCTCAGGTGTGCCAGGAGTGACATGGTGCCCAGGGATGAGGCTCTAGATCAGCGGTTCTCAACCTGTGGGTCGCGACCCCTTGGGGGGTCGAACGACCCTTTCACAGGGGTCGCCTAAGACCATCAGAAAACACATATATAATTACATATTGTTTTTGTGATTAATCACTATGCTTTAATTATGTTCAATTTGTAACAATGAAAATACATCCTGCATATCAGATATTTACATTACGATTCATAACAGTAGCAAAATTACAGTTATGAAGTAGCAACAAAAATAATGTTATGGTTGGGGGTCACCACAACATGAGGAACTGTATTAAAGGGTCGCGGCATGAGGAAGGTTGAGAACCACTGCTCTAGAGGAAGGGTTGGGATTTCCCTAACAGCCACTGTGAGCACTTCCCCCTAATGGGCTGGCTTGTGGCGTGTGGTGGGCAAGGAGTCCTTCCTGTGTGGGGCTTCCCAGGAACTTTAGGGAAACCACTGGGTAGGTCACTTGCAGAAGCTCCTCCAGATTCCAGAGACATGGGCCTGACTCTAGTCCTCCTGGGCCAGGAGCTTGAGGCTTGGCCAGTAATCAGAGCTAAGCCTTCCAGCCAGCCCAGGAGGGAGGGGCAGCCTGGGGGCAGAGGTGAGGGTGCAGAAGAGGCGTGTGACTGACGCGGCCTGCCCCCTCGAGCTGAGAGGCAGCTGAGGACAGCACTTTACGGGCTGTGGCACGTGGTAGTTCGCCACCAGTACTTTTCAGGGGACTTAGGATAGACTCTGACAAGAAAGAAAATATCACAGTTCTAATTTCATCTATGGGGCCCGCATGTGTCAGGTTGACATATGAAATGTATTTCTATCACTTGTAGTCAAATAAGTTGCAGAAACACTGGCTTAAACTTGTCTCCTTCGAGAGCAGAAAAGAGAACTTGCATTTTTTGAGGCCTGAGAATGTGTCAGAGCTGTTATTTCACATGAGCTTCTTTGGTTTCATAACTATCCTTCAACATAGGCATTGCTATACCCATTTTGCAGGTGAGCAAACTGAGGCTCGTGGAGGCCAAACTGATTGTTTAGAACCTATAACAGCCCTGGTTTGTCTTGACTCCAAAGGCAGAGGCCTTGCCACACAGGAGCTACACAACCACACACACACACACACACACACACACACACACACACACACACACACGGGACAATGTCCCCTCCTGCCACCGGGAGGGGAGTTTCCCAGGGAGGCGGCGAGGCGGCATGTCCCCTCCTGCCACCGGGAGGGGAGTTTCCCAGGGAGGCGGCTCATGTTTAATGTTGACGACAGGAGGTAACATTTATTGAGCACTTGCTGTGTGCCAGGTACTCTCCTAACTTTTACATATACCACCCGCTTAATCCTGCCAACAGCCTTGGAGGTGGGTGCTGGTGTGATCCCTACCCTCTTCCAGCCTCCTGCCTAGGGGCTGGGCATGTAACTGGACAGGTAAGAGGAAAGCAAACGTTGGGCGGGGGTCCCTGGGAATATTACTTGCTCTCCTAGACCCTCTCCTCACCCTCTCCCAGCTCCGTTTGCCACCTCGATAGAGGTGCCATGAGGAGGCACGGCCTGGAGCAGAGATGCCATCTTGCAGCCACGAGGGGAAGGCCCCGGGAGGGACCCACCCAGACCCACCGGGTGAGGGTGTCTCGCCAGCGGTGGCACTGCTCCCTCTGGACTTCTATCTCATTCCTGGAAGTAACTGCACATCCTAATGGCTAAGCTATGCGGCGCCCAATGGCGCCCAATGCCCTCCTGTGACCTCCCCCTTTGGAAAGGACAGCCTGGGGCACACTCCTGGGGAAGAAGCAGGGAACGCACCCACCTTTCTTCTGTCGGACTCGCAGGAAATAGAGGGCGGCGATCAGCAGGGCCACCAGCAGGGCACACACCACGCCCACCGCGATGAAGATGCCCTTCAGCTTCCCAGGATCAGCTGGGGACAAGGCAGAACAGAGGCTTCAGGCGCCAGATGAGAACCAGAGAATCGCCACCCACCGCTCTCCGCACCCCTGGACGGGCCCCTTAACTGAGAGCATCTGGCTGGGTCTTCTCGGGCGTTTCGAGCTTCGTGGGCACGTTCATGGCTCCACACACACGTCCCCACATGGGTCAACTGCGGGTAACACACAAACCACGCTGAGGTGCCGGGGGAGACCGCATGGTGCTGCAGCCGTGGTGGAAACCGGGCTGCAGGCCGGGGCAGACCTATCACTCCCGGGGAACAGCCTGTTCTCCGCATCGGCCTGAACCGGTGGCCACCGAGGCGGCACGGGCCCACTCAAACTCCGAATCTCAGTGGGGGCGGGAGGAATGGCCACTTGCAAGTGACCAGTGGGCTCTGCAGACCTCTCAGGGGCCGCCCAGGATTAGTGCCTGGGACCCAGGCAGAGGGGCTCTGAACCCAGACACTGAATGAAACAAGGACTTGGCTGGCCCCGGGGCACAGGGAGGGAGCCTACACTGGAGCACAGTGGGCCGCGGGAGCAGGGCTGAGCTGCAGAAATGTGGGTTCAAATCCACGCCCCTAGTTGTGTGACCTTGAGCCAGTCACCTGAACCTCTACACACTGGCTTCCCTTGTGTTACTGAGGCCAAGAATAAGCTCTACTACGTTGGATGGCCCTGAGGATTAATCAGCAACTAACCAACCAACCAACTCACGCACTCTTTCCTCCTGTCTAAAGGCATTTCCTACTATGTGCTGGGCTGAGGGCCAGGTCCTGAAGCTGCGATGCCGGGGTTCCTAGCAGCTGAGACTCCGAGCTAGGGTCACAGCGCCTCTCCTTCGGCACTGCCAGCAGCAATCAGAGGCCCAGAGAGAGGCACTGATGGGCCCAAGGTCACCCAGCAGGTCTGGGCCAGGGCTAGAGGTCGACCGAACATGCTGCTCTAAGTGCAGGCCTCATCCGATGAGAAGCAGGCACCGGTGACATCAAAGGGCACCCTGACAGGGCCCGGCCTTCATTGGAGCTCTCTGGCCCCTTGAAGGATGCACGAAGGGAAGAAATGGCCTTTATTCTAACCCACTCAAAGGCTCTGCCGTGGCCAAGGCACAGCCATGCTAACGATAGAACATTCCTCGCTGGCACCGAAGCACCAACTAGGTGCTGCCATTGTGAAGAAAGAAGGGAGACGCACGCCAACACGTCGGAGGGGTGCTGGGGTGGCACCCTGCACCTCTGACTCTCCCAGGAGGTGGCAGCATTACCAGCATCTTCATGAGCACGCACTCGGGCCTAGAAATGCTCCTTGGGAAATGGTCCCATAGAAACAGCTGCACGTGTAGCACAATATGCACAAGGACATGTACTGCAGCAGCGATTACACTGGACAGAAGCCACACACATCTGGAAGCCCCGCCCCGATCCCTGTGGGGCAGACGTGCAATGGCAGCCAGGGGACCAGGCAGAGGTCAGAAAGAGCCAGGAGGAGGCAGGGGCCGACATGGCCGGTGAACGCAGTGACTGTGAGAAGAAAGCCAGAGGCAGGGCACTGTGAGGGCCTCCCGCCCTCCCTCGCGCTTTCTTTTCTTAATGTACATCGATGTCAAAAGATCTATAAAGTTTATACCGAACTATTACCAGTGGTGACTATGCAGTGTGGGGTTTGGGGAGGGGAGCTCACTTCAAAATGCTACTTTCTATCTATAGACTTCTAGGTTATCCTATAATAAGCATGAATTACTACTTATAACAGTAAAGATAAAATTTAGTCAGAGCCGGTCAGTTAAAGTGGGGGCCTCACCAGAGGATTCATCTGGGTCCTTCTGGTGAGCCAGGGCCTCCACGGTGATGGTTTTGGTGATGGCCGGCTGCCCATCGTGCTCCACCTGGCAGGTGAGCATCGCATCCTCCCTGTGGGCAGACAGATTCACGAGGAGCCAGCTCCACCCGCTGAAGGTCCCATCCTTGTTCTCTACGAGGGTCGGGGCCGTTTCTGTTCGGGACGTGTTTCCGTTCTCCAGCCAGGTCAGCTGTAGGCGCTGGGGGTAGAAGTTCTTCACCAGGCAGGTGACGTTCTTCTGTTTCTCTGACACCTTGTGCTGGGTAACCTCCAAGGTGGGCAGAACTGAAACAGCACAGGGCACAGCTCTGACCTCATGGGACACAGATCACCCAGGCGGGCTCCAACGTTAGCTCCCCCACCACAGTAAGGGGATCTCAAAGGGCAGGTGCTCAGACACCGATGGTGCTCTTTCATATGAATGAAATCACTAAGCACAGGAGCCTGCACACAGTAGGTGCTCAAGGGCTTGGAGCTCCTGTGAGAGTAATATGACTAAAGTAAACAAGCACAGCCGGCATGCAGTGGGACATTATAATTGTAGAAAAATAAATGAAATTGCCAAGCACATAGGAGCTTGGCTTCTAGTAGGTGCTCAGTTATTGGAGTTGCTATTGGTAAAGTAGATAAAACTACCAAGTACTGTGGTGGGTGTTCACCTGACAGCTGCTATGAAACAGTGATGAGTGACGGGCACATCCAGGTGCCTGGTGAAGGGAAGGATTGTCAGGAATTAGATTCCAGGCAATTCCAGGCCTGGAGCAAAGAGCAGGGGGAGGAGCAGGCTGGGAGGACAGGGGCCAGGTGTGCTTGGGCTGGGTGTGAGGGGCATCTACCTCGGATGGCCTCAGACAAGTTGGCAGTCCCACGAAGAGGAGGGTCCCCCTTTAGGGTGTCGTGGGCCACCTGGCAGATGACCTGGGAGCGAACATCCCCCGGGGCCAGCAGCACCCTGGCTGTGCTGGAGACGTTGTAGGAAGGGCTGTCTCCCTCTGGGTGCACGGTGGTCTGGGAGGCTGGGAGCTCATTCCCATCCTTGAACCATTTCAGGATGATGTTTCTAAGTAAACAAGCACAGGCTGGCATGTAGTTGAAACATAACTGTAGAAAAATAAATGAAATTGCCAAGCACATAGGAGCTTGGCTTTTAGTAGGTGCTCACTTATTGTGTTGCTATTGGTAAAGTAGATAAAACTACCAAGTACAGTGGTAGGTGTTCACCTGCCAGCTGCCATTAGACAGGGGTGAGCGATGGGCAAATCCATGTGAGTGATGATGGGAAGGATTGTCAGGCATTAGATTCCAGACAATTCTAGGCCTGGAGCAAAGAGCAGGGGGAGGAGCAGGCTGGGAGGACAGGGGCCAGGAGTGGCTTGGGCTGGGTGTGAGGGACATCTACCTCGGATGGCCTCAGACACGTTGGCAGTCCCACGAAGAGGAGGGTCCCCCTTTAGGGTGTCGTGGGTCACCTGGCAGATGACCTGGGAGCGAACATCCCCCGGGGCCAGCAGCACCCTGGCTGTGCTGGAGACGTTGTAGGAAGGGCTGTCTCCCTCTGGGTGCACGGTGGTCTGGGAGGCTGGGAGCTCATTCCCAAGGATGATGTTCTCGGGGAGAAGCCGTGGGAGTTGCAGGTGAAGCTCACTGTCTGCCCAGGCGGCGACCTGCCCGTGGGGCCAGATACCACAGGGCGAGAGGGTTTGGCTTTAAAAGGAACATAATGAACAACGAACATGACTGTGAATATCACCACTAACCATAAGCATTCGACACTGTCAAAACCTTCTCATATACCATTTTTTAATCCTTCTTTTAATTCCGGGGGTGTCATCATCCCCATCTTACTTGGGAGGACACTCCGGTCCCCTGAGTGAGGGGCAGGGCCAACAAGCAACTCCAGGCCTGAGTTCAAAGTCACCTTCTTTCCTCTCCAGGTGATGTCCCACCAGCTGGCTCAGGGACATTACTGAGCAGTCTCACCCTTCATACTAACTCCCCTAGCTGGCCTCTCCTGGAAACCTTGTCCCAGATGTGAACGCAGAGGAAGCAGTGAGCCCAGGGAGCAGCCCAGTTCCCATCTGTGAAATGGGGCAGCAGGCATTTCTCCTTCCCGGGCCGCAGTGAGGGTTGAATCAGGCAATGGAAGCCTTTTTGCTTTGAGCAAAACAGATGCTTCATAAAAATAAAGAAACACAGATCCAGTGGGGCCCGATACCACAGGGGGAGAGGGTTTGGCTTTAAAAGGAACAAAATGAACAATGAACATGATTGTGAATATCACCACTAACCATAAGCATTTGACACTGTCAAAACCATCTCATATACCATTTTTTTTAATCCTTCTTTTAATTCTGGGGGTGTCATCATTCCCATCTTACTTGGGAGGACACTCCAGTCCCCTGAGTGAGGGGCAGGGCCAACAAGCAAATCCAGGCCTGAGTTTGAAGTCACCGTCTTTCCTCTCCAGGTGATGTCCCACCAGCTGGCCTAGGGACAACATTCCTGAGCAGTCTCACTAACTCCCCTATCTGGCCTCTCCTGGAAACGTCCCAGATGTGAACGCAGAGGAAGCAGTGAGCCCAGGGAGCAGCCCAGTTCCCATCTGTGAAATGGGACAGCAGGCATTTCTCCTTCCCGGACTGCACTGCGGGTTGAATCAGGCAATGGAAGCCTTTTTGCTTTGAGCAAAACAGATGCTTCATAAAAATAAAGAAACACAGATCCATTTTGAACTGAATGTGCATCCAGAGCTCTCCCTTCCGGTATTCATGAGCTACTCCATAGTTCTCATTCATTCCACAAATACTCCAGCGGGGTCTGTCTCATCTGGGCCAGTCCCTGAGTTTGAAAGGGAGAAGACAATGGGATGTTTTTTTCTGAATTTGGGTTCTTCTCTTGGGTCAGTTTTGGGTTTGAACACACAGATCACTGAGTGCTGAGAAAGCCAGAGGTGGTTTATGTCTTAATCTTTATTAGAATAGAAGAGGCACAGACACAGGCCTAGGAGCAGGCGGGACTCCTGTGTCCTGAAAGCATCCACACACAGGGGATCAAACGTGAGAGCGGTTTCTCCCTGTAGAAAGGGCCTGTAGGGCGTCTCCACATTGTGAGTTCTTACCCAGCACCTTCACTAACAGTGGGCAGATGGCAAACATTAACAAGAACTTGCATCTGTAAATATCTAACTTGCTTCCTGAAACTCATCGAACATTTGAGGACATAGATAAGGGAGTGTCACTTGAATCACCAAGTGGTAAAAACACCAGCAGCCTGGACGCCCCTGGAGATGCTGGGATCAGTTACCGTTTATTGAGAAAACCTGGCATCCTGATGCTGGGCTGGTCCTCTGTGCCTCAGCCCCTCATTTTCCCACCGCCCTGAAGGCAGGCACTGTGTGGTCTCACTCAGGGGATGAGGCTGAGAGAGGGACCAGGCTGGTCCAGGGCACACGGGGAGGAAAGACAGGGCTCATCTCACCACTCACAGGACCGATTACTATTAGCATCTCGGTTCTTTATCCTTGAGCCTCAGGGTCTGGCTCTGTACAGAGTGGCTGAGAACACCATCCTGGTAAGGGGAGTGAGGATGTATGTCACACAGAGCCTGGCATACGGGGGCGGGCAAAACACAGAGTTTATTCTTATATTCTTATTTATTAATTATTGTATTATTTTCCATATAAACAACTGCAAACCGACTTTTGCCCACCCCTGTACAGTAGGTGCTTAATAAATAACACCTACCATTATTATCATAAGACCTGGCCTTGCTAGTTCTGAAACTACCTATTTGTTCTTTTTAAAAATATATATATTTTTATTGATTTCAGAGAGGAATGGAGAGAGAGAGAGAGAGAGAGAGAGAGATAGAAACATCAATGATGAGAGAGAATCATTGATCGGCTGCCTCCTGCATGCCCCACACTGGGATTGAGTGGCAACCCGGGGATTGAACCATGACTTCCTGGTTCACGGGTCGATGCTCAACCACTGAGCCACCCTGCCTGCCCGGGCCCTATTTGTTCTTTAGGCAGTAAGACTGCAAAACAAAAGCATAGCAGAAACACCAAGAAAAGTCTCTCAAATCCTGCTCCCCGCAGCTGCCGTGCAAAAACTCAGATGAAAAAAAGCAGAGAAACCACCAAATTATGGTTCTCTCCCTCTTTTTTTAATGATCCCCTCAGGAAACAAGTTCGGCAAAATGACTTTCAAAACACACACAAGATCACAGGCGTTTCCCTACAGGTTAGCTCTTAACAGAAGCAGGAAGCATTTTGCAAAAAGGGAGGACAGGTTTTGTCAGTGACGTTTTGGTGTGTAGGGGCAGGAAGGGCTCTGGGGCTGAGCAGGGGTATCTGTGGGGATTCCGACCCTGTTTAGACACACAGGTGTTTAGAGATGGGAGGGTGTCCCAGCAATGGAACTCGGATTTGAACAGGGTGCTGGGCTGCCCCTCCTCGGGGTGGAGAGGGCAGGGTGTCACTCTCAGCCAGGCCTGTGCCGTAAGGTGTCCCTGCCACTCCAGTCGGGCTCATTTTCTTGGGCCTCCAATGAGCTACTCTGAAGCACCTGTACCCCTAAAGCTGTTCTCTCAGCCCCAGCAGCAGGGGGGACACCTTTGTCGGGGGAGAGGGGGGGCGGGATGCAAGGTTTCCTGTGGCCTCAGAGAACATCTAGCTCAGGCTGTCTGCCTGGCTCTGCATTAGCACCCTCTGGGAGTTAACAATTCAGCTGTCAGGCCCACGTCTGAGCAATTAAATCAGACTTCCTAGGGTGGAGCCAGGGACTAGGGGCCACAGTTTCCCAGGTGATTCCAATGAGAAGCCAAAGCTGAAAGGCACTGAATCCCACCTTTAAGCCCATTTATACTGAGGCCTGGAGGGGACAGTGACCTGTCCATGGTCCCATGGCTTTGGCGATCATAGCTCACATCAGACATGTACACAGCTGTCTCACGATGTTCACTGAACATTTACTACGTGCCGGGCCCTGCTCTGAGCACCTCACATGTATTCACTCAGGCCTTGTAGCTGCTCTGTGAGGTCAGTGCTGTCACTGACAGACGAGGAAACCGAGGCACAGTGTGGGGAGTGATGGGTCAGAGGTCACAGAGCCGGGAAGTGGCAGAGCTGGGATGTGAGCTCAAGCAGGGGGCTGGCCCATGCTCTCACTCAGGCTGTCTGCCTGGCTCTGCATTAGCACCCTCTGGGAGTTAACAATTCAGCTGCCAGGCCCATGCCTGAGCAATTAAATCAGACTTCCTAGGGTGGAGCCAGGGACTAGGGACCACAGTTTCCCAGGTGATTCCAATGAGCAGCCAAAGCTGAAAGGCACTGAATCCCACCTTTAGGCCCATTTATACCGAGGCCTGGAGAGGACAGTGACCTGTCCAAGGTCCCATGGCTTTGGCGATCATAGCTCACATCAGACATGTACACAGCTGTCTCACGATGTTCACTGAACATTTACTACGTGCCGGGCCCTGCTCTGAGCACCTCACATGTATTCACTCAGGCCTTGTAGCTGCTCTGTGAGGTCAGTGCTGTCACTGACAGACGAGGAAACCGAGGCACAGTGTGGGGAGTGATGGGTCAGAGGTCACAGAGCCGGGAAGTGGCAGAGCTGGGATGTGAGCTCAAGCAGGGGGCTGGCCCATGCTCTCACCCGCTGGGCACTGACCCTCAAGAACACCCCGAGCCACTCTATGACTTTCTAGACATCCTCTCCTACCTTCAAAGACCCCTGAGCGGGAGCTGTGATGGTCACCACTTCACAGATGGGGAAACTGAGGACTCCTAGGAAACAGACTTGCCCGAGAGCGCCCAGCTATGGGGTGACACAACTGCCCACTGAGGGTCTGTCCTCTCAGCTGTATCCTCACACCTTCCTGCAAAGGGTGGTGAGACCATCCACTATCTACAGGTGGGGAAAATGAGGTCCAGCAAGAGAAACTTGGCCACATCATGAAATAGCACCTGATTTTGGGATGCTACTCTGTGCTGGGGTGATTCAGACAGAGCACCTCAAATCCTTGACCTCTCCCGAAAGGAGTCCAAGATTATTATCATTTTACAGATGACAAAACGGCTGAGACAAGTGAAGGGGCTGTCTCCTCCACCAGCACTATGTCCGGGGGCATTTCCTGTGGCCCCCAGGCTTCATGTCCATCACAGAGTAAGTGTACCACCTCACAAGCCCAACACTGACTGCCAGCCTCCTCTTTCCCCCTGAAATCCCTGACTTCAAGGAATTATAGGGAGGAGTCAACTCCAAGTGCTCAGGCCGGGGCCCTGCAGCAACAAATGGGAGAATGGGCTCCTGACAGTGAGTCTAGAATATGAACTCCTGCTCACTGGGGCCGCAGGGCCCTCTAGGAAATGCCCCCTCCTCACCCTCAGTCTGCAGAGACAGGGATGCTGCCCACGGCGGTGCTGGGGCTCAGCGACCCCTCTCTGCTCTGTCCAGGCCACTGAGCCAGGCAGCTTCTGCGGCTGCTCAGTGAGGAAAACACCACAAAGAAGGGAAGGCCTCCTGGATGCTTCTCTATGCTGAGCCATGAGTTTGGGAACAGGGTCAGCCCATCATGAGACAACTGTGTACACGTCTAATGTGGGTTGTGAAGCTGACCTGCCTCTTTCTACAGGGCATTTTTGTAAAACGCTTCTTGATGAAGAACAGAACAATTCAAGATTTTAAAAAGAGAGGTTTGGAGCATTCTCTACACTTTGACAAGCACAGTGGGGTGTGGCAAAAAGCAGGGCTGTGAGGCCGCTTGGGGTTCAATCTTAGCTTCTGTACCTGCTCATCAGTTAGGTCCTCCTCTGAGCCTTATCTCTCAAAAGGGCCAACACGGGGAGCCTGCTCCCTGGGCGAGGGACAGTCTGAGATCACTCTGCTCGGAGCCTCAGTGGCAGTGAGACTGGGTCCCTGAAATAGAGGGGTTTATCCGACAGACTCACTGTGAACGCCCAGCTTCTGGGCATCCCCAACCCCCAGGGCTGCAGAGTCAACAGTGAGTCTGTGCCTCTTAGGAATTCTGCTCGCCTGGTGCTTCTGAGGATGAAATAAAGGAAATGTTCTCCCTCTCTCTGCCCGGGCAGATTTCTCCCCACTGGAGGGAAGAGAACGGAGCTTCGTGGGGGCAGAGCCGTTGCCTGCTTTGTTCTGCAGCTGCCTCAGCACCCAGCAGTGTCCTCATCTCTCAAAAGGGCCAACAGAGAGCCCCTGCCACCGCACTGGCTAAAGAGTAAATGCCATGAGGAAGACAGGATCTTGACCCCCCTGGCCTGCTTTCTCAGCCAGGGCATCACTGAGCAGGCAGATGGCGAAGGGGAATGAGCTCTCTACCAGGAGGTGGCAGATCCGAAATAGAGCCACGTACTACCTGCGATGGCCTAGCAAGGGACACACTGTTGGGAACTGTTGTGATATCTGGAAATTCGGGATAAAGCCACCCTCCCTGCCTGTGTCCAGGAGTTGTGAGGAGACCCCGATGCCACCATGTCTAGGAGGGGAACTTGGCAATACCCACACAAATGAGAATGCAAACACCCTGTGACCTAGCAATGCCATTTCCAGTGAGCACCTCCCTCTTGAGTAGGGTGATTCGTAGACAAGGGTCACCCCCGGCTGAGTGCCTGCCCCAGACTTGAACTCCATGTCATCACCACCTCCTTTCTGGAACTTCACACAGTAGTAGGTTCCTGTGTCTGCTGGGGTGATGTTACCGATGAGGATGGAAAAGTCCAAGTTTTCTCTCTTCGTGGGGTCTGCAACACTTGTTACTCGGGGAGAGTGGCCTCCTTTGAAACTGTAGATTAACTCCCGGCCTGGCCCTGTCCCTCTGAACCATACGACGGGCCCCACGGGGGTCAGGGTGGTCACGGTGCAGCTCAGAGTGGCCGTCTCTCCAGCTGCGACAGACACTGACTTGTGAGGCTGAATCACCTGCAGCTCCGCACCTGCCCCTCCTGGAGGGAAGCACAGAGCACTTATTTATTCACCATATGGGAGCCTGTGGGCTCTGTCAGTATTTACCAACAACAGCTTTCATCGACCGAGTGCACACCCTGAGCGGGCCTTGAGCCCAGCACATTCCATGTGTCATACATGTAACCCTCACAACCAACCTGTAATAAGGGAGCTTATAACAAACGTTGAAACTGAAGCACAGAGAGAAGTTTAGTGATGTGGCAGAGAATGGGTTTGAGACCTGGGCCCGCCCTGGAAGTATCATGTCTGAGCTGGGCTCTGAATTCAAGTCTGAATTTACCAGGAAGAAAGGGGCACAGTGTTCCTATCAGAGGGAACAGCATGGGCCAAGGCTCAGAGGTGGCAGCATGGTGTGTGTGGGTTCTCCCAGAGTTTAGACTCTGTTTGGGGCCTGGCCCAGGAAGCAAGCCCCCAGCAGGAAGCCAGACTCAGCAGCTGGGGCTGGTGCAGGCTGTGAGGCAGTGAAGCAGGAGGACTTGGGTTTGGCTCAGGTCTTATGACTGTGACCTTGGCCATCACTTGGGCCACCGAGAAGTTCCAACAGGGACTCTTGTGAGTGGGCCTGATACTGCGCGCATGTGAGCGCTGCCCTTAGTGGGGCAGGTCTCTGTACTGTCCTCTGAGCCTCAGTGTCCTCATCTGTCAGTTATATGGCCCCGTTTCCACAGACCAACCAACAGGCCTGGGCCAGGACAAAGCCAAAAGGAAGCATCTGGGCCCTGGCTGGTTTGGCTCAGTGGATAGAGTGTTGGCCAGCAGATTGAAGGGTCCTGGGATTGATTCTGGTCAAGGGCACATGCATAGGCCTTGAGCCCAGCACATTGCATGTGTCATACATGTAACCCTCCCAACCAACCTGTAATAAGGGAGCCTATAACACATGAGGAAACTGAGGCCCAGAGAGGTTCAGTGATGTGGCAGAGGGTGGGTTTGAGACCTGGGCCCTCCCTGGAAGTGTCATGTCTGAGCTGGGCTCTGAATTCAAATCTGAATTTACCAGGAAGAAAGGGGCAGTGTTCCTATCAGAGGGAACAGCATGGGCCAAGGCTCAGAGGTGGTGGCAGCACGGTATGTGTAAGGTTCTCTGGGAGTTTAGACCCTGTTTGGGGCCTGGCCCAGGAAGCAAGACTCAGCAGCGGGGGCTGGAGCAGGCTGTGAGGCAGTGAAGCAGGAGGACTTGGGTTTGGCTCAGGTCTTACGACTGTGACCTTGGCCATCACTTGGGCCACCAAGAAGTTCCAACAGGGACTCTTGTGAGTGGCCCTGATACTGTGCTAATATGAGCACTGCCCTTAGTAGGGCAGGTCCCCCTTCTGTCCTTTGAGCCGTAGTGTCATCTGTCAGTTATATGGTTTCCACAGACCAACCAACAGGCCTGGGCCAGACAGAGTCAAAAGGAAGCATCTGGGCCCTGGCTGGTTTGGCTCAGTGGATAGAGTGTCGGCCTGTGGACTGAAGGGTCCCGGGTTCGATTCTGGTCAAGGGCACAAGCCCAGGCTTGATCCCCAGTGGGGGCCGTGCAGGAAGGCAGCCAATCAATGATTCTCTCTCATCATTGATGTTTCTAACTCTCTCTCCTTCTCCCTTAAAAAAAAAAAAAAAAGGAAGCGTCTTGTCTGTGAAGCCATCTGACCTGGTCTGAAACCTGGCTCACCTTTTATTTACACGTAACCTAGCGTATCCATTGGTCTGGAGCCTCAGTTTCCATCTATAAGATGAAGACACCCCCAGCCCTCTCTTTAAGTCACGTAGCACCAAGCTGGGCACAGGGGAAGCTGCTGTCCTTGTATAAGGAACACGTGAGAGGGGTATGTTGCTGGCACTGATGGTCCTGCAGACCAGGGTGCTGGGGACCCACAGGCAGGGGGCATGGTCAGGCTTCAAGGGCTCTAGGCTTGGCAGCTGGAAGGAGTCCTAGAGATCAGGGGTGGGAGGGGCCTGAGCCCCACATTGGAGAGAACTGGGGCACATGAGACAGATGTGGGGGAGGAGTTGGGGGAGGGGAGGCCACAGCCAGGAGGATGACCAGGCAGGTGAAGATGCTGTGAGAAGGGCCACAGGCGCTCAGAGCAAGTCACAGCCAGGGCCCCAATTCCAAAGAAGGTGGGGGTGGGGAGAAAGGACAGATCATAAAGACCTTGGAGACACACACACACACACACACACACACACACACACACACAGATTAAGTTGACACTGCAGAGACACACAGAGATAGGCAGAGGGAGATAGAGTGAGAGAGTGAGTGAGACAAGGGGGGCGGGGGAGGTTTGAGGGTGGCAGCTGCTATAGCTGCAGACCATCTGGTCTCTGCCCGATGCTCCCCTCACCCACAATGTGACCCTGTCCTGCCCTGACCTAGGCCACCAGTGCCTTGTACATCAGATAGGGTTTTGGCTGATTCCCCGAGCAGCCCCCTCTGCCTCTGTTTGGGCAGGAGGGAGACTTTGTGCATTTGCCCACCAGCCAGTGGCCCGGCACCACCCCACAGGCAGGAGCAGGGCGTCCGAGGGAAGGGAGCCCAGGGACTCCATCCGCCCTCACTGCGGGCAGCCCAGGGCTTCAGGACAGGCCTCTCGTCCCTCCCCTGCCTGTTGTCCCAGCCCTGATTCCCATGGTAGGTGAGCCAGGACTCAGATCGGCAGCCTGAAGGCAGCCAGACCTTCACGGGTACAGGGGAGAACCCCGGGTCCACAGAGGACAGGGGCTGGGGTGTCACTGGGGGCCAGTGTGTGAGAGGCACACAGGGGAGGCCGGCAGAGACCCCGAGACACCGGAGGCAGCACCAGCAGCTGCCAACAGCATCCAGCCAGGTACATCCCAGTGGGTCTGCCTTCCAGCACGGAGACTGAGGAACTGGAAATGCCACTGGGGGCAGCACAGGCTGGGACCAGCAGGCGTGGGAACTGGGGCCCCCTAGCCAGCTGGGCCCCGCCCTCCCTGGGCCTCCACTCCACCTTCATAAAATGGAGAAGCACCATCCGCCCACCCCTCCCTGTTCCTTCCCCGACCCCGGTAACTAGGAGGACCTGACACAGTCGGATGTGGGTGCTTGCAGCACGGATGCTGCTTAAACTTGAGTTTGTGTCCCCATTATGATCAGATGTATTCTATTCCTGATTTTCTCTGGCTTGTGACGTCCCCCCAAACAAGATGTAGGATCCACAAGGGTCTCTTCCCACCCCCTATCTACAACCGTGTCTGACACACACCAGGCCCTCAATAAACACAAGTTGAGGGTACACATGAACGAAGGGAGGAGGGTTTTCCTTGCTCCCAGGAAAACCCCTCTCCGAGCCTCTTTCCTTATCTGTTAATGGAGCTGCTACAGGCCTATCCCGGCGACAGGCAAGCCTGGAGCCTGGGACTGCGCCTGGCCCACAGAAGATGCCTGTGATCCATGCCAGTTATTATTATCTTCATCAATAACACCACGCGGGGCTGTGAGTCAGCGGCTGAGGGGAGTGGTGTGAGCAGGGGAGGCTGCAGAACAGGCGTGTGCGTGTCGGAGCAGGTCTATTCTTGTGGTGCCGTCGGAGGCCCACAATCACACCCGGGCAGGCGACAATAAAATCTGGAGCTGTGTAGGGCTGCCCTCCCCACCCCCTTTTAAGTTCTCTCTACCAACTGCAGCCAGATTTCGGCGGCTTAATTAATTAGCTAGTGTTTATAAAGCGTTTGAAGAATTTTAAAAGTGCGACGTAAGTGCCAAATATTATTTTAATCTGTGTATGTGTGTGTTTTCCAGCAGAGAGTTTTTTCCCTGCTTGCTTGCTTTTCTTCTTCTCTGCAGGTTCTGTTCTGGGAACCTGGCTTGTTAAAACCCACTCCTGCGGTTCTGAGTCCGGGGTCATCATCCTGGCATCCGGGACAAAACCCTCTGGGTGGAGGGCAGCTGGGCAGGTATTCTCACACGCTGTTGGTGGGAGTGGAAATTGGAGCCTCTGCTTGCTTTTCTTTTTCTCTGCAGGTTCTGTTCTGGGAACCGGGCTTGTTAAAACCCACTCCTGCGGTTCTGAGTCCGGGGTCATCATCCTGGCATCCGGGACAAAACCCTCTGGGTGGAGGGCAGCTGGGCAGGTATTCTCACACGCTGTTGGTGGGAGTGGAAATTGGAGCCTCCTTTTGGGAAAGCAGTTTGGCAGAATGTACCAAGCGGGTGGGAGCTGTCTGAAGTGGGGTTCCTGCACAACGATCTTGAAAAAGTTGGGGAAAACCCCAAACAGGCAATGAAAGGGGGTGGTTCGGGGAATTGTGGCCTATTCCCTAGATGGAATTGCAGGTAGCCATAAAAAGCGACCATCACGAGGCCTGTGGTCATCTGGAATTTCTGCATGGCATAACTTGAAATGATGTTGTGATTATGCAAATAAAACCTGTTCATTGCAAAGCACTTAGAGAAAACAAAAAGGTATAAAAACAAAATAATGATCGCAGAATACCATCAAGGACAACTGAGATCAACATTTTGATATAGTTAAAATATGAGTGAATAAAAACAATGTAAAATCAGACTCAGATAAATACAGCTTCTAGTATGTGCAAACCTTTTGCTTCATGTATTCAGTTCTGACCAAAATGAAAAATTGGAAATACCCTAATGTCCAAGAAAAGGAGATTGGCTGGTCCCATGATGTTGAACCCCCCCACATGATGACCGAGTCTACAGCCACGAAAATGATGGTGTAGAATTTCAATTATCGACACGGAGATATATTAGAAATTCACAGGGAGTTACTGAGTGACATGTTCAGCGTGATCCCAAACTTCTAGTTTTGAAAAAAATGAAGTATGATATTAAAGATTAGCAGTGATTAATTGTGAGCAGTAGACTTACAAGGGATTTTGTTTTTATGTGTTCTGTTTGCATTACTTGTGCAATAAAAAAGAAGGGAAAAGCTATGCTCTGGGTATGCTCCTGACTTCGTAAAATAAAATAAATCTGTATATAAATAAACAGCTGCAAGGTGGTATACAAAGCTATAAAACACTTCTCTCGTTGGATCGTGAATCTAAAGCCGATGGGTTTCTCTTTTCTTTTCCTTCTATTTGGGGGATTTTTCAGATTTTCTAAACTGGATGAATATTAAAGAATATTTACAGTATCCCACTTAGTAATGAGAAGAATCTATGTGTGTAATATGTCGGTTACATACATGTTTGTTGTTTGACTAAACCTCCCTCCCAAGAAGTCTGCCTGTTTTGTTCACTACTCCTGATACAGTGCGAGGCACAGAGTAGATGCTCAATAAACATTTGCAGACTGACTGGCCGATCGAATGTCTAGGGAAAAAGGTCTAGAATGATAAACACAGTAATGTTGAGGTGTGTTATGACTGGGAAATAGGACCGGGGTGGGCACATTTTCTTTTTACTCTATGGTAAACAATATAGTGAAGCCTTTTTTTTTTTTTTTTTCAGTGAACATTTACTGCTCTGGGAACAAAACTAAAGGAATGAGATAAAACGTGTGAGCAAGTTTTCTAATGGAAGAAGTCAGCACAGTGGGTGGTGCCTGCCCTGTGTGCTTGTTGCAAGAGGAACTGTGTCCACAGGATGCGGGAGCCCACAGCGCTGGGGCGGTCAGGGATGAATTACTAGAATCTACTGTGCGCCAGGCCCTGGGCGAGGGGCTGTGGACGGCTCTGTCCTTGGCCTCCTGGAGCCTGCTCACGAGCAGAGAAGATAGACTTTAAAGAAATAAATCAAGTGATTACATTTGGAATGAACCACAACCTCTTAGACAAGTGACTCCTGCCGCCATCTCCGACCCCATCCCCGCGACCTGCTGCTCCCACGGCCCCGTCTCCTCCACAAACAGGCCGAGGAGGGTGAGAGATGGAGCCAGATGGGGGCTGAGGACGGACCAGCAGGCCTGGGTATGTTTTTTTCTGTGTTCACGCCTGGCTTTTGAGACTAAGAAACAATGAAAACGATGTTCATTAGGAGTGAAAAAATAAGCATGGGTGCTTTTCTGATGGAAAAACAAATCAACTGAGAACCGAACCTTGCTGGAAAGAAACAGGGCCCCTGTGATCCCTGGACGTGATTCCTGCAGACGCCTGTCGCACGAGACACAGAGAACAAGGTGGAAGCACACGTTTGCCCAGAGCCAGCCTTTCCCAGACCAGTGCTCACTGCCTCACGCGGGAGGGGCCTCGGGGCTGGATGGAGGCCACCCACCAGGTTTCCGCAAACTTGAGAAGCCCTGGGCCTGAGGCTGTGGCTGGAGCTCCTGCCAGCCGTGCCTGAGGCTCAGCCTCCCCAGATGGTTCAAATGACACCCACCAGCCCCACTCAGCCTCACAGCGGGGAAGCGTGGCACCCCTTCCCTGGCTACAGTCATGATCATTATGGCGGGGGTGGGGGAGCTGCTGGTTTATCAGCCCACGAGCACAGCAGTGCCTCCTCAGGCGCCCCCACGGCGTCTTCTGGGTTATGAGTGTGCAGTGCAGGAGTGTGGCTGAGTATGCACATGGGAGGGAAAGGGAGCAGATGTGGGCGTGTACGCACATGTGCCTGAGGGTGCCAAGTGCAAGCACTCACACACGTATGCATGGGGGGCGTGTACACAGGTGAGCGTGTGCAGAGATGATGCATGTGTGCGGGAATGTGCGACAGAACAGCTCGGAGTGTCTGAATGGGGGCCAGCCACAGGGGCACGAGGGGTGTGAACTGTGTGCACAAGTATCTGAATCCTGGCTGGCGTGGGAGTGTGTGAGCATGTGGGTGGCACGAGAGGGTGTGTCTGAGCCTGAGGGTGTGAGCAGATGCCTGGGTTGGGTGTGAGGGTGGCAGGGCCTCTGAATGCGCCTGCAGGGAGGGGAGTACAGGAGAGACATGCACGTGAGTGGGATGTGTATGTGAGTGTGTGTGTGGAGGGTGTGTGCGCAGGGAGACTACGTGTGCAACAGGGACAGTGTACATGCGAGTGAGGAGCACAGCAGCGCCTCCTCAGGCGCCCCCACGGCGTCCTTTGGGTTATGATCCGATGGCGGTGAGTGTGCAGTACAGGAGTGTGGCTGAGTACGCACATGGGAGGGAAAGGGAGCAGATGTGGGCGTGTACGCACATGTGCCTGAGGGTGCCAAGTGCAAGCACTCACACACGTATGCATGGGGGGCGTGTACACAGGTGAGCGTGTGCAGAGATGATGCATGTGTGCGGGAATGTGCGACAGAACAGCTCGGAGTGTCTGAATGGGGGCCAGCCACAGGGGCACGAGGGGTGTGAACTGTGTGCACAAGTATCTGAATCCTGGCTGGCGTGGGAGTGTGTGAGCATGTGGGTGGCACGAGAGGGTGTGTCTGAGCCTGAGGGTGTGAGCAGATGCCTGGGCGGGGTGTGAGGGTGACAGGGCGTCTGAATTCGCCTGCAGGGAGGGGAGTGCAGGAGAGACATGCACGTGAGTGGGATGTGTATACGGGTGTGTGTGTGGAGGGTGTGTGTGCAGGAAGACTACGTGTGCAACAGGGACAGTGTACATGCGAGTGTGATGTGAGAAGTGTGTGCTGACAGTGCAGGGGAGCAGGGACGACAGTGTGGGGGGCCCACTGTGTGTGTACATGCGGTGTGTCCATGTGCCCAGCTGTGAACGTGCCTGGCACGTGAGAGTTTCCAGGCACAAGTAGAGGGAGGAGGAGGGTGGGAGAGAGGCTTCCTTCAAGTCTATCTGGTGGGCAAGGTCCTGCGTGGCTCCTGGCACAGGGTCTCGCCCTTGAGAGGAGGCTCAAACCTCTATTGACACCTACTTACTACGTGTGGCCACGGAGCACAGCAGTGAAGAGGCCAGCCTGGAGCTCACCGCTCTGGGCGGGGGCCATGGTCTCTGACTGACTCATTCATGCCCTCAAAGCTCACTCTGCTGCCAGCCCCTGTCCTAGATGCCAAAGGACACAGCTGGGTAAGACAGGTCCCTGCCCTTGTGGGATCGAGCCCTAGACATGGGCAATGCCATGTGCAGGGTGATCAGTGAGCAAGAAGAGGGTGGGGGTGGGGGTCTTGGAAGAGGGGTGTTACCTGGGATGGCTTCCTGGAGGTGGTGGCCCCTGAGCGAGGTCCTGAAGGCTGACAGAGGCTAGGGAGAAGGGAAGGCATTCCAGGAGGGCTGAGTTTCCAGGCACAAGTGTAGGGAGAAGGAGGGTGGGAGAGACGCTTCCTTCAAGTCTATCTGGTGGGCAAGGCCCTGCGTGGCTCCTGGCACAGGGTCTCGCCCTTGAGAAGAGGCTCAAACCTTTACTGACACCTGCTTACTACGTGTGGCCATGGGGCACGGCAGTGAAGAGGCCAGCCTGGAGCTGCCCTGCTGGAGCTCACGGCTCTGGGCGGGGGCCA
>NW_005367209.1:7815060-7826750 GCF_000412655.1 Myotis brandtii
TGATGGCTGTGGACTCTGCAGTTCCCAAGGGAGCTCAGGATCCGAGGCAGGTTGACCAGGGCTCCAGCAGCTGTGGCTAGTTATTGATTTTTCTCTGGACTCAGACTGACTCATTCATGCCCTCAAAGCTCACTCTGCTGCCAGCTCCTGTTCTAGATGCCACAGAACACAGCTGGGTAAGCCAGGTCCCTGCCCTTGTGGGGTCGAGCCCTAGACATGGGCAATGCCATGTACAGGGTGATCAGTGAGCAAGAAGAGGGTGGGGGTGGGGGTCTTGGAAGAGGGGTGTTATCTGGGATGGCTTCCTGGAGGTGGTGGCCCCTGAGCGAGGTCCTGAAGGCTGGCAGAGGCTAGGGAGAAGGGAAGGCATTCCAGGAGGGCAGAACCACATGAGCGAGGGCACAGAGCGGAGAAAAGGCTCTGGACAATCCAGGGACCAGCAGAGTCCTTGCCACATGCTTGTTGGCTGTGAGCAAGCAGGGATAGGGCCACCCTGAGGCTGGGCTAACCTGACACCCTACAGGATGGCTTCAGTTGCCGTCTGGACAACAGGCTGCCACCAGGAGCCGTCTACTGCTACAAATGTATAAACCCACTGTGCGAAGACACCCCAGGTATTGCAGAAGCTACCACCTGCATTGGTGGGGACACACGCGGCCTTGCAAATAAGGTGGGGGCAGGCCCAGCAGGCTCAGAGTGCTCTCTCCTTCACCCCCGCTCCAGGCAACTCAGGGAACTGGCACTGTGCCAAGTCCTTGCAGGGGAAGGGTAGACCCTGGTAGGCCCTCCGTGTAGCAGGTAAACTCTTAAGGTACCAACAGAGTCTAAAGCTCAGGCTCTGGGACCAGAGACCAGTATGTCTCATTTTTGGGGGGCGCTTGCAATGTCATTTTTCTCTAAGCCCCCACTTTCCCACCTGTGAGCAAGGGAGCACCACCATCTCTCCCTCTAAGGCTCGGTGGTCAGTGGTCAGAAGAGCAGGCTGAGAACTGGACACTTCTAGCTCCCCTTGCCCAGCATGTCCCTCTATTAGCAGATCCTGCCAGCTCGACTTCCAAGGCTTGGTCAGCCTCCTCTCTCCTTACGCCTCTCCTGCACCCCCATCCCGCACCTGGGTCCTTGTTTCAGCTTCTGAACTGGCCTCCCCGCCTCTACTTCACTTCTCTCCAACGCACACTCCTCCAGCAGCCAGAGGAGCCTCCAAAACCAGCCTTCCTTTTCTCAGAACCCCCTGCAGGCCCCCCTGCACTCAGAGTGAGACCCAGGATCCTCCGGTGGCACCAGGACCCGACAGCCTCGCTCCCAGTCACGCCGGATTCTCCACTCACCTCAGGGCCTTTGCACTTGCCACGGCCTCTGCCTGGCACTCTCACCCCCTATAGCTACAAGCTGGCTCCCTCACCTCCTTCAGGCCTACCCGAGGCCTTCCCCGCCGCCCTGTACAAAACATTACCCCTCAATGCCCCTTGCTCTGCTCTATTTGTCTCATACCACCCACCACCCTCTCCCTCCCCTAGACGTACTTATAAGCCTTCTGAGAGTTAGGATTCGGCTCTGTCCCTGGCAGCACCCTCCAGGTTTACACTAGGCCCGGCATTGGGTGGATGCATGTTTTGGTTTGAACTCTGCCATTTAAAAGGCCTAGGACAGGTCTTAAACGCCCCCCCCCCCCCGGTTCCCCATCTGTAAAAGGGGGCAAGGGTGAATGCATGTTTTGGTTGCTTTAGGCTGAAATAAGGACAGAGACCTCAGCACGGCGCCTGGCACAGAGGAAGCGCTCAGCGCGGGGCAGCCGTTCCCACGCCCGGGTGTTTCAGGCTGAAGGGGATGACACACGATCACAGCCTTCAGGGTGAGAAGCTACGGGTTCACTCTGAGGCAGCACCAGCTCGGCCCCAGCGTGTGCACAGACCACTCAGAGCAGGGCCTGAGAGCAGGCTGCTGGCCAGGCGGCCAGCCAGGGGGCAGGGAAGGCCAGAGGCCCTGTGAGTGTTTGCTGGTTTAGACGAGACCTGCTTGCAGCGTGGCCCTGTTTGCAAAGCAGGAAGGAGCGACCATCAGTATGTGTGTGCGGTAACTGCCCTTTGAGGGGAGCCAGGGGAGGCGGGGCAGCATGCAGGAACACGCACCCCCACCACTCACCGCACCTAGTGCCTCAACAACCTAAGGACCTTCTTCCCACTTCCCTCTTGCAGGGGAGAAACTGAGGCCTGGGGAAGCTGAGGACCCAGATGGCACCTTCCAACCTCCAGGCCCAACTGCTCTAGACGGCCCGGTGCTGCCGGCCAGGCTCTCCAGGCTCTCATGGGCACAACGTGTGGATGAGGCCAGATAATGGGGAGCGTGGCGTCCTTCCAACCTCCAGGCCCAACTGCTTCTCTAGACGGCCCGGTGCAGCCAGCCAGGCTCTCCAGGCTCTCGTGGGCACAACGTGTGGATGAGGCCAGATAATGGGGAGCCCTCACTTAACTGTTACCACAGCCCAGCGAGGCGAGTGCTACTGTCAGCACCCCCTCCCTACAGGTGAGGAAGCTGAGAGCCTGAGAGGCAGGGAAGAGGCAGAGATGGCGCTCAAACACACACCCACTGTCTGCCATGGAAGCTCGTGTGCAAGCGCTTCTCCTGGCGACAGGGTCCCCTCCAGCTCAGGCTCTTGGGATCTCAGGCTGCCAAGGACGCACACACATTTCCCAGCCGAGATAAAGGCCCCCTTAAAAGCGACACGCAGCTATTAAACGGCATTTGCCAAGGTTGCAGCACACTGCTGCCTGCAGCAGACAGTCTCCGGACGAGAAGAGAGGCAGGGAAGAGGCACAGACGGTGCTCGAACACACCCACCATCTGCCGTGCAAGCGCTTCTCCTGGCGACAGGGTCCCCTCCAGCTCAGGCTCTTGGGATCTCAGGCTGCCAAGGACGCACACACATTTCCCAGCCGAGATAAAGGCCCCCTTAAAAGCGACACGCAGCTATTAAACGGCATTTGCCAAGGTTGCAGCACACTGCTGCCTGCAGCAGACAGTCTCCGGACGAGATTTCCCCCAAGCTGACACTATCCACTGATGCCTTTTATAGCGCCTTGTGCAGCTAGCGAAAGCACTTTCCATGGCTCTTAATTCCCTTAACCCTCAACAGTCCCCATGCAAGAGGAAACTGTGGTCGTGTTTCCATTTCACAGAGGGAGAAACTGAGGCTCAGAGCGGGCAAGACACCTGCTCCCGAGCACAGAGCCAGGAAGCAGCACATACTGGATCCATATTCAGGTGTGTGGCCCAAAGCGTGTGCCCTTTCACCGCCTGCCCTGTGAGAGAAGGGCTCTGGGGTGTCATCAAGACAAAGGACAGATGGGCATCAGGGTGGAAGGGACCTGCAGGAGAGCAGCCAGGCTGAGCCTCTGCCTCACAAAAGGAGAAATTGAGGCCCAGAGGGGCAGCATAGTAAGTCTCAGATCTCCTGGCTGGTAAGTGATAGTGTGAGGGCTCCATCTGCTCTTTCAGCCCCAAACCATGAAATGATGATCACCCAACAGTAACAGTAATAGTAATAATGGCTAACAAGCATCCAACACCGACACTGCCAGGAGCATGACAGGACTCACCAAACCTCCATGGGGGCCCAGCGAGACAGGGCTGTCACTACTCCCATTTCACAGAGGACAAGACTGAGGCTCAGGTAGGGATGGCCATTGGGCCAAGGTCACGACCTGACTCCACCTGCATCTTCATCACAGCACCAGATGGCCTCATACCATGAAGGGCCCTTTGGGGGAACCGGACCCCGAGTGGGCCCGCCAAGCCAAACCCTGGCTGAGAGGGCAGCAGACTGTGCCACGTCTCATGTTTTGCCTGCTCATTCCATCATGGTGTCTACACTGAGATAAGTGGTTTTGTGTAGCCAGAACCTGAAGTACAAATTCTGGGGTTTCTTGGCCAACACTGCCCACCCAGGCTGACAGTGATATTTTTGTGCTTCCTGATACTTCAGGGATCCTTATATCAGCACGATGGGCAGGGATTTGTGGTGTGCTCCTGGCCCTGGGCCTGGCCACAGAGGGACTATGTAGTAGTTAGGGCACAGCTCGGCCTTTGGACCAGAGTATCTGCCTAGTGACCTTGTGGCTCTGAGCATCTTCCTTAAAATGGGGATCTTAGTACCCACCTATTCCCTTCATTCAACCAATGTGCATTAACCCACCTACTGTTGCCAGCCCCTGTGCTAAGGTTCTGGGAGACCTCACAGTGAATAAGACAGACATAGTCCCTACTCTCATGCAGTTTATATCCTATAGGGGGAGACAGGGCTAAAATAATGAAACAAATAAATAGTTAGGGGTTCCAGGAAACAAACAACTTTGGAGCCATGATAAGGTGGGGACCTCTTTTATTTTGGGGTGGCAGCTCTGAGATGAGACTGCAACTGGAACACAAAGGAAGCAAAGGCCCAGGGAGGTGTTCCAGGGGCGAGAACAGCAAGTGCAAAGGTCCTGGGGTAGGAAAGAAGTTGGTGCATATGAAGACAAGAAAGAAGGCCGCTGTGGCTGCACCCCAGGGAGAAAGGAGAGTCTAACATGAGATGAGCCTGGAGAGATAGATGTGATCCAGAAAATGCCATGCCTCATAAGTAAGGAGTTTGATTTTATTCTAAGGGCAGCAAGAACTACCGAAAAGTTTGGAGCAGGAACAAAGAGGATTTGATTCACTCAGCTCCTATGGGTAAAGAGACTGAAGGGTCCAGAGTGGAAGCAGGAAAGCAATGATGAGGACGCTGCAGTATCTAGGGGCCTGGGCTCAAATCCTAGCTCTGCATGTATAAGCTGTGTGACCTTGGGCAAGTCACTTCACCTCTCTGAGTCTGTTTCTTTATCTGTCCAATGGGTATAATAATAGTTCCCATCTCACAGAACTGTGGTGAGGATTAAATGAGATAATCTACAGAGTAACTATCCTATCACACGGCCTGACATGTTCAATGTCAGGTACTCAATGAACCAGATTCCACTTTGTATGGCCCTGAATTCTCCCAACTCCCCCACCCCATCTCCCATTACTCCAGCCTCTCAGCCTTTCTACTCCTGGAACATAGGAAACTCACGCCAGCCTCAGGACCTTTGCACGTGCTATTCCTTCAGTGTGGAGCGCTCTTCTCCTGATATCCCCATGGCTGCTCCATTTAATTCAGGCCTCCGCTCCTCAAGGAGGCCCTGCCCTATCCCCACTCGACCTTCCATTCCCTCGTCCTGCTTTAGTTGATCCATGGCACTTGTCTCCACCTCATGGAATGTTTACCGGGGGCCTCCGCTCCTCAAGGAGGCCCTGCCTCTGTCCCCACTCAACCTTCCATTCCCTCGTCCTGCTTTAGTTGATTCATGGCACTTGTCTCCACCTCATGGAATGTTTACCGGGTCTGCTTTTATTTCCTCGTTAGCATGTCAGCTCCGTGAGAGCAGTGTTTTGCTTGTGTGGTCCGCAGCTGTATCCCCAGCACCTAGAGCCACCCCTGGAACATAGTAGATGCTCAGAAAAACTCGTTGACTGAATATTTATAATTAAAACAACCATAAGGACAACCAAGTGGTGAAGATTAAACGTGGAGCCAGCTTTAACTCTCACTGGCTATGTGGCCTTGGGAAGAGCCCAGCGTGGCTTTGGGGAGCCTCAGGGTCCTTCTCTGTAAAACGGGGAGGAAGGACTCCACGCTTTGGGGCTCATTTTGAGGACTAGACAATGGTGCACATCAAAGTACTGATGGATGAAATGATCCCCAATTTCCAGCATTTGCATTACAATATTCCCCCACCCCCTGCCAGGTGCAGGCAGGTGAAATAAAATAGCAGGTCAGTGTGGAAGCTGGGGTTCCCTACCCCATTCCTTCTCATTTTGTGCATATTTGAAATTTTCCAAAATAAAAAGAGGAGGAAAACACAGATTCAAGGCTCAGGCCCTGCTACCATGAGCTTCCATTTCTGGAGGACACGTGCCCTTGACTAATGGGGCCAGAGAGCAGCCCTGGCATCGGCACCCACCCTCTCCACCCGGCTGGAAGCTCATGGCTCACGCCCCCCCTTCCAACCTCCCTCCCAATCCTGATCGGCCACCTGATCGCCTTCAGCTCCTGGCGCTCATCTGCAGCCATCTAACACCCTGCGCCCCCAAATGGATGTGCCAGGAAATCTTACAGACACAAAGATCCAATTTTCTACCATTTCCGACTTCCACCTTAGCTGTTTTGCATCTCTGTGGACTGAAGGCCTGGCAGGACACCTGGCAGGGAAAACTCATCTTGCAGAGGGCTCCCACAAAGACCTGCCCAGGAACGGGCGGCCGAGCTAACAGGAAAGCCGTTTCAGCTGTGAAAATAGAGGCTTCCTTCTCCAGTAGGGGACGGAAACACATCTTGGGAACAGCTGCCGCCTCCGGGGAGGACACACTGATTGACAGAAACGTGAAAGGAGAACCAGGAAAGCAAGACGCTGGCACCCCCGGGCCTCAGTTCCCCTACCTGTCAAACAGGGTTAAGTGCTGTCCAGTTAACCGCAGGGGCTGATCTGGGTCATCTGTGTGGCCTTGTGCAAGTTGCTCCACCTCTCTGTTCCTCAAGTTGCTTGTTTCCTCATTGTTCAAATCTGATGATCACTCCATGTACTCCCCAGGGTGCTGTGAGCGCCACTGGGATTGTACACATGAAGTGTTGAGCCCAGTAAGGGGCCAGAAAAGATGACTCCCAGTATTTTTACTGTAGTCCTTTCCCATGGCATTTGGGATCCTGTCAGACTTCTAGCTTTAACGATGGAAACTTCCAGCACTCCCCCGTTTTAAAAAGCCTTGGCCTGAACCACAGGGGGCTGGGCTTGGCGTCCCCCCACGCCTTGCCACGGATCTGCTGGGTGAGCCCGCCAGTCCCTTCCTCTCCCACTGCCATCAGGTGCTGGAGGAGAGGACTGACAGCTCTCTCAGGCCCCCCTCCGGTTTCCCATGTCTGGGAACCCACAATGCCAGACCTGTGGCTAGGGACAGAGACACCTAGAGGCAAGCTATGCCCACAGCACTCAGTCCCACCACCAGACAATTAAATCACACAGCTTGGGTTTCTGCTCAACTTATCCATCCCCTGCTGGCATAAAAGCTACAGGGGAAAACCTCCGGCCGAAGACATTCACTCCCTTATCAGCTCTGCTGTTCTGTGAGTAGCCGCCCTGTGCGAGGAGCTGTGCTAGGTGCTTCACAAGAGCAGGGCTTGCTTTCATGGGTGAGGAAATCCAAGCAGAACAAAACTGACGATGACGACACTGGCTGAGACTTCGCTACGTGCCAGGCATGGGTTCCGGCATTTCACACGCAGCAATGGACTTAATCCTTGAAACAGAGCTGTTGGTTCATTCTGTTTTACAGATGAGGAAACCGAGACGCAGAGCTCGGGAAGTCGTCCATGCGGATGGTTCTGCTGGATTCACACCCAGGGGTCTGGCTCTGAGCCTGTGACTCAGCCCCGGGCTGGCTGTGTCTACACGGAGAGGCTAGCTGATCCCTGCGCGCGCAGGACCACCGGGTGCCAGCGTTAACCATGCACGCACAGGATGATGAAACAAGCAGAAAGCGATGCGCAGCCTCAGACGGGGGTTGATAAAATCCTGGGGGCGGGTTCGGAGGAGGAAGAGGTCCCTGGAGTATGAGGCAGCACAAATTGAACTGTGAAGGAGGAGTAGGATTTGGACATAGGGAGGTAAGGAGACACAGGGAAGGGCATCGCTGATGGCAGGAACAGTATAAGCAAAGGAACAGATTTGAGAGAGTTGAGCTAAGGGCATGGCTTTGTACAAAATCATTCACCAAACTGGGTAAGGCCAAGTTAACGAGTGTTATCCAACCCAAACGCCTCTTGTTCCTATGAATGGGGATCCGACAAGCGCGGGACTTCTCGGGGTCTTTTGGGTGCTAAGGGGGTTGAGTAGCCGGGAAAGCCTGGGTCCCCAGAGAGCAAGCCTGGTTACCTTGTAGCATCTCAATAGGTCAGCTCTCTGGCAAACATGTGGTTGAGAAAGAAGGCCTGTCATGGGAGGGAGGCCCTGGTGCAATTTTTTTGTGTTGTTTTTTTTAAAGAAAATTTGGACCCACTCAACAGTTTTGAGCAGGGGAGTGACATGATCTGAGTCGTGTTGACAGGCCAGAAATCTGAGCTCATTTAAAAAGAGGGGGGTTGGGGGGGGAACCAAGACTACAAATAAAAAAATAACCTGTCACACGGAGCCATTGGAAGCAGCAAGCGAATGAGTGTGGGATCCGCACAACACTTTTAGACTGCCTTCCTCTCACACACCCCCTCTCCATCTGCTGCAAAGGGCACCAGGAAGATAGATGCAAAGAGGAATATTCCAGCTCTGGGGGCTCCAGAGCTCGGCAGCCCAGATGGGGGGCTCTGACGGGAGCCACTTGTGACTTGTCATTTGTGAGGGCCAGGGGGCTGTCAGTGTTTCCATCCTCAGTGTATTTTCAGAGAAACAACTGTGACTCAGTTAAAAACTTCTGCCCCAGAGGGAACCTTTCTACCAACTTCCATCGGAGCTGGGAGGGGAGGGCTCCTCTTGCTCCCTTCCAGCTTGGACTAAGTCATCCTAATTAAATCAGGGAACTTCTTCCTTCAAAATCCAGGCTCCCTACCTTGGACAAGTTACTTTTCCAGTTTGAGACTCTATTTTCCTTATCTGCAAAATGGGAATAACAGCCAGCTCAGTCTTTGTTTGCTGACTGATGAAATTATGCAGATTAGGCAGTCAGCGCACAGCCTGGAATACAGTTAACATTCAAAGAACATTTGGGTCTCCTCGCTCCTCTCAACACATGGTTCACATTAGGAGTTCATACGTGCTGAGTGACTACAAGTCAAGGAATGAATCACACCCCGTGTCTCGCGGGATTGGTAAAGGAATAAATAATTAATGGGCAGAAGTTACCCAAAGAACACTCGACTTCAAGGACTTTCCGATAGCCTGAGCCCAACAGGGCTAAAGCCCCCCGCCCTTCTCTTCTTGTGAAAGAGGAAGTGAGATTAATTTCACCATTTAGGAAAGTACAGAGAAGCCAACAGCATGCCACCCTCTACCAAAAGGTCAGAGCCCCCACACTCGAGCCCCTACTTGGCCTTGCCTTCTCCAGGCCAGAGCGAGGAATGAATGGGAGCTCGTTTTGAATTCAGCCCAGTAGGTGACATCCCAAGACCCAGGTGGGGCCAAGATGGGAGCCAGGAGGTTCAGTGTCATGTGCCGTTGCTGTAGCTAGAAAATCAAGCTGCCCAGATGTCCCCGTGCCCCTGTCCCCTGCCCTTCTCCCAGCCTCAGAATCTCCCTCGGGAAGTCGTTTTACGAAACAAGCCTCCCATTGGCTCCCAGAACACAGGTTGGTGACTTCACTGGCATCTTTTTAGAATTTCCCTTTGGCAGCGTTTGTGATGAAAGCAATCTTTAGCAACTTCTTCCCCTGCCTCCCCCAAGCAAGATCATTCCCGTGACCAGCCCCCTCCAAACAGTGACCATGTGAAGCCATGGCAGTCACGTGACACCTCCCAGGCTGACAGCTCTGCCTGAGACACTAGTAGTCATTCAATCCAGAGCCGCCTTCCGAAGCCTGACATTTGAGTTTCTCCCTCAAACAAGTCCATTTTCTTAGAAAATTGCACGACGGCCTCCTTCTACCTTCCTGCCCTTCTGTTCTGCCTCTAGTTCTGCTTTGTGGTATCCCATGCTTAGATCCACTGAGGGAGAGGCCTGAAGCCCCATCCTGCAGCCAAACCAGAGGAATGCCAGGCCAGGGCCGGAGTGTGACCAGGACCCTGTGGAACATAGAGTGAAGGATGCTGGGAGGCTGCAGTTATGATAGCGACACCCCACCCCTTCCCACCACCCTCCGCCAAGAAACGTATTCTCACCTCCCAAGATTTATTTATTTCAAAGTTAATCTTGGCCCCTCTGCTGCTCCCACTTTTTCAGGCTATTGATGCTGAATGGATTGGAACGAAAGTTTTATGGCCTAATCTTTACCTTTTTATAGATTGTTTTTATAGACAAAAGGGAGAGATTCTCTCACAGGAAGGGTGGTGGTGTTCCCAGCCAGGGCCCTGGGAAAGGCAGGCTGTCCATCTGAACACTTGTTAACTAACGTTACCACGCTTTTTGCCAGAAACTGAGCCACAGGGTCCTGACTGGAGGAGGGTCTGGAATAGACATTTAGACATTAACTTGTGCCCAGTTCCCCGTTTTAGGAAAATTAAGCACTTGTGAGAGAGGCTCATGCATTTCCAAGCCAGGAAGGATGGCAGGGCAGGGGCTGGGACTCTGCAGGGTATGCATGGCCGGCTCAGGCAGGAAGGAGCAGATCAGAGATGCCACTCACCAGAGAGAAATGAAATATACCAGTGCTTCCTTCCGCCCAGCAAGGACCCAACTGTAAGAGAAAGACCCGGGAATGGGGCTGGGGGGGGGGGGGAGTCCTACGTGGATCCCCAGGTTCAGGAGAAACTGCAGGGCAGAGAGAAGAGGCTGTTTACCCCCACTTCTCCCTCCACCCACTCTCTGCTAGTTCTCCCTTTCTCACTGCTTTCAGATGGTTACCCGTCTCTAGGCAAATGCAAAAGGGGGAGGTGGATACTGAGCTCATCTTTGCCTCTTTCCTCAAGGGAGGGAGGTGCAGAGACCCCCTCTGCCGACAACACCGCTTCAAGAAGCCAAAGATTAAGATCCTCATTTCTTGTCCCCCACCTCTACTCCTAAATGCCATTTCTCTGTCCCCCCAGACCCTCCCAGGAGACCCATGGTTTTGCAAAACCCCTTTAAGAAGCAGGACTCCTGAATGGTGACCTCACCCCTTGGCGAACACATGCCAGCCTTCAGAGCCTGCCGGCTGGAGGCAGCCAGGTGTTTGATGTAGGCCAACAAAAAGACCTGCTCAGAGCCACAGGTAATAGCCCCACGGAGCCCCGAACTGCAGGGAGCTGCCGGCAGCCTGGGGAAGGGGGGGGGGGGGGGGGGGGGGGTCAGGCAGCAAGGAGAACTGCCATCCAGCCAGAGGCTCTGGCAACCACAGGGACATGCACCGTGTTTTCATATCAGGATCTGTTGATCTGATCGCAGCAGCTCACCCCAGGGTTACAACGGCCTCCCTTCTTCTCTCCCCCATACACACACCAACACTGTTTCACTCTGCGCACCCGCGGGGAGGCTCACTCTTCCCTAATTGCAACGCCTGTTTCTGTTCCATCCTAGGCAGCACCTGGAGGACCTCTGCCCCCCCACCCGCTTCTCTCAGACCCCGAAATCAAACCTGTGGAAAGCACGGGTCCAGGCAGAGAGCTTTAGAGAAGCCAGGGGTGTCTGGTTCGGAAGGCTGCCCGCAGCCTGCCTCCCCCTCCGGATCCGGCAGGGAGCAACTCCTCGGGGTCCGTTCCGGTGCCCAGCACAGTGGCACGCAGTCAGAATCGGGTTCCCTCTTTGGCTGTGTGACCTTGGGCAACTCGCTGGCCCTCTCTTGGCCTCAGTTTTCGAATCTGTAGCCCTGCTCACAGGCATCTCTACCCCTATTACTGCTGACAGCCCCGTGGCCCCCAGTGGCGGCCTGAGAGGCCGGAGCCCGCAGTTAGGGGGCCAGCAGCGGGGACGAGGGGTGGGGGTGCTTACCTGCCCAGGTACAGGACACAGCAATCAGCA
>NW_005367209.1:7826842-7827098 GCF_000412655.1 Myotis brandtii
CCCCTCCCCTCCCCTCCTGGCCGGGCTCCCCCCTCCCCGGGATGGGCGCCTGGAGCAGCTCAGGAGCCACCGTCGCCGCCGCGATTTTAGGAGCACCCCCCACTCCCGGGAGAGATCGGGAGACTGACAGACCCCGAGCGCGCGAGAAAGAGAGCGGGGCGGCCGGCGAGAGGCGGCAGGAGAGGGAAGCAGACCAGGGTAGCCAGGCAGAGAGCCAGAGACACAGGCAGGCGAGGGGAGGGGGGAGCGAAAGGAG
>NW_005367209.1:7827638-7832296 GCF_000412655.1 Myotis brandtii
GGGCGGCCCGGGTCCGAGCCCCACTCCACTTAGCGCAAACTTGTTTGTCTCCGCTCGGCGCCGCGAGCTGGGCACCGCATCCTCTTAAGGTGGACTGGGGAAGTTGCGGCCGGCCTCCCTGGCCTCCTGGCTCCGGCCGCGGTCAGTCCCCGCTTCCCTCTGCCGACCGGCTGGAGGCGGCGAAGGAGTGGGGGAGTGGTGGGGACTCGGGGTGTCCGCCTTTGCCCCTTCCCAAGCGGCCCCGCCCCTGCTCCAAAGGAGGGCCCAGTTGGGGGTACGCTTGGGCCATAGGGGCCCCGATTCTGTCCGAGCTGGGCCTCGGTGAAGGAAAAGCAGGAAGTAAGTGAATGTGGGGGGAAGGGGGAGAGGAAGGAGAGAGTGATGGTACAAAAATAGCGTGTGTGTAGGAAGGATTTCAGTGCCGCCTGGAAAAGAGGCGCAGGGGAGAGGAAGACTGCGAGGAGGGCTGTGGCCAGGAGACTAGAGGGGAAGGGTCCTCACCTCCCTGGGGAGGTGGGCG
This sequence comes from Myotis brandtii, assembly GCF_000412655.1. NCBI lineage: Eukaryota > Metazoa > Chordata > Mammalia > Chiroptera > Vespertilionidae > Myotis > Myotis brandtii. The sequence continues at coordinate 7,828,159 of NW_005367209.1, forward strand.
CTCTCTGCCAGGTGCCTCCCTGTGGCAGGCTCAGGGGGTGCGGGGAAGGGGGGCTTCAGTTCTGAGCTCCAGGAACATGACAAGTAATGAGTAATCATATGAGGGCAAAGGAGGGGAACAGAGGCAAGAGGCTTGGAGCTGGAGAGGACAGAGCCTCAGTATGTCTCTGTCTTTCAGGTTTTCTGTCCCCCTCTCCTCCTTCCTCTTTCTCTCCCCTTGTTCTTAAGCTGAGCTGTGTGCCCAGTAGCAGCCAGGTCAGTGACGGTGAGTGGGAGTGCTGGTCACCTGGCGAAGGTGGCTCAGGACAGTGGGAGGGAACGGAGTCCAAGGCTCTCTGCTAATGGGGCTTGGAAAGCAGCCACATCCCATTTTGCTTGGCGGCAAGGCTGTGAAGTAAAGAATATGAATGAAGCCACAAAAGGGAGCCCAGAGAGGAAGCAGACTTGCCTCAGGCCACACAGCCAGGCCAGGGGTAGAGACAATTTTGACTTTCTGAATCCCAGGCTAAATAGAGACCTTTGCAAAGAGATACCCTCACTCCCATCCCAGCCTCCCTGTGGGATGCTGGTCCTGGTCTTGTGCTAAGAGAGAGGCAGGGGGGGCACAGCTTGAGAGCAGGGACCAGACTCCCTGGTTCCAATCCTGCCAGCTACCTCTTACGAGCTGTGTAGATTTGGGGTGCTTCACCTTCCTCGTCTGAAATGAGGCCAACCTGAGTATCTACCTGAAAAGGCTGGAGTGGAGATTGGGTGAATTAATACTTGCACAACACTTTAAAGAGTGTCTAGCATGTCCCAAGTGCTCCATAGCACTCGACAAATAAGTAAAGTGTTTGACAACAGTCCTGGGGAGCCCACAGGGTTCTGGGCAGTATTTGAAGTACAAGGGGATTTTTTTTTTCCTGTGGGTATGGGAGATACAGCAGGAACCCTCACAATGTTCCTGTCCATGAGGCATTTACATTCTAGCGGAGAGACAGATAAGTAGACAAGTAGAAATAATTAATGAACAACAGAAGATTGAGCTCAGAGAGTGAGAAGGGTGTGCTAATTTAGATAAGGGTGAGGCCTCCCTGAGAAACTGGGAGCTGAATCACAAGGGGTAACAGGGTGAGGGTTTGGGGACTTGCTGTTCCAGAAGAGGGAGCGGCATAGATAAAGGCCCTGGGGCCAGTTTGGCTGGAGGGGAATGAGTGAGGGATGGGGGAGAGTGGTCCAGGTAGGTGGTCTTGCAGGCCTTGGTAAAGCATGCGTTTATTCTGCAGATAGGAAGTCATTGGAGGGTGTAAGCAGGAGAGCACCATGGTGTGATCCATATGTGTAAAAGCCAGGCCAGCCTGGCTTCCGGTGGAGAGCGGGCTGCAGGGAGGGGAACACGGACTCAGAGCACCAGTGAGGAGGTTGTCCTGGGGTCCTCGTATCTGAGTGGGAGGTAGCGAGTCTCTAACTCTTCAGGCCGCATCTGGCGGAGACCATGAAGGTGACCAGCTGAGACTCCTGGGGAAATCCATTATTAGAATCCATCTGGGTGGGAATGGGGGCAGGGGCTGCTGATGAAGGTCAGAGATGAGGCAGACCCTGGCCTTGGCTTCCAGAAGGTTCTGCCATTCCCCATTCCCCAGGACACACGTGCACACACACACACACACACACCCTGCCTGGGATTAGGAGATGGCGGATTAGGGAAGGATAATACTTGAACCACCTGCTATTTATATATAGCACCTCCTCTGGCAAAGGACCCAGCAGGGGTTCCCAACACTAGGGCAGTTTCACTGTCCCAGGAGGGGGCCTAGGCCTTGTTTTCTTGCTCCAGCATCCATGGAAACATCCCCCTTGGCCAACCATCAGGGCTGGGAGGTCACTGAGACCCATGGGCAGCCGGGTAGCCTGAGGTTGCTGGAATTTGTTTGAAGTCACAGTGAGATTATGGCAGACATAGGAGGCCTCTGGGCTGCCCTGGATTAAAATTGAGTTGCCTCATACATATACGATTCATTCATGCAATCAACAGTATTAATTATGCGTCTACTATGTGCCAGGCTCCGTGCTAGGCACTGAGGATGCAGCAGGTGGGGAGAAAAAAAAACAACAGACAAAAACTCCTTCCCCAAGGAACTGACATTCGAGCGGGGACAAACAAGCAAATCAGTGTGTACACTATTTAGTCTGTCCGATGGGATAAAGCTATAGGAGGAAAAAAAGCAGAGAAAGGGCCCAGGAGGGCCAATGAGAGGGAAGGGCCTCAGAGGAGGTGATATTTAAGTGACTACCGGAAAGACTCGACAAGGGAAGCCAGAGGCGGCTGCATCCCTGCATTGCTCCGACTCCTCTCTGTCACTCCTGGCGCGCCATCTGTCAGCAGCACATCCCACTTGGCTGGACCATCCCTTCAAATCCAGAACCAAACCCCTTCTGAGCGCCTCCACAGCTGTTACCGCCCTGGTCTAAGCCTCCACCATCTCCCTCCTGGGCACCCTCTTCCTCCGTCTATTCTCCACTCAGCAGCCAGAGGGATCTTTTTATAGAAGCCGGACCATGTCCCTGCCCTGCTGGAAAGAACTCTGGAATGAGCAGGAGGAGGGGAGCACCAAGGGCTTTGAAGCCAAGACTCTGCCCACTTGACTGATGAGACTTGGGGGAAACTTTTTTATGAGCCTCAGTCTCTTCATCTGTGAAATAGGAATAACCAGGTCTCCCTGGTCCCAGGGGCAGTACTGGCACAGGCGTGAAAGCAGCCATAGTGGGAGCATCTAAGGAGTTTGCCTCTGTGGGGGAGGGGGGTGATGGCGCCCCTGTGTGTGCCTGGCCCTTCTACCTGCATCATCTCCCTGATGTCACGCCGGTGTGTTCCCAGAGGTAGGGAAACAAGGCCGGAGGCAGAAAGTGACTTGACCAGGGTCACTCTGCCAAGGCGTGCTGGAACCTGCAGGGACCCAGTTCTGTCTGGCACCAGCCCTGCCCAGGCTCGGCTCCTCACTTCCTGGAACCCTGGGCTGGCGTCAGCAGGCAGGCCCGCCAGGCCGCTTTTGTCTGGGGCCTGTCAGGAGGCTGGAGCTGCCAACGACCTATTTTTCTGGGCAAGAGGAGCCATTTGGAGTGAGAGGCCTCAGCTTTGGAGCCAGAACAATAAAAATAAAAACAGCTAGGACTCCTGGGCAGCCTGGACCAGGGAACCAACAGCCCCAGAGAGGAGCTGCTGGCAGCCTGGAGAGTAAACAGGGTGGGGGCCCTACTGCACAGCGCCCCCCACCCCCGCTTCGGTTCTGTTCTCTGACTTTATCTCCAAGGCTCCTGCCACCCATTTTATAGCTGCAGAAACCAAAGTTCAGAGTGATAGTAACTTGCTGGGGATACACAGTTACTGAGGGGCTGAGCCAGTTTGGGTTGGAACTCAGTTCTTCAAGTAACAACAATTCCTATTTGTTCGGCATCTACTATGTATGCTTCACAGGCATGTTCGTGTGACATATTCACACCGCACCTGGGAGGGCTGCTAATAATTCATTTTACAGATACGAAAGCTGCTTTAGAGAGAGGTCTCTGCTCACAGGTCACCCCCTCAGAGAGGCCTTGCCAGACCACCCACCCAGTTAAAACAGTCACCCCCCCCACCCCCCATCCCAAATGCGCTCTATCCCCTTCCCTATGTTATTTTTTGTCTTCAAAGCACACATCATGACCGGCCTGTGTTGTCTGTCTTTATTGCATTTTGTCCGTCTCCTTAACTAGCCACAGCTCAGTGCAGCCCAAGGCCCAGCACCGGGCCCTGGAAACACATGTATGGCTCAAACCTCAATGCTGCTTAAAACTAGTGGTGGGACAGGTTACATTGCCCATCTGTGCCTCACCTGCCCAGAGTCAGGTAAGGGTAGAACCTTGTAAGGGTTAAATGAGTGAATATAGGAAAAGATGTTGGCTATTGCCATTGTTTTCTCCCAGCAATGCAGCCCCAGGGCCTTCAATAGCAAAGAGTAGGTTTCAATAAATATGTATTCATTTTAAAAGTGACCTGTGCAAGATCACATGGTAAGACATCAGCAAGTCTGGATTTGAAGGTGGGTGGGTCTCTCTGAGCCTGGGCTCAACGCACCTCACTTTATAATCACCTCTTCACAGCATGTCCCCCCCCCCCCCCC
>NW_005367209.1:7832311-7839644 GCF_000412655.1 Myotis brandtii
CCCAATCGCCACCACCATAGCTGCACAGGACTCAGAGCTGTGGTTTCCCAAGTGAGCAGGCACCAGTGTCACCTGGAGGGAGTTGTTAAACTGGGATCCTAGAATTGCTGATTCATAGGTCTCGGGGGAGGTCTGAAAATCTGCTTTCCTAACAGTCCCCAGCTGATGCTGATGCTGCTGGTCTGAGCTCAGCCTCTGAGAACCACTGAATAGACTGGTGGGAATGGGTCATGAGCCCAGCCCCAGTTTTCCTGTTTGTCCATCTCTCTATCCCTGTTTTCTGTCCTCCCCCTGCCAGGCAAAGCAAAAGGGCGACAGCACTGGCTCAGAGACAGCAGCCAGTGCCCCGAAGCTGAGGGGCTGTGACAGGTCACAGAGCCAGGGCCCAGGGGAGCCATGCTGTAATTAATGCTTTCCTGGGGAAGTCAGCGACTCAGCGGCAAGCAGGCAGCTCTAGGAGCTCGTCGGGGGTGGGACCACGCTGTCAGGCCCTAAACACTGTTCTCAGGCTCTAGGGATCTGACTCTGCCAGGAGCTGAGCCCAGCTGTGCAGAGCTGAGCCTCCCCCTATACTCCTGGTCTGGGGCCCCCTGCAGGGTGGTGATGCAAGGACTGTCGTCAGGACAGAGAGCTGATTGCCTCACTATACACTGGGAGACCTGCGTTCACGTGCTGACTCTGCCCAGTGATAATACTAACCATAGCACACTGTAGGAGCACTTATTAAGCTCCAAGCCTAAAGGACTTCAGTGGATTCTCCTATGCTTTTCACTCCCTATAATTCTTATCCCCACTTCACAGATGAGAAAACTGAGGCACAGAGAGGTTAAGGGACTTGTGCAAGAGCACACACCTTGTGAGTTGCAGAGCTAGGCTTTGAATCCAGGTGTTCTCATTCCCCAGCCCCTGCCCCCAACCTCTATACATTCTGACTTTGAGCCTGGGTGGCCCCACAGTGCCCGCTCTGGTCTCCCTCAGTCATCAAGGGCTGGATGATGATTTCTGGGCCCCTCTGGCTTGATTGTTGCTGGGCCTGCTGAGGCGCTGTAGGCATGGAAGGATCTGGTGAATGAAATGATGAATGAACAGATGAGTCTCACTCTCTCAGGTGTGATGGGACACCGGAGCTCAGGGCTGAGAGCTCCGGGCTGTGCCCCTCACCACCTGTGGGATCTTGGATGGGTCGCAGCCTCCATGCTTCTCTGAAAACAGGTTGAGGGCAAGATTCATGGCTACAAAGGGAGGGGGGACGGAGATGAAGGGAAATGACAGACAGATGGAATCAGCAGACTGCAGCTGAGAACCATGGCTGGCGCTTGCCTCTGTCCCATCTTCTCCATCCCAGTTTCACTCATGCAGTTGCTCAGGCAAAATTCCTTGGTGTCTCCCTTGAACCCGCTCTTTTTCTTCCTCTCCACTCACAGTACTGCCAGCCAATCACCGGGGCCTTGCCTTCAAAATAAACTCATTATCTGACCAGTCCTTACCGCTGTATCCCCTCTGGTCCCACCCACCTCCATCCCTCACCTCCTCACTTGCTTCCTGCTTCCTCACTGGACTCCCCAGCTTGTCCTTCCTTCCGCCAAACCTCCCAATAACCTTGCCTCTAAAACCCCAAGGTCTTAATGTGGCCCACGAAGCCCCTGTGATCCCACCCTCTGCCCCCTCTCTGACCTTGCCTCCCTCCTCTTTCTCTGGCTCACTCCATTCCTTGAACATTCCCCAGGGCCTTTGCACTTGCTGCTCCCTGTGCACAGAGTCCTCTCACCCAGCTGGCAGCCTGGCTTGCTCTGTCCCTTCCTTTGGATCTTTGTCCAGAAGTCCCTTCCTTGGAGAAGCCTGTCCCGACCACTCTATCTAAAGGGGACCCGTCATATCTTACCCCCTTACCTCACTGGATTTTCTTGAAAGCATACAAGTCTGATAAATTCCTTGGTTGCTGTGCCTTTCCCCCACTCAAATGTGGGCTCCGTGCAGGGTCTTCGGTCTCCAGCGGTGCCTGCACAGAGCAGGGCCTCCGCGAACGAGTGGAAGATGCCGCCAGAGCCAGCAGATCTGTCCGCCAGCACTGGCAGCTCGGCCAAACGTGCAGGCTCCTCTGCCCTGATGGCCCGGCTTGGCCTGGGTTTCCTGGAGGAATAGATGCCCTCGTTGAACTTGGGTTTCCTTCCCAGGCAGGGACGCCAGGCCTCCAGTTGGCCTCATTCCTGCTCCTGAGAGGAAGTATCTGTCTCCGGCGGCAGCGGCCCTGCTCTCAGAGAAACCAAAGCAACTCGCACCGCTTTCTCCGCTCCCAGCTTCTGAGGAGCCGGCACTGTGGCCTCAGGGAAGCAGGTGGCCTTTATAGCGCCATTGCCCCTGGAGCGAGGAGGAAGGTGAGGTAGGAGACGCCTCCAGAGGTCATTTCCTGAGCTCTTGGGCCTGTTACCTCGATGGACTCCCACAGTCCGCTGTATAAGGCTGGGCGTGGATGCTGGCCTCACCTGACTGAGGTTTGCACCATTCACATCCCCCCATTTGTACAGATGGGCAGACAGAGGCTCCGTGATGGGCAGAGACAGACCACCTGGGCTGCATATTGGGTCCATGGCAAGCAAGGGGGATGAGCCCAGATCTTCTGCCACGAAATCCCTTATTCTCCTCCTTTTCCTCACTCTACCCCTCTCCAGACGCCTGGGGCACTGGGTGCTTCATACCTGTGATCCCACCTTTGGCGTTTGTCCGGCCAAGAAAGCAGTAACTGGCCCCTAAATGGATAAGAAGACTGAGGCACAGAGAGGGCAATGGGGAGGCCCGTCTCACCGCCTGGAAGTCTGACGGGCCAAATTGGAACACGTTAGCCTGTTTCTTCTCCCCAGTTTCAAGCAAAGACCTGGGCTTCATACGTAGGTGCTAAGGGGATTTGGGCAGAAGGGTGCCATAGTAAGGCCTCTTGGTTTTTGATAAAGTCTAAAACTAAAGGAATCACTAGACAGACTTAGAAGAGACGGGGGAAGAGGCAGGACATGTTGGAGAAAATGGAGGGTCCCAGACTGGTGGGGGGTGCTGCTGCTCCCTCAGTGGAACTGGGGTGTGGGGGTGCAACCTTGGGGCAGGCCTCATGGTGGCCCCAGGAAGACAGACCTGGGTTCCAAGGCCTCTACCTCACCACAGGCCCAAAACCCCCCTTAGGGCATGGCCTTCATTCAGTCGACATATTTATTGAGCACCTACTATGCGCCTTGGCTGTTCTGAGTTCTGGAACAGCCTGTGTGGGCCCAGGTGGAGGAGAGAGTTCACATTCTAGTGAGAGAAATGAAAAATAAATACATGCATACTATGTAGGCAGTGAGAGCTGCTGAGGAAAAGGAAGCAGAGTGAGGGCCTGTGATTCTGCATTTCTAACAAACTCCCAGGTAAAGCCAAAGCCGCTGGTCCACAGACTGCACTTTGAGTAGCAACTGTGCCGGTGGCCCGAGAATCCTACCTGCTGCTCAGTTTCAAGGCCAAATGCGTTGGGATGTCATTTGAGGCTCTTGACAAATTTTGCAGTCCCTCCCACTCACCTGAAGCCTGGAACCTTAACCTTGTGACTATTGCCTACAACAACAGAACGGTTCTTCCCCGCCCCTTGGCACGCCCCACCCCTTCCCTGCAAGCCCTGAAGCCTCTGGGTGGAGCACTGGGATCCAGAGCCAGCCTGGTGGGGTCCAGATTCCAACCCTGCCAGCTATATGCTGCGTGACTTTGGGAAAGCGACTTTGCCTCTCTGTGCTTCAGTTTCTCATCTGCACAAAGGAAACACACACACACACACACACACACACACACACACACACACACACCACACACATTACAATTCTTTTCAGGGATATTTTGAAGATTCAAGAAATAATATTCATCAGAAGTCTGGCACACAGGAGGTACTCAATAAATGCTACATCACTCTCCTCCAATTTTCCCTGTCCTTTAGGGTAGCGATCTATGTATTTTCATCTCATTATTTCAAATTTTTCTATTTTTGTTTCTGTTCTATAAAGTGCATATGTGTCCAAAAAGGATATAATGTATTTATAAATAGACAAATAAACATACATTGGGAGTGCCTGTTGAAAATGTTTTTACTAACAGGGAATATGATTTTTAAAAATTCTGAAGCCCAGTGGGGTTGATAGGAAAAGAATATTAGCGCTGGAAGGAATTTTAAAGGCCTTCAGCTCCCCCCAGCACTCCTGTCCCACCTGATGTGCAAACCTCTCTGTTCCACTAAATTGCCTCTACCAATGGGGAGCTCACTGCCTTTCTGGGCAATCCATTTTGTACTGTTCTGGGAGGGGTTTTCTGAACTCACTGCCCCATGTGTTCCAGCTGCTTCCATGGCCTCCCAATCCACCGTGTCCTAGCTCTGGGATGTCCCAAGGTCCCAAAGCCAGGCTATGTGCATAGTAGGCCTTCAATAATGTGCCATAAACAAGTGGGAAGAGTAATTCTTATTTGGAGGGTGCACTAACAACTCAGTATCTTGTTACCCTGGGAGTGTGTTGGTCTCTGTAATTTGCATCTTTATTTGGGTTTGTTTACATGTGTTTGTACATATATGTGTGTGTGTATGCCACTGTGTTTCTCTGTGTGGCTTTGTCTCTATGGATGTGTGTGTGTGTGCACTACAAATATCCATGTGTGCTATGCATGTCTTTCTCTGGGTCTTTGCATATCTGTACATTCAGGGGTGTGTGTGTCACGGTGGGTCGTGTGTCTGCCTATATCTGTTTGGTTTGTTTGCATGTGTGTGCGTGCGTGCTGTCTGCAGATGTCCATGTGTGGTGTGCATGTCTCTCTCTCTCTGTCTTTGTATGTCTGTGTGCCTGGAATCTTTCTTTGTGTGCTTCGGTGTGTGTGTGTGTGTGTGTGTGTGTGTGTGTCTGCATGAGTGTGTCTCCCTGCTCAGCCCTTTCAGGGAGCTGGGGGTGACTCCTTGCAGCCTGGTCGCCTGGTCGCCGTCTGACTGGCAGGCAGCAAGGGCTCCACACCCTCCTCTCCTGCTCAGCTGTGCTAATCACTGGGTTATATGCAGATGGCAAATGTGTGGCTGCCAGGCTTGGAGGAGGGGTTGTGAGGGGTGTGTAGATGAGCAGACACTGAGAAGCGAGAAGACAATTTAAAGGCAGAGAGGGGGAAACAAGCCTGCTTTGGAGTTAGGGTGTGGGGGTCTCTCCAGAGGCATAAATTTTATTAAGAGAATGTTAGCCCCCCCCCCCAATCAAGCTCGTCTTAGAATCACAGAATTCTAGCATCCTAGAATTTTGGATCTAGGCCTGGAATCCTTTGTGTGCTTCGGTGTGTGTGTGTGTGTGTGTGTGTGTGTGTGTCTGCATGAGTGTGTCTCCCTGCTCAGCCCTTTCAGGGAGCTGGGGGTGACTCCTTGCAGCCTGGTCGACTTAAGGCCGTCTGACTGGCAGGCAGCAAGGGCTCCACACCCTCCTCTCCTGCTCAGCTGTGCTAATCACTGGGTTATATGCAGATGGCAAATGTGTGGCTGCCAGGCTTGGAGGAGGGGTTGTGAGGGGTGTGTAGATGAGCAGACACTGAGAAGCGAGAAGACAATTTAAAGGCAGAGAGGGGGAAACAAGCCTGCTTTGGAGTTAGGGTGTGGGGGTCTCTCCAGAGGCATAAATTTTATTAAGAGAATGTTAGCCCCCCCCCCCAATCAAGCTCGTCTTAGAATCACAGAATTCTAGCATCCTAGAATTTTGGATCTAGAGAATTCTAGAATCTCAGCCTCATGCCACTCTAGGCTCTTAGAATCCTATCCCAGGACTCAAATCCTCCTGCAATCTTAGCATCTTCAAACATTGCTCTCTCCCTCCCCCTTCTCTTGCCTGTCTTTCTATAGAATCACGCCCAGGGAATGACCTTGAAAGTTCACCCCTCTGCCCCCTGGCTGGGGCAGGGCAGTGGAGAGGGCAGCCCAGTCAGCTGGACATTCTTGGGATGTTGATCTGGAACCCTCCCTTGGCAAGGACTTGTCTCCTAAGTGGTCTGGGCTCTTGTATTACCCCCGAGACTTTCTGCAGCGATGGAGACAAAGGTGCCTGTGTTCTCAGGATGTGTTCTCAGCCATTCAGGAGCTGGCACAACAGACTGCAGGTGTGAGGAGAGCCAAGGGGCGGGGCTCCTCGGCCTCACAGAGGAGGTTTAAGAACCCAGCTGGGGTGGGGTGGGGCGGCTAACCAGGCACCTCCCCCAAGAAGTTCACTGGGTGTTTCCTTCCTAAAGGCTTCTCAGGATGGTGACTGAAAAGGCCAGACTAGTCCTATCTTAGGGATCTTGGGAGCCATGGATTGTCTCTGAGGGAGGTCACTCCCTTGCACCCTGACATCCACCAGGACTCACCCAAATTCTCCAACGTGGCAGCTTTTCAGGCCTTGACTGCTAGCCACCTCCCCTTCCCCGCTCCCACATGTCCAGCCACACTCAGCCTTCAATATAGCTTACCTTCAATACATCACACGGAGCCTCCAATGGATCTTACCTTCAATATATCTTACTTTCTCATGCCTCCAAATCTTTGCATGGGCTTTCCTCTCTGCCCTTTCTTTATGGTGCAAACTCTTGTCCATCAGTAGAATGCAGGCTCCCGCTCAATTAAGCACCACGAGAGAAAGTGTTTGACTTAGGTAATACTTTATTTCCCAGAATCTACAGTAATGCTTGGCACACAGTAGGGATTCAATAAATGTTTGTTGAATTTTGAACTGATTGCACATTTCCCCTCTGAAGCCTTTACTCCCCACTCCCGTACAGGCGTTTCCCTGGGGCCCACTCCACCCATAGGCTTACCTGCAGCCCAGAATTTACCAGCCTAGGCCGTCTTCATTACCAGACTGGGGACCCCTTGAGCTGAGACCATATCTGGTCAATCTTTATACCTGCAGCATCCAGTTCTGAGCCTGGCACCCAGCAGGTGCCCAGTAAATGTAGGGCTGCTGTGAGCAGCCTGGCTTGGGGACTTGAAATCCCCTGTTGGTCCCAACTGTGAACGCTGGTCCAAGCTGTTGGCAACATCTGTTTCAAAGTCTCATTTGCAATTATACGTTCCCAGGCTCTTGCCTCTTAATATTTAATAACCAGGCAGCTAGCCTGTTCTGGCAGCCACTTAAGGCCCTGATTGCCTCTTGTCTGAACTTGGCCGTGAGTGAGGCAAGGGCCACACTGGGGTTAAGTAGAAAGCATGTACCCTGATTCTGGGGTCAGGAGAAGGAGCCTCGGGAAGGAGGAAGGAATACCTAGGAGCTAGAGGCTCCTGGATGGCCTTACCATCAAGGCAGGCTGGGCATTGGCTCCAGCTGGCTCC
>NW_005367209.1:7839715-7850592 GCF_000412655.1 Myotis brandtii
TCCACCCTCACCTGGTGAGGCGGTGCCTGCTCATGCCTTTGTGGGCTGGGGTGGAGGAGAGAGGAAGATGTCATGGGACCTTCCCTGACTCATGTCCAATCTGGGCGAGAGGGAAGAAAGGGGGATTCCGCTGGGCCGTGTCCCAGCAGGAAAAGTGGCTCTATCCTGTATGGCTCGGCCCCCAGGAGCCAGGGCCAGTCCACGTGGGGACCTGTGGTGCCACAGAGTGGGTGCTGGCAGCCACAGGGCCGGGAGTCCTTCCAAGTCAACCGTGGAGGGAGATGAGACAATAGTAACGGCCTGACCCTTGGGACGGCTGAGCTGCTGGGAAATCCTGCGACCGAGAGGCCGGGGTCAGCTCTGCAGGCCGACCTCCGCAGGACCGCGGGGCCGGGCGGGTGAGGAGCAGTCACGGGGAGGCTCAGGAAGGCAGAACAACAAGTGCACAGGCTATGAGGCTAGAGGGCGGCCCCTGAAGGAAACAGCCTGCAGGGCTAGTTTCTCCGCGGATGCGGGAGGAAGGTGCTGTCGGAACTCCCGCCCGGGAAATCAGACTTTCCGGATCCCAGAGGGGATTTTACAGCGTCAGGAGACTGGTTTCCAGGTCCTGCTCTGCTCCCAACCAGCCCAGTGACTTTGGGCAAGTCCCCGCCCGGGGCTCATGCTGTCACCGCACACCTTGGACAGTGGTCATCTGGCCCAACCCAAGGAACTGGGACCAGAAACATCCGCCTGCACGGCCTGCAGGGTTGATCCTGGGAGAAGGTCAGCCTCGGTGCAGAGTGCTCGGTGCCTGTGGGCAGTATTTATCGAGTGTGTGTGCAAAGGGCCACGCTAAGTAAACCCTTCACCCACACACATAATGTCACGTAATCCTGGTCCTCCTCGTCCTCTCTTTCCCTCACCCCCTTATCCATTCTCAAGTCCTGTCAATAGCACCTTTGAACCCCAGTTCCAGCCCATTTGCCTCTTCCCACCTCCCCCGTGCCACCCTCACTGACCACCATCTGCACCAGGACGCCACACCAGCCTCCTCCCTCCCCGGCCCCTGCAATCCATCCCCGACCGGCAGCCAGGAGGCCTCTGAACAGTCTAACTCCATTCATGTCCCTCCCCTGCCTTTGAACCTCCAGGGGCTGCCATGGCGCTTAAAATCAAACCCAGACCCAGACCCTAGAGCCCACGGTGCTCTCTCTGCCCCGTCCCCCCGGTGCTCCCGTCCTGAGGTCCTGAGGATCATACCATCCTCACTGCCCACGGTGCTGCAGCCACACTGGCCTCCTTCCTGTCCCCAGTGCCCTGGTCAAGTCCACCCCGAGGCCTCTGTACTCGCTGTTTCCTCTTGCTGAGACTTCCTGTGCCTGCTGGGGTGGTGGTGCCCAGGGTGGGGATGGGCTTCTTGATTTTGTTTCCAGCTGGGTCACCTGCCTTGAGGCTGAGGATCTAGGGTGGAGCCAGCTTCACCCACCCCCCTCCTCCCAAAGCCCACCCCCTGCCCAGCACCTTCCTGTCCAGGCTGCCGGGCCCCCTGGAAGCCCTGGGTCTGGTTGCAGGTCAGCCATCGCAGCCCCTGCCACCCCGTGGTTTCCAAATCTCCCTTCTCTCTGCGGCAGTCCGTTGCTACAGAAGTTAATGAAATAACAAGACCCATTATCTGATGCAAATACCTTTTGTTGCCAGCGCCAGCCTGCGGCTCAGATCTCCCTGAGACCAGGCTGCCTCCTGCTCCAGGCTCTAGACACCCCAGCCAGCAATCAGCCCCTGCAGCTCTGGCCCAGGAAGGCACCAATCCTTGTTCCAGCCACCTTACAGCAAGGCCCGCTGTGTGCAGGCCATGGGCATATTTACTTTTCACATGATTCCATTCAAGTTTGACCCCCGACTGTGCAGACTTGGAGATGGAAGTCTGGGTTGCCCTCTAATGGGGTCCAGTGGTGTCTGGATATGCCCTCCAGCGCTTGACTCACCCTCCATCCATGCCTTAGGGCTTCATCCATGTGATCCCGTTAGGCCCTGTTTCTCTATTAGTTACAAATCAGCATCTCTATTTACAGACGAAGATGGGAAAGGTGGGTGGCGATGTGCTCACGGCCACACTGGTGTAAGTGGGACTCTGTGCTTGTCTGGGAGCCAAGGAAGGTGGGTGTGTGAGTGTGGGTTGCGGCAGAGAACTCCCAAACTTGCCCCTTGAAAGCCTTCATCCCGTGACCCCACACCGCCAGACACACCCGCCTGGTTCACCTTTAGTATCTCTAGCTGTACAGGCCCTCGGAAGGTGCTGAGGTCACTCAGAGAGAAGACGGATTTCGCCTAAGTGCGTGTGAGCCTCAGAGGACAGCCGGACAAGAGGCACCTCCCTCCTCCCAGCTGAGGCCGTGGGGGGGGAGAGGACGGGTGTGACATGAGGCAGGAGAGGGGTTTGGTCAAGGCGGGACACCTGGTGTGCGCAAGGGCCCGTCCCAGGTCACTGCCCCTCTCAGCAGTGCCCTCACCCATCTCCAGGCTGGACGCTCTGCCTCACCCACAGACCTCTCTCTGGCTTCTCCCTGGACACCCCTCCTGGATGCCCCACGGGCCCCCAGATCCAACATGCCTGTGAAGACACTCGCTGTCACCCCCACCGGCTCTCCCCCTCCTGGGTGCCTTTGTCCCCCCCAGTTTCACACACCCTTTGCCTGCCTCCCTCTCCCTTCATCTCCATAGCCACCCGCCTCAGTCCTGTCTGGTCTCTCACAGGTGTTCCTCCCAGCAGTCCTGTCTGCCCCATTCTCACTGTTGCTAGCCTAGCTCAGCTCCACCTGCCCCTGCACCATGGATCCTCCCGCCTGCAGGCTCTCCGCCTCCAACCCCGCCTTCCCAGGCCACAGGTTGGGCTTTCTGAAGGCAAAGATGGCACCCTCCATCCTTCAGCGGGACCGATGCCATCCTGCAGTCTGATCCCTATGCCAGGACTTCAAAGTCACCAAGTGTCCCCCAGCCCCATGTGGCTGCCACATGACAATTCTCTGAGTGTGCCTCCTGATGTTTGCCTGGCCAACTCCTGGCAATCTGCCAGAGCCCAACTCTCAGGGGCCTCCTCTCAGGAGGCTTTTCCAACAAGCTCCCTCCTCTGGGTGAGGGGTTCCTTTCCTGCGCCTCCCCAGCCCAGGCACGCCCCTCCCTTAGGGAACGTCCCCATGAGGTTCGTGACCTGTGCATTCATCTTCCTTCCCCGCTAGCCTTTGGGTTCCAGGGTGGGGGTGGGCGGGAGGGCTGGGTAGGTAGAGGTAAGACCCTGATTTTAGCTTGGCGGTAAGAGGGGCAGCTTTGAAACCTTCATTGGAGTGGCCCTGGGTTCAAATCCTGGCTCTGCCCCTTTCTAGCTGCACAACCTTGTACAGGGGAGCTTACACTCTGTGGGCAACTAATCGTATTGCCTCCATTGTGGGGCTGTGTGAGAATGAAATGAGCTTGAAGCACTTAGGAGAGGACTTAGCACACAGTAAACGCTCAATAAACAGTAGCTCCTGTTGTCCCCTCCAGATCCCAGTAGGCAGCTCTTCTAAAGGTCTAGTTGCCTAACAAATAGAGTGACTTCTGTTTAGGTCAGCGTTGACCTCAGCCCATGGTTCTGAAACTCAGGTTGCGTATCAGAATCAACTAGGATCTTGTGAAAAGGCAGGTTATCGAGCCCCTGCAATCCAGGGGGGCCCGGGAATGAGCTTTCCCACACGCCCCCTGTACCCCGAGGTCAGGCTCATACTCACTGCTCTGAGGGCCAGGAAGGAGGCCTTTGCCGTGGAAACATGATTCCAGGGATCAGCCCCTCCTCACCCCCTTCTGCTGCCCCAGCAAGGAAGGTTCGGGGTGTGACTGAGCCATCAAGGCCCTGTCTCTGGAGTCAGGGGGGGGCCTGGGGTCTAACACTGACTCCCCATTTCTGGGCAAGTGGCTTCCCTTCCCTGTGCCCCACGCCCCTCTCTGAGACATGGAGACCCCATAAGCTCCCTGATGTGAGGGTTGCATGCGTCCCCATTTGGAGACACCCCCGGAGTGAGACATCGTGAACGCTCAGCAAGCCACGGCGGCTCTTACCCTCGGCCCGCAGCCGTTTGTCTTCCGAGCCGGCTCTCCCTGAGTGTTTTATTTTCTGGTGATGGATTCCAGCTCATGTTCGGGGCCTGCACCTGCATACAAATGCCAAGAGGACAGGGGCCCTCGGGATCTGTCCTCGCCTGCTCTCCGCCAGGCTCAGGCTGTGAGTTCCCAACGGGCCCGGAAGTCCCAGGGCCTCCTGCGAGGCGGGGACCACCAGGCCCTGTCGTGGCCGGAAGCAGCCAGCCCGCCGGCCCCTTTGAGAGCAGGCGTCCCTGTGAGACCGCGGCCACTGGGAGGTCTTCGGGGGACTTGGGAGCTGCTGGGACAATCGGTTGCTGTTTGGGGGAGGGAGGTTGGCAAGGCCTTGCCCCTTGGCACTGAGCCCCTTGCCAAGCCCCTGCCAAGCCTGGGTCTGGTTCCCCACTGCCTGCCAGTTCCAGGGCTCGGGGAGGGGCCAGGGCCACGCACTGCCCCTCTCTCCAGAGTCTCAGCTGTGGTCAAGGAGGAGGCCTGAGCAGTTGCGGGGGGTGATGCGTAGGCCCCGCTGTCTGCCAGGCTAAGGGCAGAACGCATAGAACCAGCCGCTCACAGACACCTCCACTGGCTGCGGGGGATGCACAGCCACAGGGAGACCGAAGGCCTGGGTGGTCCCGTGGCCTCGTCAAGTGCCTTGGCTGGGGGAACAAGTCTGCCCGCCTGCAGCCTCTGCTGTTGTGCAGGGAGATGGGAGTCCAGGCTGAAGATGGTGCAAGGGAGCAAAATAAAGCGCATGAGGGGACACGAGGCGGTGGTCAGGGCTGGTTTTGCCAGGATGATGGTCTCCTGAAAAGGTGCTATTTGAGCAGAGACCCAAAGAGCCCAGTGAAGTGAGAGACATGCCTGGGGGAAAAGTGTTCGGGCAGAGGGAACGGCTTGTGCGAAGCTGCTGAGCAGGGAGAGGACCTGGCATGTTTGAGGAGGGCCTGGAGGCCAGGGCGGTCGGCCTGGAGGGATGAAAAAGGAAGGGGGAAGGCAACAAGGCCAGAGGGATGAAACTCCTCACAACCACACTGGTCCCACCATCATCTCCATCTTGTAGACAGGGACTGAGCTCAGAGAGGTTAGACTACTTGCTTGAGGTCACACAGCCGATAAACAGAGGCGTCTGGCCAGACGCCCGCTCCTTCTGACGCCAGAGCCTTTTATCACTATGTTCGTATGATGCTCTGCCATGAGGCACAGGCGGCACCTTGTAATGGGCTCACTGGGTGCTCCCCTTTCGCATTCAGTGGGGCTGTGTGCTGGGCACCCAGGGGCTGGGCCGTCTCTGAGGACCTTGCTGGTAGGGTTCTTGCCCTGCTCTGCCTCACTAGTCACTGGGCTTTTCTGGGCCTTGGCTTGCTTACCTGCAAGCTGGGGCTAATTCTCTCTACCTCAGAGACCTGGCAAGAGCTCAGGACAGCCCTAACCGGTTTGGCTCAGTGGATAGATAGAGCATCGGCGCCATGGATTGAAGAAGGGTTCTGGGTTCGATTCCGGTCAAGGGCATGTACCTTGGTTGCAGGCACAATCCCCAGTAGGGGGCGTGCAGGAGGCAGCTGATCGATGTTTCTCATCGATGTTTCTAACTATCCCTCTCCCTTCCTCTCTGTAAAAATCAATATAAAGAAAGAGCTCAGGACATGGTGGGTGATTAGAAAACATTTACCCCCACTCCCTCCAGGCCTCTAAATCTGGCTCTCACACCTCAGAGCAGCCTTCGCAGGCAAGTGTTCAGGAGGAAGCCTGCCCCGCTAGCCTGCAGGCCTGGGGGCTGCACCGGCCTCCCCAGGGGGTTCTGGTGCAAGGGGCTGCAGGAGGCCCCTGGGGCAAGGCTGCTGTAAAACCTGATACAAATGGGAGAAATTGGCGGCTCCCTCCTGTCCCCTCCCAGGGCTCCCTCTGCTTTTCCTCAGTGGCATCCATCATGCTTGTAATTACTTGTTTAGCATCTGTCTGCTTCTCTGGGCTGTGCGCTCTCATTCTCGTCTGGCCTCGTTCATGGCTGGGTCCCCAGCACCGAGCAGCCTGCCTGGGGTGTAATAAGTGTTTGTTGGGGAAGCAAACAAACAGACGCCTGGCTGGCTGAGTGAACGTACGGATGCTCTTTGGAGCAGCTGGACTCGGCGTCCCCCCCGAGGCCGGGGTTCTAACACAGGCTCTGCGGCCACACACTTCTTGTGTGATCTTGGGCCAGTCACAGTGTCCTCTGGGAAATTAGACGAATGGGTGAGGAGGGGTGGGGCTCGGGGGATCCCAGAGAGTTCTGGGGGACCGTGAGGGCGCAGATTCCAGGGAGAGGAAACGGCACGGACAAGGGTGGGAGGCGTGAAAGTGCAGGGCCAGACTTCCACGGGGCCAGAGTTCGCCCTGCACTGCGGTGTGTGTGGGAGGGCGCTATGTCTCAGCGTGTGCAAGTGTGTGTTACACAAGTGCAGCGGGTGTCTCGGTGAATGAGGAAGCGAAGGCACAGAGAGGGTAAAGCCCTTGCCTAGCGCCCCTCGGGGGCTGGGTGGCAGGCAGTTCTCACCCCTGCATGGGGACCAAGTTGAGGGGGGTGATGCCATGGAGCAGGGACGGGGCAGGCCTTCTGGAGGAGCCTTTCAGGCTGTGGCTGGGGGTCTCCAAGGTCAGGCTGATGAGCCCAGACTTAGGCCGGAAGACCCGAGG
Source organism: Myotis brandtii (assembly GCF_000412655.1). NCBI lineage: Eukaryota > Metazoa > Chordata > Mammalia > Chiroptera > Vespertilionidae > Myotis > Myotis brandtii. The sequence continues at coordinate 7,846,481 of NW_005367209.1, forward strand.
AGCTCAGAGCAGTCCCCTGGCTGCTGGCGCTGCGGTGGCAGCTGCAGATGGAGTACTCAGCCAGCCCTCCTGCTCACTTCTCCTTCCCTTCCTCACAGAGGAACCACAGCACGAAGGTCCCCGCGGGGTCAGGGGCTGTTTGGGCAGCTTAGCTCAGTGGCTGGGGCATGTGCATGTGGAGGGAGGGGTGGGGGCTGTTTGAGGGTGACTCAGAGCGGACCCCACGCCTCTTCAAGAGGGAATTCTATCATGGAAATCGTTTCGTGGTCCTCAGGTGGCACGGGGTCGCACAGCAAGCTGGCACCAGAATATTTCGAGCTCGCAGTAATGAAAGCAAATGGCAATTTGCTGTGTCTTCAGGCTTGAAAGCCTCAGCGCGGCGTTCAGTCATTGGCGGCCGTATTACCCGCCGCTAATGGGGGCTGCTGCACCCCGGCTGGTGAGGGAGCGAGGGCTCAGAGAGGTTAAGTGACTTGCCCAGCGTCACAGGGCCGGTAATAGGAGGGCAAAGTTTAAGGCACAGAGTTTGGCCTCTCCCCCTCCCCCAAGGCCAGGCTGCTCCCCGGAATGGATCAGCTCTGAGCGGTTCCTAAGCGCTGGTTTCCATAGCAGCAGGGCCATCCATTCCTGCACACGGATCCCATCTTCCCCGGGCTTTGCTACGGTGGGGCTGCAGGTGTGGGAGAGGCTCTGCCTTGGAGGGCAGCTGGGCTGTGAGCCAGGAGGAGCTGACAGGCCATTTGGACCATCTTGGGGGCCCCCAGCCCTTACCGAAGGGCCACTCTTTTTCAATTCTTCCATCGGTTCTGGGGTTGGGTTCACTTTCAGGTAGAGAGTGGTGAGAGAGGTGAGAAAAAGAAATTAAAAAAACACCAGAACAGAGAATAGAGAGAAGACAAAGACAAAATAAATTCTACAGAAGCCAAGACCGGTGGGGGGAAAGGAAGACACATGTGCTGTTTCCCAGATAAATCATTTCATTCCATCTTTACAGCCTTGGAGGTAGATTCTGTTTGCTCCCATTTTACAGATGAGGAAACTGAGGGCAATGCAGTGCTTCCCAAAGGTGAGTGCAAGAGCCAGCCCACCTGACCTGGGAGGTAGGGAAAGGGAGATGGATAAAAGGCGGGTTCCCTGACCTACTCCGGACCTATAGAATCGGGATCTCTGGAGTGGGGCCAGGAATCTGCATTTGGTGAATTCCCCGGGAGAATTTTCTAGAGAACAAAGTTTGAGCGTATCCACTGTCAGGATGACTGCTCCGCACTCTGCCTAAGTGCATGCAGCACATACACACGGAGCCAGGATTTAGGACCCAGCGGGGAGCAAGAAAGAGGGGAAAGTGACAAAGAGAAGCTTTTCAAAGCGAGATAGATATGCTGCAGAAGAGAAGGCAGAGAGGCAGAGAGAAACAACATAGAAAGAGACACCTGAGGGCGCAGCCGGTGTGGCTCAGTGGTTGAGCATAGACCCATGAACCAGGTGGTCACGGTTCAATTCCCCGTCAGGGCACATGCCCGGGTTGCAGGCTCAGTCCCCAGTAGGGGCATGCAGGAAGCAACCCATCAACGATTCCCTCTCATCATTGATGTTTCTATCTCTCTCTCCCTCTCCCTTCCTCTCTGAAATTAATAAAAATGTATTTTTTAAAAAAGAAGGAGACACCTGAGGAAAAGTCCACAAAACTCAGAGAAGGAGCAACTAGGTAGGACCAGATTGAGCTTTATCGACTATGACGGCCTGGCAGTCCACGCACAACCCCTCACCTGGTCCTCACTGTAGCCCGATCAGATGGGTCCGACGGCTCCCATTTTCTGGATGAGGAAACCGAGGCCTGGAGAACTAAAGGGCAGAGCCAGGCTTTGAGCCCCAGTGCCTGGCTTTGGAAGAGGTCATGGCTCTAGCCATCGAGCAAGGCTGCCTCTAAGTGGAAAGCTGCTACGGAGAGAGGAGAAACCAGGAGGGGAGTCAGGCTTCAGCTCCAAGGGGCAGCATGGCTCACCCACAGCCCAGGCTGGAGTCTGGCCTCGGCCTGGAGTCCCGGAGGCCCAGCTGGCAGGGAGCCGCAGGCTGGTGCCTGTCTGCTCTCACTCTCCCACCAGGCAGACAGAACAGGGGCTCAGACCTTTGCCCAAATCTTGGCTTCATCACTTACTTTCTGTGTGACTCTGGGCAAGTGACTTCGCTTTTCTGTACCTCAGTTTCTCCACCTGTAAATTGGAGATCGTAATAAGACCTACCAGTATCTCAAATGGTTATTGAGGGGCCTCATCTGAGATGGAACATGAGAAGCACATCAATAGCTGGTCCTAGTAAGTACTCAGGAGGCACCTAGAAGCCCAGGGGTCACCTAGAAGCCCAGGGGTCACATGGAGGTCCTCACAAATGGTGGGTTTCTTGGGGCTCTCTTTGCCCTGAACTGGGGCAAGGGAGGGGGAGAGGCTCCCTCCCAGTGAGTCCTGCCCTTCGCCGAGCCCAGGGCAAACCTACCAAATACAGAATCATTGGTGGAGCAGAAACAATGGCTCCACTCAAGCCCTGCTGCTGCCAGGCCCAGTCCTGAGACCCGCACCAGGTCTCACGGGGAGTCCTCAACCTGTCACTCACCGGAGCTCACACCCAAGTCAGCTCTGCCCAGATGCTGCCATGGCTCCACGGGCACGGCTGTGTCCCCCGGGGCCCCTGCAGGTATCCCCCGGGTGCCTGGGAGAGGACCCAGCTGAGGTATGGGAGCCCAGGGGCACCCCATCCACCTCCCAGGAGGAACGCGTCCTCCCATTTTATAGACGAGGAAACAGGTTCTGAGAAGTAGAGTGACTCACCCCAGATCACACACCAGGAAATGGTACAGGCAGGATATCCACCTACCTCTATTTGTGTTCTGTTGCCTCCAACAAGCATTTATGGAGCCCTTGCTGTATACCAGGCATTGGCGAGACACGTGAGCACGTTCACTACCCCCCTCTTACAGGCTGGGGGCAAGCTGAGGACGAAGGAGGTCCTCCCCATGTGATGGGCAGCAGCTGGCATTCACCCAACCCACCAGGGCCAAGGATGTTTCTTGTGCAGACTCACTACCCCTGTCCACGGGTGGGTGGTGATGAGCACCTTGGTCCAGCACCTGTTCTGAAGCGGGTGGTCTTGGGTTGCATGGGGAGTGGGGTGGGGAGGGTAGGAAACAAGCCCGTGGCCCCTGAGCCCTCTCCAGTGGTGGGGGTGGGGGCAGTGAGAGTTTCCTGTCTTTACTCTTGTGACAGTGCAGACCAGCTAGCGCTCTGATGTCCATTAACGCCAAGCTGACCCCATGCTGCATTCTGTACGATTGGACCTCCAGGGTTCCACTCACCACGGGAGGTGAGTCAGTCATCATCACCCCATCGTACAGATGGGAACACTGAGGCACAGGGGTTCTAAGCTGGGAGGATTTGAAACTGGTACTTAGGTGCCAAGACCTGTACATTGGTCCTGCTTCTTGGTTCTCCGGGAAAGGAAGGACAAGGGCAGGTTTATGGCTCTGGGCTGGCTTCACTGAGGAGCTGGGGTTTAGGCTAGACCAGGAGACAGGCAGGAGACAAGAGGAGGGAACGGGGAGAGAGCCCGGGGCCTGGGAATGTGGAGTGCAGCTGGAAGGCAGAGGGAGGGAGGGCGGCTGCCAAGGAGCCAGGCCGAGAGCCCCTCCAAGCGCCCTCCTGCGGGTGGAGGAGGCTGCAAGCGCATGTTGGCACTGGGCTGCGCTCTGTCAAGAAAATGAAAGTGAGGTCGTGCCCTCCTCTGCTCAGAACGCTCCTGTGGCTCCCTGTTGCTCGCAGAGAAAAACCAAAGTCCTTTCAGTGGCCTGCGAGGCCCTGCCCTGCTGACCCCCGCGGCTCCTCAGACCTACCCCAGCCACGTTCCCGGTGCTCACGTGGCTCCAGCCACAGGCTCTGGAATGTGCAGGCACTCTGCGGCAAAGCTCTTCTCTGAGCCATCTCTGTGGCCCCCTCACCTCGCCAAATTCTTTTTTAGAAAAGCCTTTTCCTGACTATCCCATTTTATTATTTATTTTTTGTTAATTCTCACCTGTGGATATTTTTCCCATTGATTTTTAGAGAGAGTGGGAGGGAAGATGGGAA
>NW_005367209.1:7850619-7856127 GCF_000412655.1 Myotis brandtii
AGAGAGAAATGGATTGCCTCCCACATGCACCCTGGGGCCGGGGATCAAACTTTTAATCTAGGTATGTGCCCTTGACTGGGAATTGAATCCACGACCCTTCCGTGTGTGGGCTGACGCTCTAACCGCTGGGCCACACTGGCGAGGCCCTGACTATCCTATTTTAAGTTGTACCTTCCCCACTCCCTATTCCTTTCTTGATTAACTTACTACTTTTCACAGCACTTATCACCATGCAAGACACTATGTATTCTACTTGTTTAGTGTATGGCTGCCCCTACGAGGTCAGCTCCATCAGGACTGGATCTTGTCTGTATTGTTCGCGGCTATATCCCCAGAGCCCAGCACAATTCCTGGCACATAGTAGGTGCTCAGCACACACAATTGTTGAATTAATACAAACACCAACGATGATCTCATTTCATCGTCATCCCTCTACAAGTCATTTCCTCTATTTTGTTGATGAGGAAATGGAGGCTTAGAAAAGGACAAGGTCACACAGCAAGTAAGGGGGCGTGGTAGGCGCCCACCTTCCCTGTAGGAAGAAGGACTTACTGCCCAGCTGCCCGGACACAGTAAGTGGGATCCCAAAGATCCAACCACGTAAAATGCAGCGTCCTGCCATCACAGGGTTAACAAACATGAGAGCTTTTGACTGGTCTGCACAGCACAAGAGTAGAGACGTGAAACTCACACGGCCCACCACCAAGTGCCAGAGGCCCAGTGTTCACAAGGGCATCATGCGCCTGACGTATATTAACTCATTTAACCTTCCCAATAACTTCTAGTGTGGTTACTAATATCATCCCACTTTATAGATGAGAAAACTGAAGCTCAGATGAGCTAAGTACTAGGACATAGTCCAAAATCTCACAGCTAATAATCATCCAGAACCAGGATCTGAGCCCAGGCACTCTGGCTCCAGAGCTCAAGCAATTAACTAGCACATACTACATAATGGACTAAATCCCTGAAGCTGGTCTCCAGCAAATACAACTGGATGCAAGGAGTTAACCTTTCCTGAGAAGGTATTTCAACCTGTGAAAGAGAAGCTTTACCCAGAAGCATATCAGCACCCCACACTCACGTGCACGAGGCCAGGGTAAGAAGTCTGCTCCCACAGCCAAAGCCTTCAGAATGTGATTTCCTGACGTGGTGTCATCCCATCCCCACCAAAGCCCCAAAACCCTCTGGGGCAGGGCCTCCCTCTGAGAAGCACGTGGTCCGCCCCCCCTGTCCTGCTATGCAGGGCTCCGCCTCCCCGGTGGAGTCCGGCGCCAGCCAGGGACCAGAGAGAACAGACTCCGTTGGCTTTGGGGTAGGCTAGAATCTGCCCTCCCCCTGAAAGCCTTTCCTAGCCCTCAGGTGTCTTTAGCCCGCTCCTTTTTACTCTATGGGTATTTGCTGAGGATCTACTGTGTGCCATGTAGCATCACAATCAGAACCTCACTTAAGACTCCCAACAAATTTGTGCATCTGGCCATTTTGCTAAGGCAATGAATTGATATTTATTGAGCACTTACTAGGTGCCTGGCATTAAACAAGACACCAGGGACACCACATAAAAGAAGACAACAACTTGGCTTTGGGGGACCTATGGTCCAGGTGGAGAAGACAGACAGATGAGAAAAGAGGCAATCGTGGGCAGAGTAGAATAGAGAGAAATGCAGGGGAGCTCTGTAAGCACAGAATAGGAGGAGCTCAATATATATCTGTGCTGAAATGCAAAGCTCTGGGATTCCTGCAGGATCATAGCTCTTGGGTAGCTCTCCAAAGTGCCACCTTATCGTGAAGGGCGGGACCACTGCGGTAACAAACATTCCCCAAGTCCCAGAGGCTCAGCACTATCTGCTTGTCACTGAGTCACAGTCCTCCACGGGTCAGCTCCTCACAGTCATCCAGAGACCCAGGCCCTTCCACCCAGTGGCTCTGATACCCTTTGGGGTCGGGGTTCTTTCCTGGATCTTGTACATCCCCCATCAGAGGAGAGGAAAGAAGAGGCATGGAGGACCATGTGGGAGGTGTCATGGTCTTAGAAGGGACTCGTGGCCAACTCACCTGGGGTGTTTGGGGATCCAGGTAGTGATGTAGGATGGAGTCAGCACCCAGAAATCCCTCCAGATATTTTCGGGGGGAGAGACAGTTTTCCTAAATAATGAGGCTGCTTAGAAGGGTGCTTAGGGTATGAATTTGAGTGGCCATACACTTCCAACCAACAGAGGTCCACACCAGTGTGCGAGGCAGGATTCTTTCGGCTTCAATGGACAAAACCCAAGTCAAACTCACTTAAGAAATGAAGGGTATGTGTTGGGTCCGGTCAGGGAAGGCAGGTTCAGGAATGGCTGAACAGAGGAACTCAACAGAGCCGTCTTTCCACTGGGCTTTATGCAGCGACAGGCTCTCGATGTGTCGTAGGGAAGACGGTCACCAACATGCAGGCCCAGATTCAAGTGCCCCAAGGCCAGCAGCCGGGCCGGAGAGAGCTTCTTTCTACAAGTCGTAGGTCCATGTGCACGTGTCGTAGGGAAGACGGTCACCAACACGCAGGCCCAGATGCAAGTGCCCCAAGGCCAGCAGCCGGGCTGGAGAGAGAGCTTCTTTCTACAAGTCGTAGGTCCATGTGCACGTCCTACCCAAGCCCAGAAAGTCGCTTTGGTTCTTGCTTGGATGGTCTTGATGGAAGTCCTGTGAGGCCCACATGGTGGTGGTGGTTGGAGGGCCGGGGAGGCATTTCACAAAAAGGGACTCAGATAATACCATCAAGTCCACTATGGGAGATCCCAGGAGAATTTTCCAAGAGCATCGGACCTATCACATTGTTCCAGATGTCAGAGGGGATCGGGAACGAGAACAATTGGTGGCTAATATCTGTATGAATGGGCAATTTCTCAGATCGAGGTGTGGACCTTGTGATTTTATGGTGTCAGCATAGTTCTTTTTCTCTCCCACTTAAATTCAGAAATAGTAGAAGGAGAGCTAAGAGTCAAGAGATGAAGAACAAATGCCTGCGCATAGACAGAGCCGTGTAGGAAATGCAGGCAGACGCAACCGCCAGCTCTGGTTCTCAGAACTGGGCAGGCTTGCCCTCTAGGCACGGTCTATGAACAAGAACAGACCACTGTCCTCAGACCCCAGGACCAGAGCCCGTCTTCACAGGCAGACAGGCTGCAGGGAGCTCAACTCTCCTCTCTCCTCACCGATCAGTCTGGCCTCCCACCCAGGGACTTGCTGGGACCCTGGGACCCTGGGAAGTACCAATGAGCATCCCCTGATGGGGGGAGTGCTGCTTCCTGAGAAAGCAGATGACATTTGTGAGGAGCAGGGAGCCAGAGAAAGAAGTGTGCTTGTTTCCCTTTGCTTTTGGAAAATGACTACTCAAATAATACAAGCTACTGTGAACTTTTAAAAGAAGAAAAAACAAAAACAAAACAAAAAAAGAATTGTTAAGACACAAGCCCCCTTTAATTCCACCATCCAGTGTTAACTGTCATTACATGTTGGTATATGCCCCTCGGGCCTTTGTGAGTGTGTGTGTTTAAACGAAATTAGAAACATGCTTTATGCACAAGTTCCCATTCTGCTCCCTTTAGCATTCCGCATGAAGCGTTTCAGCATGTCCACAGGCTGCAGGCGGCACAAGGGCCGATCGGGGACCGTGTCTGATGGCCACTGTGTCCCTGGGGCCTAGCACGTGCGCCATGCTCAGAAAATATTGTCGAAAATAACAATAATAACAGCCAAAGTACTTACTGGATGACTTTTAGGCTTCCCAGTGCATCATCTAACAACATCCTCGCACAAACCAATGCAGTGGGCACTTCTGTGACCCACATCTTGTCATGGATGAGGACACTGAGGCCAGGACAGGTCACACCTCGGGGCTGCATCTCTGCATGCACACAGCCTTGTGCGTGCGTTTTCTCACTTGGCGCTTTCTTGCCATATTCTACTTTGAACCAGGGGCCAACTGAGGGGCAACTCTGCCCCCCTGAGCTAGGACTCCCATTGGGAAAGAAGGTCTGGCCACCCCAAGGGCTGTGCTGGGGCACTCGCCAGCATGTGGGCAGTTCCCAGGTGACCGGCCTTAGCCAGCCCAGACCCAGGACGGCCTTGGGTCCATCCTTCCTCGGGTCCTGCTGTCCTTGCCTCCATCCCAATACCAGGCTGCATGTGCCAGCGAGTCTGCCCAGGCTCCCAGGTGCTGGGTCTTCTGTTAGGCCCACTCACTCTCTTCTAGAACAGTGATGGCGAACCTTTTGAGCTCGGCGTGTCAGCATTTTGAAAAACCCTAACTTAACTCTGGTGCCGTGTCACATATAGAAATTTTTTGATATTTGCAACCATAGTAAAACAAAGATTTATGTTTTTGATATTTATTTTATATATTTAAATGCCATTTAACAAAGAAAAGTCAACCAAAAAACTGAGATCGCGTGTCACCTCTGACACGCGTGTCATAGGTTCGCCATCACTGTTCTAGAACCTCACGGGGCAGCTACTGTGGAGCCCCCACCACATCCCTGTGGCCTTCCTTTTCCATTTCAGGGCGCGCTGGCCCTGTGTGCAGCTGCCAGCACAGGAGTCTGTGTGGATACTCTCTCTGGCCAGCGCAGCCTGCTCGCTCCCAGGCCTGCACGGCAGGTCAGAAGTGCCAGGGAACAGGCCTCCTGGGAGCAGCCCTCAGCCAATTAGTATAGCATCTGGCATTTAAATAGCCAGCTCCCTTGCCCTCAGGGGGCACAACTCTGAGGCCCTGGCTCCCAGAGCCCCCCAGCAGGGCTCAGCAAACACTCACTGGCTTCCTCCCCTTCCCTGCCTCCCTTCCCCACCCCCTTCACTGCTTCCTGGGATGCTCCTACAGAAGCTTAAATCCTTGCCTCAGGGTCTGTTTCTTAAGGAACCAAACTACGACTTCCCTGCTGCCGACACCCACTTCAGGCCTCTCCCACCTGTATCCCCACAGGCTCTGTCTCCACTCTCTCCCCTCCAGTCCATTCCCCACTCTTGTCCCCAGAGCCACCTTTTTAAAATGTGTTTTTGTCCCCGCCCATGACTTTGCTGGTGTGTCCCGGCCTTGAAGCAGAGTCCACAGCATAGTGGTCCAGGCTCCGTGTGTTTCTGCTCCACTGACCTCACTAGCACCCCGCTGAGGCACAACCCTCGCCCTGTGCAGGGTGGGTCCTACTAACCTGGCATTTAAATATCCAGCTCTCCTTGGATATTTCTTGCACATCCTGTTCCCCTGCCCGGCATGCCCTCTCCTATCTTGGTCACTCAAAAAAGTTATACTCATTCAGCAAGACCCACCTGGGAAGTCACCTCCTCTCCGAAGCCTTCCTAGACCACTCTAGCTTTGACAACCCCTCCATTCTTTCGTGCCCCATTTGTACATTATTCACCCCATTTATGCAAGACTTGTCTTACCTTATTATAATGATCTATTAATACATCTTCCCCACGGGACTGTGGATTCCTTGAAAGTTGGCTCCGTCCTCCAGAGCTCTCCCTGTC
>NW_005367209.1:7856162-7898889 GCF_000412655.1 Myotis brandtii
CCCAGCATTGTCCCTGGGGCAAATTAAGCTTCGAATGAATACAGGTGTCCCTTGCTAGCCAAACTCTTGCTCTTATCTATTCAAAGCTTAGGAACCAAATCAGTGAGGATAACATGGAGTCCCTCAAGCTTCTGAACCCATGGCCCAACATCCTGCACCCTGCGCTTAGGAATGGCATGGATTTGGATGGCAAGAGATACTTGTGTATGAATGAATGAATTACTTAATGAATGAGGGAGTTCGAAGCTGAGCATGTTCATCAACTCTGGGCACAGACCTGCGGGAAGTTGGAAGAGAGGACGCAAGGAGAGAACATGGAGATGCCGAGCCAGAGCCAAGAAAGTTGTTTTGCTTTGGAATATATTATTTTTGCAGGTTGCTATAGTTACCGCTGTGAAATTAAAAATTAAAACCTTGTGAAAGAGAGAGGGTTGACTGAGATGAGGCAGTTCCTTGACAGGCTGAGTTATTTATCTTTTCTCCATGTAACATCTGGTTATGTGCTTGCAAATTTATTTTTAATTCAGAGCTCTAAAAAGGATTTCGTGGTGGTGCGAGGGGCCCGGATGATCAGCTCCCGGGGGGAAGGTGAAGCGGGTGGTATCCCGGGGCTGCTGGTGACTCAGGTTTGTCCCAGGCCCTTGTCCCCTGATTCTGGCTCAACCTCTAGGAACCAGGGGCTTCAAGGCATTCCGGACCCCCTGCCAATCAAAAGGCAGCGGTAACCATGGTTCCCAGATGCAAAGCCAGGATGAGAGCTATTCTCTCTGTTTGGTGGTTCTCTGAGCAACAGCTGGGGGAGGAGGGAGACTTTGAGTTTTTCTCTCTCTAGTCTTTCTCTGAACCTGTGTGGCCCTCTGGGTCTCTTGGAATCTTCCTGAACTCCTTTATCTGACACCCAGAGAGGCAATGAGTAACTTCATGGAGACAACACTGGCTAGAATTAGGAGATGTGGGATCTGGGTCCAGTGCAGCCATTGCTGGCTGTGTGACCTTGGGAAACCAGCTTTCCCTCTCTGGTCCCTGTTCTCCTAATTCTTCAGAGAGGGGTGAGAGTCTGGGAGAGTCTCTAACACCCCCAGGTCCCTATTCTAGGAGGCTAAGTGAGCATAAGGGAGTTGGCAGGCATCATTGGTGCCTATTTTTATGCGTATGCCTGACTTCCCCCTATGGCAGATTGGGAATCCTTGGGCTACCTTTCCTTGCCAACCTACTTCTTGCTTCAGAGCTTTGCATCTTCTGTTCCCTCTGCCTGGAACTTCCCCAGAAGTTCACAAGGCTCCCTTCCCCCTCCCGAGCCAAAAAAAAAGTCTCTGCTCAAATGTCACCTGCTCATCAAAGCCAATCTGAAATGGCCTCCCCACCTCACTCTCTTCTAGCACCCATCACACCTGGGGTATAGTGACCTGTCTGTCTGTCTTCCCTTCTGGGATGAAAACTCCATGAGGGCAGAGACTTCATCTGTCTTAGCTGCAGGAAGTGCTGACACCCTGTAGGACTTGATACATGTTTGTGTAGCAAATGAATGGGTGAGTGAGTGAGTGGATGAAGAAAACATTTATTGGATCCTGCTAAATGCCAGGTTAGGTTAAGACAAGTTAGTCTAGGTTAGGACTCAGGGGAAATGAAGGAGACAAAAAACTCACAGGCTAGAGAAAGTGAATGTTAAAGGCACTTCGAAGGAGGAAATAAATTCCCTCCAAATGGCCGGCGTGTGTGTGGGTGTGAGTGTGTGTGTGTGTGCACTCATGTGGGTGTGTATATGTGTGTGTGTTGGGGGGATTCTTTTCTGCTGCGGTAAAAATGATCATACAGCGTGGAGTGGCCTGAGAGACCCTGGGCTGAATAGAATGGAAATCAGTCCAGGACATTCTAGCCATCAAAACTGCAACCCCACCTGGGCCCTGGTGTCGCTGAAGCATCCTGGCTCATTGTCACCCACCACCGTGCGTGACGGGGCGGGTGTGGGAGGACCAGGGAACATGTTGTGGGCAGACAGATTCCAAACTTCTTGACAGGTCTGGACTCATTACCCCGGCTCCCTCATGGGTGAGATCCAAACGCATGGCTGAAGCCCTAGGCCGTGTTCAGTGGGGATGAATAATTAAAGAACTATCGGGTGCCAACCGTTTGACGAGGGAGTTGCTGTGTAGCTGGCAAGACTGCGTCCCAGCCTGACTCTGTTTGGGGGTTGAGGCTGTTGTTTCCGACGCCTGTGTCAGTGGTGCCCACAGCAGCACATCTCTATGGCAGAGGGGCCTGATTAGACTGTGCCAGGGGACAGCGGGCATGGCATGCCTGGGGGAGGGCATTGGCAGCCAGACCAACCCAGGTCCACGGCCTTGTTGCCTCTGGACACGGCTGGTGGTCTTGGGGAAACCTCTTCTTAGTTCCCATTCGGCCGCCTGGGTTTCTTCCATAAAGTAGGGAGAGGGCCCCTACTCTGCAGGCAGGGTCATCGGGCGATGAGGTTGGGGGATGTAAATCGTGAGGGGCCTTGTAAAAGCCAGGGGCGGTGTTCAGAGGAATCGCCCATTTGCTTGCTTATTGTTTGCCTCCCTGGCTGGGAGGTGAGCTCTGACCGCAGGGCCTGTGCTGGCTTTTGTTCGCTTGTGAGCACCTGGAACACGGCAGGCCCTCAATCGATATTTGTTTAATAGTCAAATGAATGGTGGGTACATTTGTCAAATGAATGTGGGTCAGATCAAATGTGGCGCCTGGGCGTTCGATGTGTTTGGACACTTGGAACCCTTGGAATGTTCATGGTAGGTGGGGGCAGGGCACGACCCCTACTCATTCCTGGGTTCTCATTGACCATGTGGCCTGAGGGGCAATTGCTCAGTAGCCTTTTCTGGGCCCTGATCCAGGCAGAGGTCTGATGCGGGTGCATCTGGGGGGAGAGAGGAAGAGAGACAGTGCGACGCCTGGACACAGTGTGTGAGGTTCCACACGGGGAGCAGGCAGTTCTTGGCTCTCCTCTGGCCCCACCATTAGGAAAGGTGGAAATGCACGCAGCTCCCAAGAACAGAAACCTCACTACGGAGGTATGGCCTGCTTGCTGCTTCTTGTCCTCGGTGGCAAGAAAACCAGGGTAGCCCAGGCCACCAGGTCCAACGTGGCTCTCACTGAGGCCATTGGGCACCTAGGCCCTGTTTGCCAACATCGTTGCCATCTTTAGCAAGCAGCCCTTTGTCCTCATTTCTGGTGCCTCGTGGTTTCAAGATAACCACCAAGTCTCAGGCATTGCACCCTTGTTTCCTGTAGGAAGAGGCGGAAGGCGTGACTGCAGAGGAAAGGGCCCTTTAATTGTGGAGGGATGCGCTTTCTGGGATGTCTACCCAAACCTCATTGGCCAGGTCAGTGTCCCATTCTACTCCTAGCCACAAAGGAAGCTGGGAAAACTGGTTTTCGGGTTTTTTGTTGCTAGTATGGCAGGAACTATTGGCAGCTGCCCACACATGTTTCAACAGCTCTCGAGTGGTTCCTCAGACCCCGAAGCCTCTTTGCTCACTAACGCTTGAACTTCCAGAAGGACGGTCCTCTCCCCTCTGACAGAGTCGCCGTGCAATCCTGCTCCCCCAAGGACCAGCTGTGTGCTCTCAGGCAGGTCCAGCCTCAGTTTCCGCACCTGTAAAATGGGGGTCATGGTCCTGCCCCGAGGGGTTGTTTTATGAGGACTTAGACTTGTGCCTTCCCTGCACTTCAAAAAAGTGTAGCTCTGAAACCATTGTTGTTACACATACTATGACTGTGGTGACCAGGAAAAGGCTATGATGCCAGTGAACAATGAGGCCCCAAATGTCTGAGGGGTGGCCCTTCCTGTCCCAACCTGCTGTGTAGCTTTGGATACGCTGCTGTCCTTCTCTGGGCTGGGGTCCCCTCTGTGTAATGAGGGTCTGGAATCCGATGGTCTCTATAGGCCTTTCCTGATGGGACGCAGACAGAATCCTCTCCCACATCACACCTCAGGCAGCCTGGGATCACACCTTCCCTGCAAGTGGGTCTCATTACAGAGGGCAGCAGGGGCCTGGGAGGGAAATTTAGGCAAATCGGGGCAGAGGGGGGGCTCTTCTAGGTTTGCTGATCCCAGGACCCCCTTCCAGGCTTGGTGGTGCTGGGCGGAGCCTCTCTCTGCCTCTGGGAGGGTGAGCTGCCCACCCCTCCTCCAGCCTCAGCCTCAGCCTCAGCCTTCTCTCCTCTTGCCACACTGTCTTGGCTCCTGCCACCCCTCTTTCCTTCTCTAAATGTTACTTCCTCCTGCTGCCTTCCCAGCAGCAGCAGCTGAGCTCTGCAGCCGCTTCCTGCGTGGGAGGAGGGAGCCTCCTCAGGCCCCTCTGTGGCCTGTGTCTGCGCTTTCTGGGAGGGGGCTGACAGGCCCCTCTGCCCTCCCGGGAACTTGTCCCTCAACTGGCTGATGACCTCAGCGAGCTCCCACTCCTCTCCAGTCCTCAGTTTCCCCACCTGTGAAACGTGGCAGCTGGGTGCCATCATTTGAGAGGCCCAAGCAGACCGGACATGGATGGTAGGGAGCACTCTGAGCCTGCGAGGTGGAGGGCCAGCGGTGGCAGAGGCTGTGGTCGGCCCCACAGCCCCCTGACGTGGCGTTGAGACTACTGTGGGAAGGGGGCAGTTCTGACAGACTCTACCCCCAGCCCCCACCTTCTCAGATGGCAGCTTCTCTTTGGTCTGTATTGGCAGCCACTGAAGTTTTGATTGGAAGATGGGACTCCCAAAGTTAAAAGGAAAAGTTTGAAAGTAATAGCTAAGGCCTTACAGACTTATCATCTGCCAGGCTCGCTGCTCAACGCTTCACCCGTGTTAACTGGTGTCACCTCACAGCAATGCCATGAGATGGGTCCTATTACCAGTTCTGTTATAAAGGCAATGAGATTGAGCAAAGAATAAGTTAACAACTTGCCCAAGGCCGCACGGCACAGAAAGTGGGATTCGAACCCAGGCAGTCTGGCTCGTCACTGCTGTTTTCTCCCAGAAAGCCACCGAGTTAGCTCATCCTCTCTGCCTCCCCATCTGGTGTCGGAATCCATGCTACAGCATCCCCCCATTTATTGTCTGGCATGAGCTTCCACACCGGCAGGGATGGGGAGCTTACCACCTCTCTGGGGATCTGTGGTCAGCGGCACCGTTTTGAAAACTCTTCCCTAAGTTCGTGGACTCCTTAGCAAGTCTACGGGGCTCAAGATGGTTTCCTGGGAAACACAGCAGCTTGCTCAGCCCGCGGGGACCTGGTGTGGTCTGGCTTACAGATGGAGAAATTTAGAAAGCGCCAATAAGCCCCACGGTTTGGGACCATGGGAGAAGACGTGGGGTGTACATCAGAGTGGTAGCTCAGAGCATGTGCTCCGGGATCACTTCCAAGATAGCTTTAATCTCATCTTCTATGAAATAGCGCTTACAATACCACCTTCTCCCTAGGGTTGGTGTGAGGATTAAAGAAGATAATCTACATTAAGCGCCTGGCGCATAGGTAGCATTAAGACAATGTTAGCTAGTACTTGGTATATCTTCCTGTCACCACCACCACCATCATCATCATCATCATCATCATCACTTAATCATCTCGCTCCGAAGTTTAGAAATGACTCGGTCAGTGGTTTAATCATAGAGCTAACGAGGTCTGGAATTTGATACTGGGGTCCAAACAGTCCTCTTTGGGACAGAGAAGAAATTGAGTCCCAAAGAAGGGTAGTAGGTAGGTTCTTATTAAAAGCTCAAGGCCAGACAGTGGCAGAAAAGACTAGAGTTCCGTGTGTAGAGTGAGAGGTGATTGGTCAGTCCCACTTGATCCTCTTGGAAATATGAGGTCAAAGGTGAGAAGCAGGCCCAGTGGGAGGGTGAAGCTGGCTCCTGGGTACTTGGTTCTGGGAGGAGCAGGGAATTGCCTTTAAACATGGCATAGGTGGGCTGGACAGCTGACCAAACCCAAACACCCTGATGTGTTGTCTGACTAGGTGTTTCTACGCTATGTCTGGGGTGAGACACCGTTTGGAGCGGGGTAGCCTGAATGGGACAACAGTCGTAGATTTTCTGGAATATTTTTAGATGCTTTGGAAACACAAGAGGCAGAAGCAGGACACCCTCGGGGTCCTGTGAAGAAAGCAAGAACTCAGGAAGCTTGAATCCCAGCTACTCCACCCACTTGCTGAGTGAGAGACTCTGAACCTCAGCTTCTTCATCTAGAAAAGCGGTTCTCAACCTGTGGGTCGCGACCCCTTGGAGGTCGAATGACCCTTTCACAGGGGTCATCTAAGACCATCGGAAAACACATATATAATTACATATTGTTTTTGTGATTAATCACTATGCTTTAATTATGTTCAACTTGTAACAATGAAAATACATCCTGCATATCAGATATTTCCATTACGATTCATAACAGTAGCAAAATTACAGTTATGAAGTAGCAACGAAAATAATTTTATGGTTGGGGGTCACCACAACATGAGGAACTGTATTAAAGGGTCGTGGCATTAGGAAGGTTGAGAACCACTGTTCTAGAACATGGAGATGGGGTTGTTGAAAGGATTAACTGTGCCAATGGCATCTGAGTAGCTAAGAAAATTGCCAACCCAGCATGTCCTGAGCCTATTTAAAAATTAGGAGAGTTGATACTTTAAATCCAGTTTACCTCTGTCTCTCGGAAAAGCAGGACCATCCTGGCACGTTAGACTTACCTCAAAAGGTCCAGCGGGGGCATCTCTGATCCCATAGAACTGGGTGGAGGAGCAGTGCTCTCTGGCTGTCAATCACCCCACACCTGCACACAGGTCAGAAGTCAGCTGGCCCACCCCCCTGCCCCGAGAAGCCTGCCCCAGGCTGTGGAGGCAGCTGCCCTGTTATAAAGGCAATGACATTGAGCAGCAAATGCTCTCCAGGAGGGGAATCCCTGGGAGAGAACATGCCTCCGCCCCTGGAGGTGTTTGCTCAGGGCTGCTACAGGATGAATATTTCCTTTCATAATGTTGCTAATCACTTTCCCCTCCAGGCAAGAGTAGAGGCTCTCCCAAGCTCCGCACAGCTGCGGTGCCCTATGGGTTCTTAATCAATGTTACATGCTAATTAATAATAGATCCTCCTGCTCCAACTCCATCACTCCCAGCTCCTCGCTCCCTCTGACAAGCTGGCATCTTCTTGGCCAGATGAGGCTCAAATCAAAGGCCTGGAACCAGAGCTGAAACGTCTCCTCCAGTGGCTTGTGGAGGAGAGCTTGGGCCCCGGCTGGCCCGGTGCTGGGTGAGAGTTTCACTTCACTCGCACCGTGACTCGCCTGGGATATCCCCCTGCTTTAGGGATGGGGCAACAGACTAGGGGTGTCCATTCGTTTATCCACGTGGTTCTCACACTTGAGGCGCACACTGGTGTGATTCAATAGGTCTACAGAGGGACTCAGAAATCAACAGTTCTAACAAATTCCCAATGCTGCTGCTGCTGATCCAGGGCCCACACTTTGAGAACCCCTGATTTATTTCGGTCATCCCATCCAGAGCAAGTTACTCCGTGCCAGGCGCAGGGAACGCAGGCCTGAATAATGCAGAGTAGCACCTGCCCACTCGCTGGGTGAAATCCACCTGGAGCGCTATGTGGTGGGTAGGGAAGTAGGTTCTACAATCACATGGGCTTGATTCAGGCTCTGCTGGTTACACTCTCTGATTCTGGGGGCTTGACCTGAGTTTTCGGAGCCTCAGTCTCTACAGCTGTCTAGTGGGGCTAATTGTGTTTCCTGCCTTGGGTGGTTGGCGTAGGGATGCAATGAGGAAAGGAATGTAAAATACGTGCTTGGAAATATGAGCTGTAATAATAACGTACCATTAATGATTATGTTATTACTGTTGTTGGGTCACCATCCAAGGTTGTGTAACCAGGTCCTGAGGGAGTTGAGATTCATTAATTCGTTCATTATTTATTCATTAATTCACTCGCTACATATGTCTTGAACATCAAGTATGTACGTGGTGTTAGAAACACAAAGGTGAACTAGAAGGCTAACCTCCCTACTCCCATGGAGCACACTTTCTTGCCATAAGCAAAGAGATATATAGCAGGTCCCGGAATAACGTTTCGTTTGAAGTTGCTTTGTTATAATGTTGATGAGAAAGAAAAATTATTCCCGGCGGGGCCACTGTCTGTGTGGACGTTCTCCCCATGTCTGTGTGGGTTTCCGATGTGTACTCGGGTTTCCCCCCACATCCCAAAAGGGTGCACGTGAGGTGATTAGCCCAGACTGATGGGGGGGTGCCCTGTGATGGACAGGGGTCCCGTGCAGGGTGGGTTTCCACCTTGCACCCTGAGCTGCTGGGACAGGCTCCGGCCTCCCGCGATTCTGAGCTGGAATAAAAAGGGGCTTAGAAAATCATCATCTGACTTGTTTTTATTAATCTTTCTTAAATTATACAGCTCACATTTATTTCAGTGTTTAGTACTAGAAGTATTTGGGGTATTTATGTAGAAATTTGGTGTTGCTTTTGTGGCCAGAAATATGCTGTAGGAACTTAACTCTTGTTTCTATTAATTAGCCTCGGGTAAAGTCGGTTCTGTTATATGTCCTCTTGCTTAACGCCACAGCGTGCAAGAACCCATCAACAACATTAAGGAGGACTGTATAGTAAGTGGGCGAGGAGGTAAGTGCTGTGAGGAGAAGCTGAGCGTGGTGGGGCAGAGATGCCGGGCTGAGAGGTACCATGCTCTTTTAGGTAGTCAGCTGAGGCCCCCCCTGGTAGGTGACTTTGGAGCAGAAAGCTGCCTGGGGAGTTAGGGAGAGCCAACAGGTGTTACAGGGAGGTTATTCTATGCAGAGAGCACAGCAAGTGCACAGGCCAGGTGAGGACCAAGGTCTGCGCATGCATCCCACCTGGGTGTCTCATGGCAATATAACCGGGGGTCCAGGCCTTTGAACTGGCCCATCAGAGGCACCGTTCCCTTGTACTCCAGGGCAGTCTAGTTCTGGTCCCAGACTGGCAGCTGGCTGATCCCTTTGGGACCTTAAGAAGGTCACATCCTGCCCTAACCGGTTTAGCTCAATGGATAGAGCGTCGGCCTGTGGACTGAAAGGTCCCAGGTTCGATTCCGGTCAAGTGCATGTACCTTGGTTGCGGGCACATCCCCAGTAGGGAGGTGTGCAGGAGGCAGCTGATCGATGTTTGTCTCTCATCGATGTTTCTAACTCTCTATTCTTCTCCCTTCCTCTCTGTAAAAAATCAGTAAAATATATTTTAAAAAAATAAAAATAAAAGAAGGTCACATCCTTCTCTGAGCTCCATTTGACCCACCTGCACAGTGGGATGATCTTCTAACCTGCACCTCAGGGTGTGGCGATGGTCAGAAAAGCTGCAGGCTGTGCAACTGCTTTGCAAGCTGGACACTTGGTAGGTACTCAATGAATGATGGCCATCGCTACTCCTTCCTCTCCCGCCTCCCTTCCCACCTCGGCTCTGTGAGACCCAGGAATCCAGGTAGGAATCCAGGTGGGAGCTTAGACCCAGCATTCTCGCTTATCCACAGAGTGTGATTTATTTGCATAGATTTGCATAAGGCCCGGAATGTGTGTACCTCTTCTTGCCTTTAGTTCCTGTGGGTTCACATCACCATTTAAAAATAGGGTGTTGATCTTCCCCTTTTCCCACCATTCCCTTTGGCTGTTGAAAGATTTCAAGCTATTAATCAGATGTGTCAGGTTTGGAAGCTGTTTTTCTTTTGGCCCCACGCTGACGGGGGTCACTCGCTCTAGGAAGCCCTTGATTATTTGCTTTAGTGGAGGGGAGAGGACAGCAATGGCCTCACACAGTGGAGGATCCTGCAAGCTTTAAAAAGTCAATTTTGTTCTTTCCGCTTACAAAAGCAGAACATATAGGCAAAACGGAAAAATGTAGAACAGCAGGAGAAACTTCCCCCCAAAGTACTCATAATAACCCCAAGCAGGCATAATCACTGTTACCATTCCAGTGCATTTCCTTCCCAGTTTATTTTTTCCCATGCAATCTTTATATAAATGAGATCATACCATATATATGTAAAGTGTTGCAGCTGGCTTTCTCATTAACAACTGGCTTGAACATTTCCCTTTGCTATTACAAACTTTGTAAACATCATTTTTCATGTCCATGTAATATTTCATTGAATAGTTTCTTAATTTCCCCCCTGTTGGAGGACATTTAGATTTGTCCAGTTTTTTTGGGGGGGTGGGGGTGGGAGTGGGGAAGGGAGGGATATTTTTTCAGGAGGGATCCCAGAAGTGAGATGACTGGAATAAAAGGGGGAAATAAATGTAAGGCTCTACATAGATTTTGCTGAACCCCAACCAGTATCTGGATTCAAGAATGTGCTTTTGTGCTGGTGTTGTTGAAGGCCTTCGAAACCAACCTGAAGCAACCCAGAGGCACCCGGCAACGGGTTAGGTAAGGCAGTGGCTGCCTTCTGCATGGCTCCTGGCCCCTCACTCAACACAGGGAGCACTCGACTGTCTGCTGGACTGGATGCAAAGGCCTGGGTACTCTGCTCTCTCAGGAGCATTCCCGGGGGCAATATGTGTTTCAGAAACAATCTGACACTTGAGCTGTGTCTCCAAGTTTGCATAAAAATGTTGCATTTGTTCGTTTTATGGTTGTTAGGAATGCCTTTGTCTCAAATAAATATGAATTTCTAATTTTTTCCTTAAGATAGCAGTCCAGGGTATGCTGTCTGGACCTCAGACTCCATCCGTCTCTTCTGCCATCTCTGGGACCACCGCATTGGTTTTTTACAGTTGCTGCCTCATGGTCCCAAGATGGCTGCCACACCTCCAGGCATCAAGTCTTCATCCTAGGTTTGAATATGAAGGAATGCTAACTGGGCAACGGGTCATGCCAGCTGGGGTTGTTTTTTATATCAGAAAGGCAAAAGATTTCCTGGAAGCCCACCCAGCAGATTTTTGCTTGCATCTCATACAGCCATTCTTGAACCAATTGTTAGTGAAGATGAGTAAGGTTATATGACATCAGACCAATCAAGATTAACGCCCCCAAACCCTCCACCCCTGGCCAGGGCTCAGGCAGGGCCTACCTTCCTTGAGATCAGTGGATGGCTGGGAACAAATCAAAATTTTTTTAGCAGAGAAAAATGGGGTGGGGGCAGGTGGAATGAGTGTTACTAGGTAGAAGATGTTGCCATAAGCTTTGTGGAAGTTGCCATGGTTTTCATCTCCAGGGTGGGCTCTCATTGGCCAATGCCCATGCCTCTTGCCCAGAGATGGGCTTAGGGGTGAACTTCACATGATCTAAATAAGGCCAGGACAACGCATCCACAACGGGGAGAAGAAAAGGTTTCTCTTTCTCTGTGCAGTGGGCACTCAGATGTGATGACCAGAACTGTTGCAGCTGTTTTGTTGCCATAAGGGAAGCCAGACTGAGAATAAAACTGACAAATACATAGAGGACGAAATAGAAATCCCAGGGGAATTCCCAAGACATTGAGCCAAAGCCTTGATCTAACTATACCCAAGGCCCTCGTGTCTGCTAGACTTTTAGTCACAAAAGCTAACATATGCTCCTCGTTATATAAACTAGCTTGATTGAGGTTTCTGATGCAGCTGAAAGAACTGTAACTGGTGGAGATGCAAACAGGAACTTTGCAAAAAAAAAAAAAAAAGATTGTGTAGTTACATAAGTTTGAAGAACCAGATGAAGTGAAGTTTGACAATTTTTTTTTTCTTGAGTGGGTTCTTTTCCATGCTGGTATGTAATGTGAAGCTTCATTTCCAGAACATATTATCCCCAGAATCATTTTATCACAGGACAGGGAATACCATTGGGAAATACTGTCTGCCTAACTCCTTCCCTATCGATCTTGGCTTGTAACTGAGATGGATATGTTAATGTGGACAGGGTTGGGAGGAGAGTCGACAGAGGGTAAGGGTTTCGGTTCCCCAAATTTTTCTCCGAATGGTCTGCACGTTTCCTCTTGAAGGAGGCCCAATGTCAAAGAGGTCGAACACAAGGGGTAACTAGAACTTGGTACAAAGTTAATTCCAGGAAGCTCAGTGTAGCCCAGAGAGCCTCAGCTGGGAAGGGGAGGTGGAGGGTCCTGGGTGTGCTGCTTGTCTTTTAGAGTAGCTTTGGGTGGATGCCTTCTCTCCAGACCTGGCCTTCTGGCTTTTCTACTAACTGGCTGTGAGCACTCATACCCCAGGACCTTTGCACTAGCTGCTCATTTTGCCTGGAATGCTCTTCTAGATCATCACACGGTTCCCTCCATTTCCTCCTTTAGGTCTTTTCCCCAATATCACTCCTTACTGAGGCCTCCCGACCACCTTATCTAAAATTGCTTCGGTCACTGCTGCTTTCCCTAACCCTCTCCTTTGCTTTTCCCCCCAAGGACACATCCCCACCACCTAGCATACCATCTGCTCTATTTATTTGTTAGTCTAACTCTCCCCTTAAGCATTTGCTCCATCAGGACAGGGACCTTGGTTTTGATCACTGGGAGATCCCAGTCCCTAGAACTCTGTCTGGTGCATAGTAGGAGCTCAATACATATTTGTTAAATGAGTGAAAGTATGATGGCACTGGGCTACAGCCATCTTAACAAATCTAGGTAGCTCATGCTATGAATTTTTATTCTCCGTTTCTCTTTTCAGTTTGGAAAAGTCCATCACCAAGTTCACTTTCCTCTCTTGGGCCCAATCTGCTGAAAATCTCATCAAAAGAATTCTTTTCCTCTGATATCATATTTTTTCTAGGATAGTGCTAGTACTTCCAGCCAGTTCTTTTCTTTTTTTTAATAGTTTCCTTCTCTCTTCCTAAACTTCACATCTGTTTATGCATGTTGCCTACCTTTTCTACTAGATCCTTTAATCAATTTATTTTAGTTATTTTAAATTCCTTGTTTGAGGGCAGATGATCATTTATTGACCACTCTGGGCATTGGGCAGTGACTTTCATCGCCCCAACAAATTGATTCAGATGAGAAACTTGAGGCTCAATAACATGAGGAGACTTGCCCCAAGGTCCCCTGGCCAGAAAGCAAGGGCACTGTGGTTCCAACCCCAGACCGACTGCAGAACGTTTGTTTTGACCAACTCTGTTAATCCACCTTCAGCCATGAGCTCTCCCAGAGACCTGGACTCAGCTCACCAATTTATCCACAAAGAAGGATCCAGGTGGCCTGTCCCCATGGCACTTCAACATGGCCAGGTCTCTGAAGAGTGAAGCCAGCTCCGATTCAAGCCCCTCTGCTTGGCCTTCCAGACCCCCTCCATCTGGCCCCATCCACCTTCCCCTCCCTTTCCCAGGGTTTCCCAACAGGGTGCCAAGCTGGTCCCCTCCTCAGCCAGACTCACTCGCCACTTTTTTCTCAGCCTCTTCTTCCTACCCCCAAGCTCGTTCTTCTGTCTCTTGTTCACTGATGCTCTCATTTAACATATACTTACTTATTTGGTGAATTTAACGCAGCACGTGTAACTCAATGAAGGCGACATGACCTAAGATTGCCGCTTCCGGAGTCTAACAACTAGGTTTGAATTCCGGTCTCTCCGCCTACCAGCCGTGTGATTTAAGTAAGCAGTTCATCAACCTGTGTCTCAGTTTCTCCATCTGTAAAATGGGGATGACGAGAGGGCTATCTCAGAAAACCAATGTGAAGACTGAGTTAGACCATGTGTAGCGACCAGGGCCCGACACTCAGCCAGCCCTCAGTAAGTGTCAGCTGTCACGATGAGTGAGTGCTGTGATATGGGGACACAGGGGGCTCAGACCTGACGCTGCCTTCTGGGATCCCCCACATCCCCAAGGGCATCAGCCATGTAAACCCAATCCTTGTGGTCAGCTAGAGATGACTCCAGCACAGGCCCTGGGCAGCCCCAGGGAGGGGCCACTCCTTCGCCCTCCTGTCTAGCCGCTTGGCTGCTCAGAGGGACAGAGTCACTGGGCTGTGAAAAGTCCAGCTGGCCAGGCCCTGGTGGGAGCCTCTTCCTGCCAGCCCCGCCCCGCCCCCAGCCCAGTGGCACGTTCGCTCTCATCCACCAGGGAGGAGACTGAGCTGCAAATGCAGGACTGAGACTGAGTCTGCGCCCACAGACAGATACACAGACAGCACACTCTCTAATGTGCCTACTTGCATGTGATTAGGCAGATCAATGTGAGTGAGCATGCTCAGACACACAGACACACACACAGACAGACATGCAGACAGAGCCCTAACATCATAGTGGCTCACACTTTGCTTAGAATGTGCCAGGCGTCCTTCCAATATTTCACGTATATGAATTTATTTGCTCCTCACAACAACCTTATGAGGTAGGTCTCATTAATATCCCCATGTTACTGATGGGGAAAGTGAGGCAGGGAGGGGTTAGGTCACTTGCCCAAGGTCGTACCAAGTAAGCGGCAGAGCATAGATTCCAACCCAGGGAGTCACGCTGCAGGGGCGGAACTCTTAACCATCGCGCATGCCCATGACGTACACATACGATGACACACTCTCATTTTTAGACATGTGGACACAGACACGTGCTCCCTGATGGGCATGGAGCCTTTCCAGGATGCACGAACACTCCCAAGGGCAAGGCCAGGGTGCACACACCACCCAGAGGTGGAGGGCGAAGTGAACCACTGTTTCCCCCGAGACCCCGCACAGCCACCTAGGAGCACATGCCCTCCGGGGACACCCCTCAGGGTTAGGAACACACAGGCTGTGAGCATCTGTGCCTGGATCCCCACCCCCACCCCCTCAGCACACACAGGAATGGAAAACAGCCATCACATGGATTCTTGTAGAAACTGGCCTAGCTCTCAGCTGACTTCTGCCAGCCTCCTCCCCTCCCTCCTTTGGAGCAGCAGTCCCAGGGA
This sequence comes from Myotis brandtii, assembly GCF_000412655.1. Classification (NCBI taxonomy): domain Eukaryota; kingdom Metazoa; phylum Chordata; class Mammalia; order Chiroptera; family Vespertilionidae; genus Myotis; species Myotis brandtii. The sequence goes on from NW_005367209.1 coordinate 7,870,997, forward strand.
GGTGGGGGCTTCACCCACGAGGTTCCCCAACGTGTCTGTTGCAATGCCTGGCACCTAACACATGCTTCACCCCCAGGCTTCCCTCCCCAACAACAGTGTCAGGCCCTTCATGGCAGGGAGGCCTGACACAAGCAGACAGGCCCCAGATACTGCCCTTGGCTGACCTGCTTCTGAAGCCAGTGGCTTCACCTTTCTGAGCATCCCTCCCCTGGCATGCCCCAGCCTTAGGGTCTCCTGGGTGGGGCCCCCGCATGCCTCAGGCCCTTTGCCTGTACGGGCTCCCTCCTCCCTCACCTCCTTCAGATCTTTGCTGAAATGTCACCTTCCCTGTTAGAGGTTTTCGTGCCTCTACTTCAGTTGCAACCCCTCCTCCCCGGCTCTCCCTCCTCCAGTCCCATCACTCTGTTACACTTACCCTACGCTATACACTTACGCTATGAAGAGACATCAACTCAGGTAAGGGGATAAAGAATGTCAGGAGTGAGGGTGGGGGTTGTTCCAGGTGCTCCGGGGGCACCTCCACGGAGGTGATATCTGAACCAGGAGTTGGAGGATGAGAAGGAACAAGCCCTGTAGAAATCTGGGGCAGAGCCTTCCTGGCAGAAGGGACAGAGGGTGCCAAGGCCCTAAGGCTGGCATGAAATTAGTGGGATGGAAACAGAGCCAGGAAGCCAGGGAGGCCAGAGCAGAGTGAGCCAGGGAAGGGGTAGCTAGCTGGTCAGAGAGGTTGGGGGGTGCGGCACGTGGGACTGTGGGGGCTCAGTGAGCCACGGGGAGATGCTGTTTAATCTGGTGTGGAGTGTGTGTGTGTGTGTGTGCGCGCGCGTGCGCAATTTGTTATTGTGGTAAAATATACATAACATCAAATTTATCATTTTAACCATTTTTAAGTGTAAGGTCAGTGGCATTAAATACATTCACAGTGTTGTGCAACCGCCATCCATTTCCAGAACTCTTTTCATCTTGAAAATCCGAAACTCTGTACCCATTAAACAATAACTCCCTGCTCCCCAGCCCCTGGCAACCACCATTCTACGTTCTGTCGCTAGGGATTTGACTATTCTAAACACCTCATGTGAGTGGAATCATACAGTGTTTGTCTTTTTGTGACTGGCTTATTTTCCTTAACATCATGTCCTCGAGGTTCATCTGTATGTAGCCTGGGTCAGAAAGTCCTTTCTTTTTCAGGCTGAATAATATTCTATTGTATGTATATATCACTTCTTCTTTTTCTTCTTTTTTTTCTTTTTTGTCTATTCATCTGTCAATGGACACTGAGTTGCTTCCACCTCTTGGCTGTTGTGAATAATGCTGCTATGAACACAGTGTACAAATATCTGTTCCAGATCCTGCTTGCAGTTCTTTTGGATTCAGACCCAGAACAGCTGGATCCTGCGGTCATTCTCTGACCTATCCCGGGGCTGCCGGGGAGCGGTCCCCAGGGAAGGGCAGAGGCGGGAGACCAGCAGGCAGGCGGCCGCATGGCACTTGGCACACGAACCCTGTGGCCCACCTGTCTTTTTTATGATTCAGGGCACTCCAGCCTCCACCCTTGAATTCACCTCGTCCTGGCTCTGGGAGTCAGGTGCGACCGGACAGACAGGATGAGGCTGAGAGGGGGGGCATCTCAGCCAGCCGCCTGGAACCCAGAGCCTGCCTTGGCGCTGAGGAAGGAAGATGAAGTGGGGAGGATGAGGGGTGAGAACCCCCTCCTGTTTCCTGCTCCCACCGGGCAGGGCTTGCCTGGAACCCAGAGCCTGCCTTGGCGCTGATGAAGGAAGATGAAGTGGGGAGGATGAGGGGTGAGGGGGTGTGAACCCCCTCCTGTTTCCTGCTCCCACCGGGCAGGGCTGGGCAGCTGGGAAGCTCACAGCCAGAGAGGCCCTGCCTGGCTGTGCCAATACACTACTAACGAGCCCAAAATCCAACCCAGGGCATCTGGGGACCTGGGGACGACGGGAGGCAGTGCCCTAATTAACCACCTGCCGCCCAGGAAATCCGTTCTGCTCACTGGCAGCTTAAGGGGCTCGCCCCTGGGGATCACCTGCTGCCTGCATCAAGGCTGGGGCATCTCTGGGCAGGGTTAGGTGGCCCAAGGCCAGCCACCGCTGGCTGTGCACCCCATTCTGTGCCTTCGAAGGCCCCAGGAGACCGGTCCACGGTAAGATATCCCTTGGGAAATGAAGGAGGGCCCCAGGCGTTCACTGAGCTGAGGGTCAGGGCCTTTATGTACATGCTCCCACTCCATCCTGATACCCCAGCAAATGCGCTGGGGGTGACACTGGGAGAAAGAGCTGGCGGGGCTCCAGGCAGGCATCCTGGCTCTCCTCCCCACTTCCCCCATGGCCTCCCCTTTGCATCCTGAAGGCGCAGGGCGTCTGACAGAGCCACTTGGAGAGTCCCTGCGGACTGGGCCGGAGGAAGGTAAGGGCACAATCTCAGTAGCCTTCCATTCCTGGGGACAATATTGCCTTCCTGCCCCTATTTTGTGTTCACTGTTTGACTGATGAAAAGTTAGAGGATAAAAGAAAGAGATGCTGATTTCTTGGGCCAGGGCCCCTTGGGCAAATGGAGACTGGGGCCAGGCCTGACCTGGAGCTCTCGCCTCCCCACGGGCTTCCCTCCCTCCTGCAACCCTCCAGGTCCCCTGATCTCTCCTCACCATTTGCCCCTCCCTTTCTCCTCCCTCCTTCCCTTCCCTGTGTGACCTGCCTCCACATCTTACTTCACCACAGTGACATGGACCTCCTTGCTTCCCTCAAACACTGGCTTTCCTCGAGCGCTTGCTGTCCCTGCCTGGAGGAATGCTCTTCTCGGGTGTGCACCTCCTTGCTTTCCTCAAACACTGGGGCATGATCCTGCCCCAGGGCCTTTGCACTTGCTGTCCCTGCCTGGAGGAATGCTCTTCTACACTCTCCCATGGCCAGCGTCATCTCGTCCATCTCAGGCTAACAGTGCCTCCTCGGCGAAGCCTTCCCTGACGACTAGTTCTCTACAACTCACTCTCATTTTGTTTTCTAGGCTCCATGGCAAGGCTCACAATTCAAACTTGTTTTGTTTATTGTCTCCCTGACTAGACTGTGAGCTTCCTGAGAGCAGGTCCTTATTAGCTCACTTCTTGCAGCTCAGAGGAGATACCGGGCACACAGTAGGTTCTCGATACATACTGGCTGACTGTGTGGATGGAGCTGTCTAAGCACTTTCCTTGTAGGCATTTTCCTTGTTACTCCTCCTTGTCCTCACAAGCTGGACATTGTGATGCCCATTTGACAGATGATATGACTGAGTCTCAGAGAGGTTGGACAGTGTGCCTGGGTCACACAGCTGGTGAGGAGCGTATGTCTGTATGTCCCTTTGTGTGTCTGTCTTCATGAGTCTCCGGGTGTCCTGTGTGTGTCTCTGGCTGTCTGTGTGACTCTGGATTTCTGCATCCCTCGGGATTTCTGGGTGTCTGTGTGCATATTTCTCTGAGCTACTGTGTGCATATCTCTGTTTCTGTGTGTGTGCGTCTGTGTGTCTATGTATATCATTGTGAGGCCCTTCACGTGGTCTGCTCTTGTGTCTCTTTAGGTCCCTGAGCACGTGAGTCCACCCCTCCAGCTCTGTTGGCTTTCCGTGCCCCCATGGGGTGGCCCATCTTATCTCCCAGTCAGCCCCAGCCCACCCAGGGCTCTAGCAGCCCTGTGATCTATCAGGTGCGAGGCTCTGAGCTGCTTGGTATCTGGGAGCTGAGCAGAGCAGAGGGGCGGGCGGGCACCGTGCATCCCCGGGGCCCCATAGATCCCAACCCTTGGGCCCCCACTGCCCCCTGGGATTGGCTCCTGACTTAAAATTGCCAATCCCAGATCAAGCTGCCAGGAGTCCGCACTGGCTGGTTCCCATGGTAACACTGAAGCCGCCAGGCCGCGCTCATAAAACAGGTCATAAAGCAGAGGGATGGGAGGAGGAACAGGGCTGCAGGCTGAGGTAGGGGCCCGCTGCCCCGGAGTGGGAGTGGCGCTGGGGCCTCCTCTTCCAGAGACCTCACCATCCCCCTGGTGGGCAGCCAGACCCAGGTCCTGTTTCTGCCCTGTGTCCAGTGCCCTGGGAGGGCTCCTCGGGGTCCTGAGCCTCAGTTTCCTTCTCTGTGAGTGGGAGTTAGGGTCCCCGGTACTGCCCCCAGGCACCACGTTAGGGTCCCCAGTACTGCCTCCAGGCACCACGTTAGGGTCCCCAGTACTGCCTCCAGGCACCACGTTGCCTGGATTCAGGAAGACCTGGTGGGTGAAAGGCCCATCAGGACTTGAGCCTAAGACCAAGGTCTCTGAGCCTCAGTTTCCCCATCAGTGAAACCAAGAGCTGAGGGGAAACAGCATGGTGAGTGGACAGATCCAGGCCCGAGAGAGCTGCAAGCTGTGTGACCTAGAGCAAGTGGCTTGTCTCTGAGCCAAACTTGTTCATCTCTAAAATGGAGGCAAAATGTCATAGGATTTTGTGAGAATTCAGTCAAAGTTATAAAATACTTAGCTTGGTGCCTGGTCCAAAGGCGGTGACTGCTAGCAACGATAACAGCTCATAGTAGTGATAGTGGTTTTTCTGTGCCAAGCATTTGTCTAAATGCTTTGCTCTTAGATTTCATCCTCACAAGTTGTAAGTATTCCCATTTTATAGATAAGGACACCGAGGCACAAGAGATTAAGCAACTCACCTCAAATCACAGCTCCCGGAGGAAGACTGCAGTTTAGATCTGGGATCTGCCCGCTCAGACACAACCTAGTACTGTCACCACATCAGGGCTCCTCTCAACCCTCCCTCAGAGCCACTGAACAATTATTCCCATTTTATAGATAAGGACACCGAGGTACAAGAGATTAAGTAACTCACCTCAAATCACAGCTCCCGGAGGAAGAACTGCAGTTTAGATCTGGGATCTGCCCTCTCAGACACAACCTAGTACTGTCACCCCATCAGGGCTCCTCTCAACCCTCCCTCAGAGCCACTGAAGATGGTGGAAGAAGGCAGCATGCAGCTGAGCTGGTCCCTCAGTCCTGGGACCTCCACAGTGTGCTATGCAGAGGGTCTGGGGAGCATGGGCTTGGTCCTCTGGGAGGACTTGGGAGGCAAGCTGTAAGGACCATGGAGACTACCTCCTTCAACACCCCCTCCTCCCATTGCTCAGATGGAGAAGTGGAGACCCAGAGAGGGCTACTGACTTCTGCAAAGTCACATAACAAGATGGCAGCTGCTAGGATTCAAGTCCAGGTCTCCTTTCCTTGAAGCCTGTTATACTCTTAACTAGAGGCCCAGTGCACGGATTTGTGCACATTGAAAGGAAATTAATTAGAAGGTGGCCGGTGGGGCGGGACTGGGTGAGATGGGTTGGATGCACCCTGGAGCCAACCTCCCATGGTCCCTCCCTGGATGGCCACACCTGGGGCAGCTCTGGGGCTTGAAGGGCATCTGTAGAGTGAGTGGGGTCCCTCTGGCAAGTGGGGCCAGTCGGCCTGGCCTGCTGAGATTGGCCCAAAACTGGCAACCCAACATCCCCCAAAGGGTCCCGGAGTGCAAGAGGGCACTCTACAAAGTTGCTGTTGCTCAGTAGCTCCTGCATTGAGCATCTGCCCCCTGGTGGTCAGTGTGCATCATACCTACCGGCCAGTCACTTAGCCTTTTATATATATAGATATTCCTGCCTGCTGCCCAAATACCCTAGGTCCGTGGTCAGCAAACTGGGGCTCGAGAGCCACATGCGGCTCTTTGGCCCCTTGAGTGTGTCTCTTCCACAAAATACACAAAATACTACGTGCGGGCGCGCACATACAGTGCAATTGAAACTTCGTGGCCCATGCGCAGAAGTCGGTATTTTGTGGAAGAGCCACACTCAAGGGGCCAAAGAGCCGCATGTGGCTCGCGAGCCGCAGTTTGCCGACCACTGCCCTAGGTCATTGGGTATTTGGGCAAAAGAGAGCAAAGCAATAGGAATAGTCATAATAGCAATTCCTATGCCTCGAGTGCTTAGTAGGTACCAGGTGTTCGTGCTGCGCCCTTCACATGCACCTTATCTAGTCCTTGCAGCAGCCCTGTAAGTTATAAGGTATGCATTATCATCAGATCCCCCATTTTAGAGATGAGAAAACTGAGATCAGAGAGGTGATGTGCCCAAGGTCACAGAGCTGAACAGTGGGAAAGTAGAGACCCGAATGCAGACCTGCTGACTCCAGAGCTGCCCTGGAGCTCAAGCCCTTAATCTGGGGGTCCTTCTGCCACGTTAACTCTTGGGAGTGCCCAGGGGGATGGCCTTGTGCTGGCTGTAACCAGGGCTCTGCATGGGGCAACATCATTGATAGGAGGGGCAGGGAGGGGAACGGGCATTTACCTGTTGGTTGGTGGTTTTTTTAATTAATTGAATTATTTATTTATTTAATCACTCAAGAAAGATTCATTGAGGTCCTACCAAGTGCCAGGCAATCTTCCAGGCCCTGGGGATAGAGCAGCGAACAAAACAGGCAGTCCCGCAGGCCGGGGCCTCCGGGGGTGGGGAGAGGCAGACAATAAACAGAGACACAATAAAGATGTATGTCAGGTGGTGGTCAGGGCTACAGCAGAAAACAAAGCAGGAGGAGGGGACACATATGAATGGTGATGTGCAGGAGGTGAGGGCCCGAGCGGAGGGGCTCCTGGGAGGGTGTGTGGCAGAGGAAGCAGCTGGAGCCCCCCCCCCCCCCCCCCCCCCCCCCCGCAGCTGGGCGCGTGTCTAGCATGTTGGAGGAACAGAGGGCAGGTTGGTGTGGCTGGAGCAGAGGAGCCGGGGGAGGGCGTTGGCGGAGGGAGGTGGAGGGTCAGTGGGATTCAGACCCGGCAGGGCCCCGTAGGATCTTCTGCAGAGTGAGATGGGAATCATCGGAGGTCTGAGCAGAGGCGTGGAAGAGTCTGGTTTTGTTTTGAGAGAATCCTCTTGGCTCTGGGGTGAGGAGGTGCTGCAGAGAGGGAGGGCAGGAAGGCGGGTGGGAAGCTGCTGCGGATGGAAGTCCGTGGGAGGGTGGAGGCCGGGCCTGGGAGTGAGGGACGTGGTCCATTTTAAAACACAGAATCGGGGTAGGAGAACCCTGGCCCGGGATGACTCCAGGCTCTTTGGCCTGATGAGCAAGAATGGAGTTGTGGCTTCCGGAGGTGAGAAAGCTGCAGGAGGAGCAGGTGTGTGCCCGGCTTTACATCTCAGTGTGTCTCAGCATCACTTTATAGCAGCGCTTCTCACACTCGAGGGAGCAGCGGACTCGCCTGAGAGGCTTGTTTAAAGCAGCGACGCTGGACCTCAGGCCAGATTTCCACTCATTGGATGCGGGGCGGAACCCAAGAACTTGCATTTCCCATCCGTTCCCTGGCGACGCTGATGCTGCTGGTCCCAGGACCTCATCCCGAGACTCCCACGGCGAGGAGACTGTTATAGCCGAGGAAACGGAGGCTCAGAGAGATGACGTGACCAGTTCACACAGCCGGAAGGTGACTGGTCAGAAAGCCAGTGATCGAGCCAAGACCTCTGAGGTACTTGGCCAGCTTCTGGTCCCGGAGAGGGAGAGGGGGAAACTCCTGGAAGTTTATCACCACCCCAACCCCTGCACACACACATGCGTACACACATGCACACATGCACACACACGCACGTGCACACGCACGTGCACACACACATGCACACACACACATGCACACACACACACACACACATGCACACACACGCGTGCACACGCACACACTTCAAGGCTGAGTCCTAAGGAAAGGACCCAGGGACCCTCTGGTCTCAAGACCGTCCTGCCTCTGTTTTCAGAGACACTATAATAAAGAGGGGGGGGGCAAGACTGGGGTGCCATGCCAACCCTCCAGTTTCTCCTTCTGGCTTAGTTGGTCCTGCCTGGCTTAGCCTGCGCCCAGTAGGAGGTCTGGTGAGGTTCCCTGCAAAACAAGGCAGCCTCACTCCTTTGTTTCACCACGTTTGCCGCCTTCACCGGCTGCGGTTGTCAGGGTGCTGCCCGCTGTCTACTTCGGTTCTCGTCCTGCAGGGCACATGTCAGGATTGCGCTTCCTGCCCCCTTGGCGTTAGGCCGGCCATGGGACTTGATTTAGCCAAAGATCCGTGCGCAGCAGTGAGGCGTGCCTTCCTGCTGGGGGCGCTGGTGAGCACTGGGTACCTCTGCCCCCTCCCAGGGAGCCGGTGGGCTCGCCACCTGGGTGGCTGACTGGGGATGGCATGGAGCAGGGCTGACTGAAATGGACATGAAACATGAGTGAAAAGCAAACCTTTGTTTTTTGAAAGCCAGGGGTTGGCAAACGTTCTTGGCCCGTGATGAATATTTGAGGCTCGCTGTGGCCACTCAGCTCTGCCATGGCCGCAGGGACGCGATCGGGGACAATGCATAAATGAGTGCGGTGGCTGCGTTCCAATCAAGCTTGACGGACACGAGTGGCAAGCTCGCAGGTCATGAGCTTTCTACCCTGTTTGGAGTCTGGAGAATTGGGCTTGTTTCTGCATCATGACCCAGCCACACTGACTATTGTGCATTCAGCGGTGACCTTGCTGGTAGAGGCAACAGAACCCCACGCCTGTGCAACAGGGGGCAGTTAATAGGGAAAGAGCATTTGACTTTGGTTGGGGATCACCCTCTTCCCACCCTTCCCCCTGCTGTCTGTCCTGGGCTTTTGGCCTTCCGGCATCATGTCTGTGACCTCCCTTGTCCTCTGGTCTCCAGGTGGAGCTGGCCCACGGGAGCACATGGGAGGGAGCGGGGAGGTTGGGTCTTTATTCCTAGCTCCCCCCTGCAGGGTCACAGCGGCTCTTGGGGCTCTCTCTCTCTGACTCCTGGGGACAGCAGCTTTTCTCTCTTCTCACCCCTTTGACTGATAATAGCGCCACTCACACCAGCCCTGGGGCCCGGCCTTATCCTTTATGGGTTCCTAACCCTGTCCACCCACTTATAAATAATCACTTTATTAAACTGGAATCAAATGACCCAGCTGGGTGGTGCCGTGGGCTCCTGCGGGGACCCTGACTGGGACCACTTTGAGGCACTCATGTCTGGGTTCAAATTCTGATCATGCCGCTGCCTTGGGTGAATCATTTCATCTCTCTGAGCCCCTGGGTTCTCTCTTCTGCACAAAGGAGCAAAAATAACCTCCAGAAGAGGAGGAGGGGTTTCACAAACGATGATGTCTGTGCAATGTCAGGACTCATCAAAATTAGTTAGAGAAGATGGAGGGAGGGGGAGGGAAGGAGGGAGAGGGTAGAAAGGAGGAGAGAGGGGAGGGGAGGGAGAGTTGGAGGGAGAAGGGAGGGAGGAATCCTCACAACAGCTTGAAGAGGGCAGGGCCATTAGCCGCCTTGCCTCTTGGGAACCGAGGCTAAGGCTGGGTGTGATGGCGTGTTTGGAGGCTTTTGAAGGGGTCTGAGTCCTGGGAAGACACCAGGGCAGCCATCTCTGGTCCCGGCCCTTCTGGAGATATTCTTTTAAAAGGTTCCCTAGCTCTGGCCAGTGTGGCTCAGTAGGCTGGAGTGTCACCCTTTAGCACCGAAAGTTCACTGGTTGGATTCCCGGTCAGGGCACATACCTAGGTTGTGAGTTCAGTCCCCCATTGGGGTGCATATGAGAGGCAACTGGTCAATGTTTCTCTTTCACATCGATGCTTCTCTCTCTCTCTCTCTCTCTCTCTCGCTCTCTCCTCTCTCTCTTTTCCCTCTCTCCCTCCCTCTCTTTAAAATCAATTGGCATATCCTCGGGTGAGAATTTAAAAATAAAAGTTTCCTAAAAGCAGAGGATGAACCTCAGCCAGGTCCAGGCTCAAATGTGGACTTTGCCACTCCTTTGCTGTGTGACCTTGGGCAAGCGACACCACTTCTCTGTGCCTCATCTTAATATGGGGGTAAAAATACCTGCCTCACGTGAGGATTCGCACATCAGGAAGGCAGGCCTCCCACGCTCTTTCTGATGGCTGCATGCCCAGTGTCTGATGTACAGTAGATGTTCGGTGTTTATGGGATAACTACTTTACACGGTCATTACGTGACTGAGTGCATGTACACAGTGCACTTAGCACAGCACCTGCCTTAGCGGTGCCAGGGAATGGCAGCTTCACAGGAAGCGTCACAGGAGGCAGGTGCCTGGGGGTTCGCTGCCCAGGCCCTGGAGCCTGTCTGGGCTCAGTTCCTGGTTCTGCCCCCTCCGGCTCTGCAGCCTTCGGCACCTCATGTCAACTTCCTGTGTAGCGACGGGATTCACAGTAATACCTGCCTCATGGGCCTGCTGAGAACTCCACAGATCTCCCCGTGCGCCTGGCCCGAGGCAGCACGAATGCGCAGGAACCTTCGTCCTTTCCTCTTGCTGGAGCAGGCTCCTTAGCACCAGGGGGTTGGCTGGACTCACCCTGGCCTGGGGGCAGGAGACGGGGCCCCTTGCGGTGGGACATTGGACTATCATTGCCCTCCAAGAGCCTCAGCTCTCCCGCCTGTGAATGAGAGGAGGGGGCGGAGGAGGGGGACCTCGGACAGCGCCTGCAGCTTGCACATGCACACAGGCCACTCGCCTGGCCAGGCCCGCGCTCGCCACGCCCTCTGCGTGGCCCAGGATGGAGCACCTGGATGCTAATGGCCCCTGGGCAGAGGGGGATCACAGCCCTCCTCAAATACCTGGGCCAGGGACAGGAGTAATGACGTCACAGGCAATGCTACTGATGGTAGCCTTGTCATCATTATCATTTCAAGGCTTCGAGGTGGGAGGAAGGCCTCTTGGGAGTGGGGTCCCTGCCCTTTCCTTTTTTTTCCTTTTTTAAAAAATATCTTTTTATTAATTTCAGAGCGAAAGGGAGAGGGAGAGAGAGAAACATCAATGATGAGAGAGAATCACTGATCGGCTGCCTCCTGCACGCCCCCCACCGGGGATCGAGCCCACAACCCAGGCATGTGCCCTGACCCAGAATCAAGCCGTGACCTCCTGGTTCTTAGGTCGACGCTCAACTACTGAGCCACCCTGGCCGGGCCCTGCCCTTTTCTGGTCCCTCCTCCTCTGTGCCCAGTTCCCCCACCACCCCACCCCGCCAGTGCCCACCTGCTGGGTGCAAAGGGAGGCGGCAGCCATTGGCACCCAAACTGGGAGATGCGCTCTTCACAAGTGCCCGCGGGGCTTCTCTTTTTAACCACCAGGTGCTGACTGATGCCCAAGAGTGTCAGTCCCTCCCCCTCCGGGTGGCCGCCAGGTGCCCCGGAGAACAGGGGGGTGAGGGGAGTAGCCTGGGAGAGAGGTGGCTGCCGCCTTCAAGAGCTGCCAGGATGAGTGAGTCCCAGCGGCTGAACCCAGCCATTGGACATGCGTGTCCAACCCTGTCCCTCGGTCAGGGCTCCCGTCTCCTGAGCCTCCACCCCCTTTTAAGCTCTCCTACCCCTCTCTGAACCTCAGCCTCCTTCCTGAGTCTCCACATCCTTTCCTGGAAGTCATCCTGTCCCCTCCCTGAGCCCCGTCCATCTACCCTTTCTGGGCATCTGCCCCCTTTTTGTTCCCCCCACCCCCACTTCCCCATAGCACAGCCTAGGTAAGCGGTAAGCGTTAGTGGGGTTGGCTATAGAGGACCCAGCCATGCCCGGGGAGTCCGAATCCTGCTCTAGACTCAGTTCAACAGCTTGTAACTCTTAGGGGACGTTGTGCGACTCTTGTAGACATTCGGGTCTCAGTTTCTCCATTCTTGTGATCAGAGGTTGGCCCAAATGAGTGAAAGGCCCCTGTCCACACTGAGCAGGGAAGTGTCCCTGGAAACCTCAGCCCCTGCGGTCGGGCGGGATCCAGGCACCCCACCCACCTTTCTCCATGACCATGGCACCCTCACCAGTCCAGGTCCCTTGCACAGCAGGGCTGGCTCTCAGCAGCTGTCTCCCTAGCGTATTTTTGGATTTGCCTTACTGTCACATGAGTATTTCCAGCTTCCCCTTCCGAAGTCAGCAGTGTGTGGTCCAACGGGGCCCTCCTTTGGTCTGGTTCCCATCATATTTTCCATCTTGCACAACCTCAGACTTGTCCAGGATGTGTCTCTCGTCACTGGCCAAGCACCCTCGCCATAGTTCCCCAGCCGGTGAGCTCTTCATGCCGAGGGCACAGCACACTGCGGGGACCCATTTCCATGGGCTGGGGCGGGACTCGGGGAGATGGCTCCGGGGCCAAGTCTGTTTTTTGTGGTGGCTCTCCCGCCGCAGGGAGCATTTTGACTGACAGCCCCAGCTGCTGCCCCTTGGGAGGCACCACCTTGTTCTCACTGCGTCCTGCTTCCTGTGGCTGCTGCCAGCCCGGGACTAAGTGATGGGGAGACTGAAGCCAGCCCGTCCCGGAGAGATGGAGCTCCTCCTGCAATGGCTTTGGCTCAAGGACTCCGCGTGGGAACAGCTGAACTTTTGTTGCAATGATGCTCCAGTCCAGACTCTTCTTACTCAACCTGCCTTCTCTCTCCTCTCCACCCCCACGTGTCAGACCTGCATCCTTACAAGTCTGCAGGCTCTCCCTGGCTCCTGTTCCCTCCCTGAAAACCTCTTCTCTGTCTCATCCAGTCTCGACATCTGTTTCTCAGTGGGCCACGCTAACAGTGATCAACGAGAAGGCTGTCGAAGGCATGTGACTCACAGCCAACGACAACAGCTAGTGTTTCATGAGCACATACTGTGGGCCAGACCCTCTTTTCACTAATCTCGCTGCAACCTCGCGAGGGAAGAACTCCAGTCATTCCGTTTAACAATCAGGAAACTGAAGCTCGAGAAGGAAGTCGCTAACTCAAAGCCGTAAATAGAAAATAACGGCAGCGTCTCCAGAAATGCGTGTTATTTGTCTCACCCTCTCTGCCGTGTAAGCCAGTGAGTGCAGGTGCTAACGTCACTTTGTGTTCATCATTGTCTCCTGCTCCCCAGAGGCTCACAGAGTCCCTGGCATGCGGAAGGCTCTCGATAAATATTTGCTGAAATTGCAAATGAAGAAATGAGCAGCAAGGGAGCTGCGGACAATGGCCCAGTGGCCCATCCACATTGCAAGAAGGCTGTGTGTGCTCAGGCTGGAAAAAGAAGCAGCTTTTGTGTGAGTCCTCAGCCCCAGTTAAACACGAGGATGTGAGGTTGAGTTTCTATATTTATTAAAACATATTTAGCTTCCCTTTCTTTCTCTTTCATTCCCGTTGTCTCCATCCTTAGGAGGCAGAGGAGAGCAATGCAAGGAATTAGTCAGTCCTAGTAGGACTCCTGGCTCTGCCACCCACAACTTTTGGGGCCTCGGTTTCCTCATCAATAAAGTGGGGATAGTGATGTCAACTATCAAGTGCCTGGCGGAGGGAGGATTGGGTGGGCACACAGTGGGTCCTGGTCTCCTGCCCGTGTCTCCTGTTAGGCCACCGAGTGGGGCACAGCCCTGCTGCCAAACTTGGCTGAGTGGGAAGGCCTGGTGGCTGCAGTGGCTGGAACATCAGTTCCCAGAGGAGCTCAGGAAGCCCAGGGCTGGCAGCCGGCTCCCTTTCCCCAGCTGTGTGGTGGCATCCTGCCAGCCTTCCAAGCCTGCGGGCAAGTCTCGGGCCCCTGGCTGTCCCAGTTTCTGCCAACAGCCGAGGGACCAAGCGTGAGTCACTGCATCAGCACCGGATTCCCACAGCTGCCCTTGGACCAGAGAAGCCGGACGGGATTAGTAACTGGATCACAGGGCCCGCCTCAGAGTGTCAGAGGCTCAGGAACTCAAGGCCGCCGTCCCTGCTGCAGGAGACCTCGGTGTCCGCTGCCCCAGCCTCCTCGGGCCTTACCTGTAAAGAGGGAAACAGAGGGAGAGGGATTTGCCCACAGTTTCACTGAAACTCAGTGGCAAAATGGGGACTGGAACCTACCTTTTCTATCTCCTCAAAAGTTCACCCATTTGTTCTTTCTCTCTTTCTTTCTTTCTTTCTTTCTTTCTTTTTCTTGCTTTCTTGCTTTCTTTCCTGCTTTTTTGCTTTCTTTTCTGCTTTCTTGCTTGCTTTTCTTTTCTCATTCATATTCTATGTCCTAGCTCTAAAAAATATATCTCAATTCTGCCCACTCTCCCTCCTACCACTGTCACCCCTGTGGGCCCAGCCACTGATACAGGTAGTTCTCACCTGGACAGCAGGCTCTATCCAATCATTGTCACACAGCAGGCAGGGGGGCCTTTTTATTTATTTTATTTTTTTAATAATTCTTTATTGTTGAAAGTATTAAATATGTCCCTCTTTCCCCCCCATTGACCTCTCCAGCCCGTCTCCACCCCCCAACCCCACCCACGTCCTCACCGCCCCATATATGCTTGGCCTCATCTGTCTGACCCCCTCCAGCCCACCCCCACCCAGGGACCTTTAAAAAAATAAAAATTAGACCATGTTATTCTCTTTACGTGTTCCTACACTTTCCCATCTCATTCAGAATCAAACTCCCAGGAGCCAGCAAGGCCTCCGGACCCGGTCCCCCCGTCCGGATCCTTGTTCCTATCACTCTCCCCTCCCCCACTTGGTCCCAGTCACATTGCCCTCCTCAGTGTAGATTCCAGGTCAGTCCTGCCTCGCAGCCCCGTTGTGTGCTGCTCCCTGTGACGGGAACACTTGTCCCAGCACCCCTTCCACCCTTCCCATCTCGGGGCGGGGCGAGCACCCCCTCCTCAGAGAGCCTGGTCAAAGCAGCTTTCCCACCCCCACACCGCCAGCCGCTCTCTAGCCCACCACCTGCCCCACTTCCCGACCGCATGCGGCTGCATTGCCATCATCACATTAGCTCATTTGCTTACTTGTGTATCAACTGAAGCCCCCGTGAGAGTGGATGCTCCCTGAAGGCAGGGTCTTGTTCTCCACGGTGGACCCAGACCCTAAAGAGTCTCTGGCATAGAGTAGGTGCTCAACAAATATTTCTTGGTTGGATAAATGAGTGAATGAGTGAGTGAGAAGACTGAACAATGGGGTTGGTGGATGTGAAGGGAGAAGGGCTGATCTTGAGAAAAAATTACTGAAGAAAAGGTCTCCTTATATTTCCTCACTCGTTTACACGGAATCTGTGAGTTGTACCCTCCTCCTGTCTCCTCTGCCCCCTCCTCCTAGTGGCCCCCTTTTTGCTGCTTGCTCTTTCTTGCTACTAACTCACCCTATTCTAAAAAACAAAACAAAACAAAACACACCAAAAAACGACTTCACACTTAGGGGCAATGACAGGACACTCCCATTCAAAGTTTTTATTTTTAGCTGCCTTCGAAGGTTAAAGCCAAGCAAATGAATAGCTAATGGTGGAACCTCTGCCACTCTTGAGACT
The DNA here is from genome assembly GCF_000412655.1 of Myotis brandtii. NCBI lineage: Eukaryota > Metazoa > Chordata > Mammalia > Chiroptera > Vespertilionidae > Myotis > Myotis brandtii. Next base: position 7,886,280 of record NW_005367209.1, read on the forward strand.
GGGAGGCTGTCTTTACTCCCTGACATCACAGTGAGGGTGCAGCGACCCCGCCGCCTCAGGTGAGGGCTAGGAGCCTGCCCTCCGGCCAGGATGGACCACATGGTCTTCTGGATTATCCTGGTCTCTGTCACCTCACTCCCCTCCCTCGCCCACCACTTTCCCAAGATAAATCAACCAGGTCAGTCAACACGTTTTGATGAAAAAGAAACAAGTTAGTCTTTTGACTCGACAAAGTGGGCCTTTCTCAAGGCAGAGGGGCTGGGGCAGTCCGGAGCATGTGGAATAAGCGCCGCCGGGTGAAGACAAGGCCCCTTTTGTGTCCAGGGACAAAGATAGAGTGTCCCGGCAAGATGGGGCCAGGGCCTTTCCAACGCCAGCTCCGGCAGCCTGGATTGGCTGGCCGTCAGACAAGTCCACCCCGTGATGGGGCCGCCCAGGCTCCCAGCCACCAGCCACCACCGCTCTTCCCTTTAGCAAACAATAGGGTGGGAGGGAAAGAAATCATGAAACCAGACTGTCTGCCCTGTCCTGGCCACCTGGCCCTCATGGAGTTGGGAATGTTTACATTCTACAGACCTGGGACTCGTGGGGTCAAGGGGCCTCGAGGTTTCCTCTGCCTTTGGAGATGAACAGATTCCTTGGCTTTGGTTCCGGGTTGGATGACCTTGGACAAGTGACCCCACCTCTCTGAGCCTCTGTTTCCCCATCTGCAGAATGGCACGGCAATAGTTCCCCTGCAGCTGTTGTGTCAGGTCGATGAGATGGCATCTCCAAAGAACAAGGCACCTGCCTGGCCCAGAGCGGGAACTCAGTCACTGTGATGCATGGCACTTTACAGTTTAGATTTCACTTTACATCTATTATCTCATTATAAGCTCAGAATACCACCTCCTCAGGAGGCAGGACAATCACCCCACTGACTAACGAAGACACTGAGGCTTGAAGGAAATTTGGAGAATTCGAACTCCTGGGGAGTGAAGGTATTCTGGAAGGGCACTGGCAAGGTTATGAGTGGCACAGGCTGGCAGATCCTGAGATGGTAGAAGAATCTTCGAGGCAGAAATATTGAGAGAACCAGAGACCACTGCTGGGTCATACCTCGGGGCCTTTGCACATGCTATGCCCACTGCAGGAAATGCCTTTTCCTTTTTTTTTTTTTTTTGCCAGGTTAATGCTGCCTTGCCTTTTAAGACTCACCTTTGCCTAGAAAAGGAGAAAATTCACTTTTCATTGGGAAACCTTTTGTACTGTTTAAAATGTTTGCTATGTAAAATAAATTTTTAATGAAATATTTTGTTGAATGTGTTTTGTTTGCTTAACTGATACTTACTGATCACCTACTATTCATCAGACATGGTTAAACAGAAGAGATCCTGGCCCCCGGGGGCTGAGGTTCTGGCTCAGGGCTCTCAGCCACGGACACATTGGAAATAACTTGGGGAGCGTTAAAATCCACAGTCCTCGGCCCCACCCCAGGCTCCTGAGTCAACTGGTTTGCCATGGACGGTGGGGATTTTAAACAGCTCCAGTGTGACTCCAGTGTGCAGGGGTAGGTGAAGAACCACAGGTTTGGGGAGGAGACAAATGAGCAAAATGAGCTTAGCAGGGACGAGGGCCCAGCGAAGACGGGGCTGCTGTTTAAGACAGCTTGCTTAGGGAGGCTGCTCAGGGAGGGGACAGTGGAGCAGGACGGACCCAAAGAAAGTGAGAGAATGAATCATGGGAAACCTGGGGCAGGGGAAGAGGGGGCAGCCAGGGTAAGATTCTAGAGAAACAGATAGGATCTTGGCCAAGACAAACTTTGAAACTATTGCTTTCACTAAGCTGCAGCAGCCTGGCTCCCTCAGGCCTGGAGGGGATAGTGCTGGGCTGAGGACCTGGCTCTCTTCCTCCTTCCCGGCTCTAACTTCCTGGCAGACCCTCTTACCCCGGCTCTCGTAACCCAGTGGAAGGGGGCAAGGAAATATCGGGACAAGGAAATATCCAAATATCGGGATCGTCTTCACCTGTCCTGCTGTGCTCGTATGGGATCAGAACCAGCCCCTCCCTCCTTCTCCCTCACCACCCCCATCCATAGAAGCAGGAGGCTTAGAGGAGAGGGAGAGGTAGAGGCATCCATCAGAGGTCAAGGACCCCGACCCCATACCTTGATGAAGGTGTGTCCTCTCTGAGCCTGGGCTGCTGGACCCATCTGACCTGGGGGTGCTCCGGCCTCACAGATGAGAAGCAGGTGGGGCATGGCCAAAGGGGAGGGCAGAGGCCCGGTCTGTAACGAGGCCAGGAACACCATTCAGCCTGACTGGGCCCTCAGTGTCACCTTGTGCGGTGGGACGCGGAGGCTCAGACCCTCAGAGTCCTCAGTGTTAGAGGAATAAATTAGGAAGTTATTTCAGAGTCTTGCATTAGAGTCGTGTTCAAGTAACACAGAAATGTCATATCGTTTTAGCAGCTCAGATTCGAATGTTGTTCTACGACGTCTTAGAATATTGTAGCAGGATGTTATGTAATGTTATGTGTTAGAATAGTATGTTGCTTTAGAGTGTTAGATTAGATTGTGGGTTGGGAATGGGCTGAGATGTTGAATTAGAATATGAAGTTGTCCCAGAATGTATTTCAAGGTTATAATAGCATATTAGAGTGTTATATTAAAATACTGTGTCAGAATGTTTTGTTAGTATGTTTGCTTAGGATGGCATGTTGAATCCTAAAATCAAAAGCCGATTCATGGGCCCTGGCCGGTGTGGCTCAGTGAATAGAGTGCCAGCCTGCACACCGAAAAGTCACAGGTTTGATTCCTGGTCAAGGGCACCGTACCTGGGCTGCAGGTTCGATCCCTGGTCTTAGTAGGGGTGAGTGTGGGAGGCAACCAATTGATGTATCTCTCTCACACCAATGTCTCTCTCTCTCCCCCTTCCACTCTCTCTAAAAAAATTAGTGGAAAAATATCCTTGGTGAGGATTGGGGGGGAAAAAAGCCAGTTCATGGAATTTGGGGATGCTTTGATGGGGTACAGAATGATGCCTGGCCTGGGAATCTTAGAAGGGCTGGATTGGGGTCCCCCTCCTAGGGCCTCAGTTTCCCCACTTTAAGATGGGCTGTTGATAGTGTGCCCTCTAGAGCCTCTCTCACACTGACTTTATGGGACTCTGTGGGCTGGAATCTCCCCCTTTGCCTCTCCCTGGGCAGGAAGTAAGAATTCCCGTTAACAATGAGGTTGATCTTATCAGGGAATGAATGACTTTCTGGGAGTAAACAGCTTCCTCACTGGCAGGAAAAGTAAGAAGATCAAGTGACCAGGGTGAGAGAAACTCCAGGCAGCCAGACCTGGAGCCTGGAGCCAACTGCTCACTGAAGGCACAATAGGCCCTCCCCAAGGATGAACCAGGGACACTCCCCACACCCTCTCACCCGCCAGCCCTCTCCATACCCCATGACTGACCACAGTTCTGGGATCGCCACCCTTGGCTAGAGAGGGGAACTGCTGACTTCTGAACACCCCCCACCTGCCCCCACCTTGGCCACGTCCCCATCATCTCGAAGTTCTGCCCCCTTCCCTATGTGGGTTAGGCCCCTTCAGAAGTAAGCCTTGAGCAGGTGGTTGGAGCAAAAATACCCTGGGGCTCCTCAACCCCAACCCTTCCTGGTCCTTACTCCCGAAAAGAAAAAACAAGTGATGCCAAGGTGCCCTGGGAAAATCCTCTCGCTCACACATACTCCATTGCATACATTTCCAGAGTTTTCAGGCACCCCCACCCAGACACTCCAGTGGCCTATGACCTAAGACAGTGGAGCGGTTGAGAGCATGTCCAGCAGATCAGCTCAGGACCACGAGTGCTCTTGTGAAAGCCACTTCCCCTCTGACCCTGTGTCCTCAACTGCAAGAGGGGGTGAGGGCTTTGGCCTTATTGGGCATCGTGGCAGGACCTTGAGGTCATGTCTGCACAGGATTTCACTCAGCACCTGTCAAGTGGCAAGGGCACTGAGCTGGTTGAGATTCAGATTGTCTAGACCTGGGCACACCCCATGCCCTCGCCCAAGCCTCTAGCCTAGGCTCGGGGCCCAGCCTCCCTGCAAGCTCCAATTTGGAGAATAACATCCATTCCCACAGTCATCCTGAGATGAAAGGGGAAATCCGTAGGAGAAAGTGAGCAGGAGTCTTTGGTTTGGAAGGAGGCTTTGCTAGGAAGCTGGCCGCGAGCACAAGGTTTTTGCTGAAATAAGTCTGTTGATGCCTGCAAGGGCATCTGATAAGGCAGATAAGGCCCTTGACTCTTGGAGTTAAGAGGCTGGGCAAGATACTAGCCTCACATTCTTCAATGGCTGACCTCTTTCTATCTCAGGACGTAAGTCATCTGTAAAATGGGGCTTAAAAGGGTACTTCAAATTGTTAGTTACAAAATAGCCATGGGGATGTAAAACACAGTACAAGAAAAAGAGTCAAGCCTGGCTCAGCGGGTTGAGCGCTGTGCCATGCACCGGGGGATCGCTGGTTTAATTGCTGGTCAGGGCACATGCCTGGGTTGTGGGCTCTGGCCCCAGTGGGGGGCATGCAGGAGGCAGCCAATCGATGTTTCTATGTCTCTCTGCCTCTTCCTTCCTCTCTCTCTAAAATCAATAAAAACATTTTTTTTAAAAAAAGAAAAATACTCAACAGTACTGTAATAACTATGCATGGTGCCAGGTGGGTACTAGAATTATCAGGGGGATCACTTCATAAATTATATAAATGTCTAACCACCATGCTGTGCACCTGAAACTAATCTATTATATAAAAGCCTAAGCGACTGGCTGGCCAACTGGCTGGTAGGTATGACGTGCACAGACCACCAGGGGGCAGATGCTCAATGTAGGAGCAGAAACCACAGGCATGGAAACATGGAACAGACTGATGAATCTCAGAGGGAAGAGGGGAGGGGGGAAGGTGGAAAGAGATTAACCAAAGATCTAATACTCATACTAGAGGCCCAGTGCACAGATTCGTGCACCAGTGGGATGCCTCGGCCTGGCCTGCGGGGATCAGGCTGAAACCGACTCTCCGACATCCCCTGAGGGTTCCCAGATTGTGAGACCCCTTCTGCAGGACCAGTCCCCAGGACCTGGATGCCCACCGGTTCCCTCTTCTCTAGTATAAAATAATATTGAATGTCAACTGTAATAAAGAAGAAAGACACTCCTTTTACAGACCATTGTAAGAGTCAAATAAATGGTTAAACTTTTAAATCCAGAAAGGGCCATAAGACGCCTTATGTGGTATGGGGTTGGAGAATGAAAAGTATCATGATGAAATGGAGAAGAAAGGGAAGAGTGAAAGGGGAGGGGGAGGGAATAACATAGAGGAATTGCACGTACGGGCAGTCCCTGGGACAGTCCCCAGGGCAACTTACAGAAATGGTATGTGGTTGAGCAGTCAACAGATTTAAATCTAATCCCAGCTGTGCCATTAGCTTGCTATGTGACCTTCATCTGGCCCACTACCCTCTCTGGGCCTCAGCATCCCATAGGTAGCATGAGTCAATCAGATGAGATGACATTCAATGAGGCACCCAACCCTAGGCCTTTAGATTCCCTTTAGTGCAGCCACAAGCCCTTGGTTCCTGGAAGTGCTTCATGGGGCTCTGTGGCTGGAATCTCCCCCTTTGCCTCCTCCTGGGCTGGAAGGGGAGACTTGAGTTGCCCACAATTTCTGAACACCTTCATTCTCATCTTCATGATTGGCCCAAAGATGGCAAAGGAAGGATCTCAAACTCCTAAAGGAAGAGCTGAGGGCAGTCCGTGGTCTGAGGCTCGGTGACAATTCCCAGATTCTACTTGTCTGCTTTCCCTGTGGTCACCTACTGGAAACAGTGGGAATTGAGCAAATATGTGCTAGACACAGTACCTGGCACTGAAGCAAAGCAATGAGCAATATAGATCCAGTTGTTGCTGTCATGGGACTAGCATTCAGGGAGTGGAATAGACAATACATCAGAGCTCTGTTGTTTGGGACGTATATGTTTATTATTGTTATACTAGTGGCCCAGTGCACGAAATTCGTGCACGGGGGTGGGGGGTGTTCCTCAGCCCGGCTTGCACCCTCTCCAATCTGGGACATTCCTCTCATAATCTGGGACTGCTGGCTCCTAACCACTCACCTGCCTGCCTGCCTGATCACCCCTAACCACTCTGCCTGCCGGCCTGATTGCCCCCAACTGCCCCCCCACTGGTCTGCTCACCCCCAACTACCATCCCCTGCCAGCCTGATTGCCCCCAACTGCTCCCCCCTGCTGGCCAGCTTGCCTGCCTCTGCCTGCAAACCTGATCGCCCCCAACTGCCCCCCCTCCTGGCCTGATTGCCCCTAACCACCTCTGCCTCGGCCCCACCACCATGGCTTTGTCTGGAAGGATGTCCGGAAGGTCTCCCAGAAGGTCTCCTGGTCTAATTAGCATATTACCCTTTTATTAGTATAGATTTTCTTGTTGAATTGATACTTTCACCAGTATATACTGTCCTTCTTTGTCTTTTGTAACAGTGTTTGGCTTAAAGTTTATTTTGTCTGATATTAGTATAGCTATCCCAACTCTCTTTTCATTACTATTTGGATGGAATATCTTTTTCTATCTTTTCACTTTCAACTAGTTTTGTCTTTGGATCTTAAGTGAGTCTTTTGTAGACACCATATAATTGAATATGTTTTCTTTTTATTTTATTTACTTTTTAAATATTTTTTTAAAAATCTGTTTTGCCAATTTATGCTTTTTGATTGGAGAGTTTAATCCATTTTCATTTAAAGTGATGACAGATAAGGAAGAACTTACTCTTTCCATTTTGTTCTCTTCTGTGTCTTATCACTCTTTTTGTCCCTCATTTATTCCATTATTGCTTATTTAGTGTTTAGTTGATTTTTTGTAGTGATGTTTTTTTATTCCCTTCTCGTTTCCTTTTATGTATGTCCTATAGACATTTAAAATATCTATAGAAATGTATTCTAGAGATATTTATAAAATCTATAGAAATATATTCTATAGGTAATTAGAAATATCTATAAAATTTTAAATTTTTAATGGTTATCATGGGGATTATATATAACAGCCTAAAATTATATCAATCTAGTCTGAATTGATACCAACTTAATTTCAATTACATACAAAAATTCTACTTCTATACAGTTCTGCCCTTTCTCCCACTTTATGTTATTGATGTCATAGATTACATTTTACATGTTGTGTAATTACTAACATAGATTTATAGTTATTTTTATTCATTTGTCTTTAAATCTTGTAGAAAACTAAAAGTATAGGCACAAACCAAGATTATAGTAATATTCACTTTTATATTTGCCCAAGTATTTACCTTTACCAGAGATCTTTATTTTTTCATACAGCTGGAGTTACTGTTTAGCATCTTTTTATTTCAATCTGAAGGCTCCCATTAACATTTCAAATAAGGCAGATCTAGTGGTAACAACCTCCCTAAGCTTTTATTTTCCTTGAAATATCTTAATTTCTCCCTAATTTTTAGAGAATAGTTTTGCTGGACATAGAATTCTTGAGAGGTTTTTCCCCTTTCAACGCTTGAAATACATTCTCCCACTGCCTTCTGTCCTTCAAGGTTTATGCTCAGGAATTGGCTGATAATCATATTGAGGATCCTCTGTATGTGATGACTCACTTCTTGCTGCTTTCAAGATTTTATCGTTGGCTTTGACTTTTTACAAGCTAATTATAATGCAGTTCAGTGTGGGTCAGTTAGAGTATGTACTTGAAGTTCATTAAACCTCTTAGATTTGTAGATACATGTATTTCATTAAATTTGGAAAGTTTTACCCATTATTTCTTCAAATAATCTCTCTGTCCTTTTCCTTCCTCCTCTTTGGGACTCCCATAATACATATATTGGCCATTTGATGCTATCCCCCAAATGTGTTGGTCTCTGTTCACTTTTCTTTATTTTTCCTTTCTGCTCTTCAGATTCAATCATTTCAGTTGTCCTGTATTCAAGTTCACTGATTCTTTCTTCAGCTTGCTTAAACGTATTGCCCATCATAGGCAGCAAAATGGCAGACTAGGAAGTCCAATCTCTTGTCCCTCCTGCAGAAGCATCAAAAACACCAAAATCAAAAGCAAAAACTGCACTGAACTAATACAGGAGCTCTAGGAAACAGTCAGTGGTTTCTAGCAAACCAGTGCACATCCAATCAAGATGCCTAGGAGAAAAGATTATGGGTGGACACAGACAATACCATGCATGGACCCAAGTATCTGTGTGTCTATAGTTCCCCTGCAGCTTTCATGAGCAGTGTCTGCTGCTCTTCCCGCCTGAGATCCAAGTTAGACAAAACAGGGACCGGTCCTCAGGCATACCTCATCAGGTTAGAATGTTGCAGATAACCTGGTTTGCAACCTCTGATTTGAGGGAGGGAACTGGGGACTGGGCTACCACCTCCTCCAGACCGAGGCCACCATTGTGCCAGGAAGAGAATGGAATAAGAGCTAGTAAAACCACCACAAAACGTTTCCTACTGCTTTGAAGGTGGCCTTTTCTTGAATGGCTGTTCATTTGGTTGTTGTCAACCTTTGACTATTTTCCAGAGCGCCTATATTCGTTCAGTCCAGTTTCTGGGTTTTTATTCTTGTTTTTTGACGCTTCCGTGGGAGCAATCAGAACTTGGCGCTTCCTCGTCGACCATTCTGCTGTCTTAGATGGACAGTACATTAGAAACACTCAGATGCCTAACTGCACAATACAGGGAAACGAGCAGCATTGCTGGTGTGAATGTGTTCAGGGCAGGAGCTGCTTCAGATCATGGGAATCAGGAGCGGCCTTAGGGAAAGGATGATTTTTGAACTGAAGGAGAAGAAGGAAAAGGTCAGGAAAGAAACTGAGAAAAACACAGGAGCAAAGACAAAGGCCCTGAAGTAGAAAAGAACCTGGTTTGTCCTGGGCCCTGTTGGCAGGCGGAGACCTAAAGCCCGGGAAGTCCTGGGAGCCAAGCAGATAGGGCCTGGGGCCAGGACGTGCAGGTGGGCTTGACTCCATGGTGAGTTTCAAGGACCAACGAGATCTTATGATTTTTGTTTAAAATTCCAAGGTGGTTTGGGAGGTAAGGCCTAGAGTGGAAGCAGGGAGGCCAGTGAGGGGGCTGATATAGATGCCCTGGTGAGTGATAAAGCTGGTCTTGGAGTTGGGGGCTAGCTCCTGGCAAGAGTTGCGGTGAGGCTGAGAGTTTCATGGGAACGGCCTGGCAGCATCCCTGAGGGCGTAGATGCTCTGGTGAGAGATAAAGCTGGTCTTGGAGTTGGGGGCTGGCTCCTGGCAAGAGTTGCGGTGAGGCTGAGTTTCATGGGAACGGCCTGGCAGCATCCCTGAGGGCTTTCGGAGATGGGGTAGGGAATACCTCTGGCCAAGTCAAACCAAGTCTGGTGCCGGGGCAGGGGAGGGGGCTGCTTTTGCCCTGTGGACTTCTTCTGAAGTTCTGTGCTCCGCCTCTACCAGCTGTGCCTTTGTCCAGGGAAGAGAAGACAAGCTGTGGCCCTGGGGTCCGCAGAACCAGCATCTGAAAGACCCATGTTATTTGAACAGGAACTAGACCACTCGGAAGATGGAGAAGCTGGGGCCCAAGGAAGGGGACGTGGCTGGGGCCTCACGGTGAATGGGCCTCCTTCTGCTGTGGTGTGTCAGGGACTGATTCGTTCAGTTCCTGCTGAGTTTGAGGAGTCAGCATTCTCAGTGTGTCTGCGGTTAAACACAAGGATTCCAGAGTCCTGACCCTCGGAGCCACAGTGTGATGCTGTGCAAGCTGCTACCCCTCTTGGAGCCTCAGTTTCCCCATCTGTACCACTGAGGTGATACCAGTCCCCACAACATTGGGTTATCGTGAATTATGTGAGCTAATGTGCACAAAGCACTTAGCAGGTACCCGGCTCCTAGTCCGTGTTGTAAGTGCTCAGGAACTGATCTTTGCAAGGACGTTGCTCATCGCTGTGATAACTGCAATATTAGCAGGGGAGCCCCCCGACAATCAGGTTCCCAGCAGAACCACAGAGTCCAGCTTGGTCCGGCTTGGGAGAATGTCAAAGGGAGGGATGCTTCTTTCTTGTTCCCTCTGCCTTAGCCACAGAGCTCACCTGCTCTCAGGCCCTGCAATCCACCTCATGTTGCAAACGAAACGTCACGGGTCACAGAGAAGAAAAGAGAACCTGCAGGAGAAAGGACCAGGAATGATTACATCCAGGCCTCGTAGGCAGGTGGCATTTGCGCTGGACCTTGTGGTTAGGTTGGAGCCATGCATGCTAAATTGCACAGGTGCATTCTGGGGGAAGGGAGGAGCCTTGGCCAAGGTTTGGGGGTAGAAAAACGTTTCCTATTCCTTCTGGGTAGACAGAAAAGGAGTGGTTTATTTTGGCCACAGTGGTGTTTTTGATGGAGGGTGAGTGGTTGGCTGTGGCTAGCTCATGGGTGCTGGGGTAGGGGAATTCGGTCTTTACCCTGCAAGTGATGAGGAGCTGTGACTGCTCCTGAGGAAGGGAAGACGTACTTAGAGCTGGGCTTGGGAAGACCACTCTCTCTCAGCCCTACCCAGGCCAGAGCCTCCAACCCCCCGCCCAGGGCCACTGCCGTGGTCTAGGCCAGGGATGCTGAGGCCTAACCTTGGGCAATGAGAGTGTGGATGGAAGGAGGTTCCAGATAAGGTAGTAGAATCAACAAGGCATGATAAGTAACTAGTCGTGAGCGGGGGAGGGAGGGTCCAAGGCCAACTCCCAGATTGACAGCTTGGGCAACCAGACAGCTGAGATGAAGGCCAAGGATGGACGAGGTTCGGGGAAGAAGATGGTGGCAGCTCCGGATACGCCTTGCTTGAGGAGCCCGGGAGGGGCCCCCGGCACAGCAGTGGACTCTGTAGGACTTAGAGGCCTCAGGTGGGGACGGGTACTTGGCAGTGTTTCTGCCCTGGCTGGTTTGTTGAGGGACACAGGCAGAGCAGAGGAGGCTCCGGCAGGGGCGCTGGCTGCTGCTGCCCCCTCAGTCTGAGTGCACCCCGTCTGGCCCTCCCCTCGGCTGCCATTCCCCCTTCTCATCTTACACTTCCTTCTGGCCCTCACTTAACTGCGTCATTTTAGGGAACTTGGAAACCAGGCCTTGTGTCTTTAACTTACAAAATTATACACTCCAATGAGCCGGAAAGGGGCTTTCGGAATAATTCTATTGAAAATATGTGGGTTTTTGCCTTGAAATGATCTTCCTGAAATTATCCCCTTTCTCTCTTTATAAATATTAAAAAGAAGAAATCAGAGCTTAGTGCTTTAAATCCCTATTCAGGGGCTTTCTTGTCTGCCTCCCAGGAAAGTAACCAGTCATCTCTGAGGAAGAAAAGGAGACTGGCTGGGTTTCCTTTAACACGCCACCCATCCAACCGCCCCCCCCCCCTTTTGGAGCCCCCCTGGCCAATCCCTCCTTGTCCCCGTACAGCCAAGCTGGGACTTGCTGAAAGATTACATGTCCGTGTGGGGGTGTAAGGGAGAAGGGTGGGGAGAGGGAAGGTGAGGAAGGCTGCAGAGAGATGGAGGCAGCGAGACAGAAAAGTAGGGAGAGGGAGAGGGAGAGAGAGAGAGAGAGAGAGAGAGAGAGAGCTGCAGAGAGAAAGCAGGGAGGATTAGGAGAGAGACAGTGAGAGTGAGAGAGAGAAATAGGTCTGGGGAGAAAGACAGAGACATAACGACGCAGAGATAGATGGGCTGGGGCAAGCGTGCAGACACAGAGCCCGGAGATTAAAGGAGACAGAGAATATGGAGCGGGTCGGGAGCACACAGACACAGAGACAACTGGAAGGCAGAGGCATAGAGAAAGTGGGAGGGCTAGAGGAGGCGACAGGGAGCCGGAGGCAGAAAATGATGCAGAGAGAGGCCCACGGGGTGGAGCCGACACAGATTGACAGGTGGGGTCGAAACGAGCCATGGGGAGAGGCACAGCGGACAGTGACACACGGCAGGGGAGTGGGGAGGTGACAGGGAGATGGAATGGGCCCCTGCCGCCCTGGGGCTGGAGGCCAGCTGGTGCTGGGGATGAAAACGTGACTCATGTGCGGATGGCATCTGGTGGCGGGAACTTCCTCATTCCTGGCTCCTCGGGCACCTGCCTCTGTCCATGATACATGAGGCAGGGGCGGGGGCAGAGGGGAGAGGAGGACAGGGGCTAGCCACTAGGCTTAGAAGACGTGAGGACCCATGTTCAACCTCAGCTCCGCCCGTCGCTGCTGTGTTACTCTGGGCTCCTTGGCAGTCTTTGGAGCCTCGGGTTTTCCCATCTGGAAAATGGGGATAATGATGCCTATGTTATAGGGTTGTGCCCCCTGCAGGAGGCACCACCTGTGAGGGGCGTGGCACAGCGCCTGGGGAGAGTATGCACTCCACCTCACACGAATCGAATCGGTTGATGTCGTCCGCCCTCAACTCCAGTCCTGTGATCTTAGAACTGACCCGGGCTGACCCTGAAGACCTGGAGGTAAAAACTCTACCCACAGGCATCGCAGCAGGAGACATCTACAGGAGGAAGGATTAGGGGAACAGGAAGGTTTTGTGTCTGGGAGATTCCTGAGAAGGTTTTCCCAGGCAGCAGTGGTGGGTGTAAGAGGTG
>NW_005367209.1:7899148-7899569 GCF_000412655.1 Myotis brandtii
CCGGGAACAGAGGCCTGTCGCCTTCTAAAGGATCTGTCAAAAGCGCTGTAGTTGGTTACCGGTTACCACATGAGCCAAGCCTTGATCTGCCTGTTTGAGGAAACCCTTTGTTCCTTTCAAGTCTCTATTCTCCCAGCTGGGGCTGGTGCAGAGACCGAAGCAGTGAGTTTTCTCTTTCCTCCTTTTCTTTTTGTATTTTTAAAAATAACCGGCTTGTGCATGCAGGCAGTGTTCCAGAACTGGGTTCCCAGGCCGAGGTTCAGGGCAGGGACTCCAGCACCCCGTAGTCCCGGGACGGCTGGGAGAAGGGACGGCTGGAGGGCGGTGTGGGGGGGGAGGATACTAAACCCTGCCCGGAGAGCGAGCGGCTCAGGCAGCAGCACTGGGAGGTGAGGCTGGGGGAGCAGGCGGGGGGGGGGGC
>NW_005367209.1:7900652-7904976 GCF_000412655.1 Myotis brandtii
GAGAGCGAGCGGCTCAGGCAGCAGCCCTGGGAGGGGGGGCTGGGGGGGCAGGGGGGGGGGGGGGTCTCATCCTGGCTGTAGCGACCCCACAACCCCACGCTGGCTGACCCTGGTGCCCTCCCATCCCCTGCTGGACCTCGGGTGTGTTAAGTGTAAGATGAGAGGCCAGAGCAGAGATGCTGGGTCCATGCCAGACCCTGCTCATTGATCACCCTCCCGCAGGGAGCTTGGATGAGCCTTGAGAACCCTTTCAACACAATACTCTGGTGTTTACTGCAATTGGATTAGGGGTGCAGAATTCGACCCAACTCCCATCCTGGACAAGTTCATCTCCAAGGGGACATTCAAATATTTGTGGGATGCATGGATGATTTCTTTCTTTCTTCCTTTTTTTTTAGTCCTCACTCAGGCATTGTTCTAAATACTTTCTAAACAGTGAGCAAAACAAGAGTTCCTGACCTCAATCCAATGTGTGGGAGAGGCAGGCAATCAGCAAGTAAGCAGAGAAATGCATCAGATGTCAGGTGGTGATCGGGGCTATGAAGAAACACGAGCCAGAGTAAAACAGCCGTGAGTGGCAGAGTGTGGGTGAGGTGGGGGGCACATTGTAGAGAAGGTCACCAGAGAAGGTCTTCTGCGAAGGAGCAGAGAACTCAACCAAGTGAGATAATCCCAGGATTCCATCTCGCTGAGACTTTGAGTCTAACCTGGTGTGACACTAAGATTCTATTTTTTGTTGCATAAGATTCTAGAATCCCATGAATCCAGGAACCTGTAACTAACATTACAGATTTTTACTGCCCTCACATTCCACAACCATGAATCTAGAAATTCTAGGATTCACTGAAGCATCTTTTTGCTTGAATAGACCAGGATTCATCTCCTACCCCCTTCCCGCTGCCCCTAGGAAACGGAGCTGAAAATAGAAACCATCAAAACAACAAGCCATTCCTGCTCTAAGTGCCATAGTAAACAAATGGTCCAATGTTGCTCTGATGGTTTAATTGCAGCAGTTCCAAACAAGCCCATTCATGAAGGATCTTCAATTGATGGAGAGGGGGAGTGAGCCTTGGGGGGAAGGGTGGCTTGTGGCTACCCTGGAGGGAGGTCCCTACCACCACCACCCCCAGATGAGGCGGATCGGATGCTGTGGGGAACCCCTTGGAATTCAACAGCCAAAGCCCTGCTTGTCTGAACCGAGCCCCCTTTGCCTTGGGGGATCAAGACGGTAGATATTTTAACAGGAAGGTAAAGAAAGGCCTCGCTGAGGAGGTCACATGAGAGCTGGACCTGAAGACTAAGAGGATTCCAGGTTCACAGACACCAAGGGAACTGAGTCCGGGGCCAGGGAACAGCAGATTCAAAGGCCCTGAGATGAGAGAGAGCTTGGCTGGTTCCCAAAGCAGTTGGATCATAGGAAAATGAGGAGATAAGATCAGAAGGGCAGGAAGGGGCTGGATCCAATAGGGATTTGTAAACTAGGGTTAGGAATGTGGAAGCTACGGGAAGGTTTTAAATAGAGGAGTGACATAATGCAATTCCACATTTAAAAGATTCCTGGGCGCTCTAAATAGAATGGACTATTGAGGGCAGGAATAAAAGATACAAGGCAGTAAGTGACTGTGCTGTTTGTCTCAGTGAGAAATGATGGTGGCTTGGATTTGGATGGTGGCAGTGGATCCATCTGTTTATTTGTTCCTTCTTTCTTCCCTCCTTTCCTTCCATCCCTCATCCATCCACCCATCCATCCCTCCCTCCATCCATTAACCAAACATTTATTATCTATGGGAGTCCGGCACAATGCTGGGATTACAAGGATGAATTAAATATGGTTCCCATGAAGGAGCTCACAAAATGGCAGGGTTCACGACACTGCAATGTAATCATGAATCCTCAGTCAAGGGACGCACAAAGTGCTGTGTGAGCTCAAGGGAGGAGGTCACTGGGAAGTTGGAAAAGGCCTCATGGAAGAGACGTTGATGTTTGAATTGGGCCTTTGAGACATGGAGGAGTTGGTCAGGCAGGAGGAGTGGGTTCCTGGCAGGGGCGCAGCTTGAGTAAAGGCCATGGGTGAGCAGGAGTGAGCATGGCCTGCATGTCCTGGAAATGTGAAGATGCCCAGGTCGGTGGGATGAACAGGCGTGTGGAGGGCCACTATGGGAGAGGAGTGAGGGTCAACTTGGGGAGAGGTGGAGTATGTTCTTGGGATTGGGTCTACCCCTCCTGCTCAGCTCCGCTTGCCCCAACCAGAACTGAGTAATTTAATTAAGTGCCAGCTCTTAAACAAGATGCAGCTGTTTAGCAGATGTTGCCTTTCACCCCAGATGGAGGTGCATCTTGGCGGCGGGCACAGCATTTCCAGGGTGTCTAATTTGTGAGGCTTCGGAGAGGAAAGAAATTCAAGATGCTGCCATTATTATTTAATGGCCATTATTCATTACGCATCCTCCTCCCCCCAGAGCCACTACCACATGTCACACATTCCTGCTGGCTTGGCCTGGAGATAGAGGCGGGCTGGCAGGTGGGCTGGTTGACTTGCCGGTTCCCACTCAGGAAACAAGAGGAGAAAAGTGAATGACAAAGTCACCAACCCACAGAGCCCTCAATAATTTTGATGATGGTGGAAAATGACTCAGCGGCCATTTTTCAAGAAAGGGACACAGATAATAATCTGCAACCTACACAGGTCCTGTGCCAGGTGCTTCACACACCTTGTCTCTGGTCTCTAATCCTCAACAGCTATGCCAGGGCCTACCTCAGGGCCTTTGCCTTCCTTTCTCCTCTGCCTGGAATTGTCTTCAATTCCCCCAAGTCCAGCAGGCCTCAGGTTAAGTGTCACCTCTTCAGTCACCCTGACTGCCCTATACAAAAAGCTCTCTTCCCATCATTCTTTACCCTTTTTTATCTTTATATATATTGCTTGATTTCAGAGAGGAAGGGAGAGGGAGAGAGAGGTAGAAACATCAATGATGAGAGAGAATCACTGATTGGCTGCCCACTGCAAGCCCCACACAGGAATCAAACCATGACCTCCTGGTTCATAGGTCGACGCTCAACCACTGAGCCACGCCAGCCAGGCCCTTTTCTCTTTCTTCATCACCCAATATGTGTATATGTGTATATGCATTGTCTCTTTCTCTCCTCTAGAGTTTAAGCTCCCAAGAGCAAGGATTTTTGTCTGTCTTATTCATTGCAGCTTCCCCAGCACTCAAAAGAATGCTTGACTCAAGACAGAACTGTAAATATTTGTTCAATGGGTGGATGAATGATCAATGGATCCAATTGAACATAGAAGAGTGTCAGGGAGATAGAATCACTTTCCCAAGAGTTATACGGGCAGCCAAGGTAGGTCTGGGATTTGAATTTGGGTCTGTCTGACTCTAAAGCTCTGTCCCTTGCATAAAGGGCATTTTTTTCCCCTTTTCCGTCTGTGTGTCCCCACTTATTTATGACGTACCTGTTTGTCTGGTCGGTGCCTGTTTCCCCCACTGGCATGGCAGCTCTACTGAGAGCAGAGTTCATCTGTTCTGCACACAGCTGACTCCTCAGCCACCACACAGTGCCCGGCAGCCGGGAAGCACTTCATAAATACACTGAGTGGCCAGATTATTATGACCACCTGATGTTTGTAGGCAAATTAGCTGTACACTGCATCGTGTGGGATATGGAAGCTGAAGGCCTGTTTGAACACCTTTGCTGTCTGCAGTTACCAAGATAAAACGTCTCCAATTCGCACAGGAACACAAGGATTGGACAGTCGAGCATTGGAAAAAAGTCATGTGGTCCGATGCATCACGTTTCCAGTTGCATCATGCAGATGGCAGAGTGAGAATTTGGTGGAAACAGCATGAAAGCATGCACCCCACATGCATGAGTACAACCCTTCAAGCTGGTGGGGGCAGTGTTATGGT
The DNA here is from genome assembly GCF_000412655.1 of Myotis brandtii. NCBI lineage: Eukaryota > Metazoa > Chordata > Mammalia > Chiroptera > Vespertilionidae > Myotis > Myotis brandtii. The sequence goes on from NW_005367209.1 coordinate 7,904,564, forward strand.
TTGGGGCATGTTTTCCTGGCATGATTTGGGCCCTTTAATTCATGTGGAACAACGTCTGAATAGCACAATATACCTAAGTATCATTGTTGATCAAGTTCATCCTATCATGTTGATTGGCGTATCCCAATGGCAATGGCTTCTTTCAACAAGACAATGCGCCATGCCACAGTGCTCGTATTGTGCAGGAGTGGTTTCAAGAATATGAGGGAGACTTTACCTTGCTTAGGTGGCCCCCACAATCACCAGATCTCAATCCAATTGAGCATTTGTGGGACGAAGTTAAAAGAGCCATCAGGCAGCTGGTTCCACAACCATCAAATCTCACAGAACTGGACAGTGCTATTCATCAGGCATGGTGTCAGATTCCTCGCATCACCTTTCAACATCTCATGGAGTCAATGCCAAGAAGAATC
>NW_005367209.1:7905258-7912616 GCF_000412655.1 Myotis brandtii
CTTGACTTACGAGTTTAATTCGTTCTGAGACCGAGCTCGTTAAGGAGCTCTTTAACTCAAATTACTCTGTCAACTCAATGCAAAAAATTGGCCAAGAGACGGCTGGTATCTCAAAAAACTCGTTAGTGGGACACTCGTAAATCAAGGCCCCACTGTAATCTGGCCACTCAGTGTATATGCTGAGTCTTGTGGGGGAAGAAGGCCTGGGGACCAGGGCCTGGGCTCACCCCACCCTGGCTGTGCCTGCAATTGGCTGGGAGGCTAGGGAGCTCCAAGATGTTTTCTACTGTCCTGCCTCCTCCCACAGACATATTTCTTCTTCAGTCTTGGAAGCAACTCAGCAAGGCAGGTTCCATCCATGTCACTTGACAGATGGGAAAATGGAGGCTCGATCAGAGCACAGCTTTGCCTTGCCCAAGAGCATTTGGCTAGTGAGTGAAGAACTGGGATTGGAACCCAAGCCTCCAGAGGGTATTCATCATGTAAAGGGGGACCCCCCCCGCCCGCCCCGTTTAACACTTGCTGGCTCTGTCCACCCAAACATACAGCTGCCCAGTTAGAAGCTGAACTTACCGCCAACCAGGGCCTGTGTTTCCCCCTCAAGGTCAACAGTATCAGGGTCAATGTGAAGCTTACCCTTAATTCACGACTCCCTAGCTTTGTCCATTTAAGTGAAAACTTTGATGCTATTTCAACCCAAATCCCCCGTGGACTTCAATGGGAGCTTTGAATCCATGAAGAACATCACACAGCGCTTTTGGAGGTAGCACAGGCACCCAATGGAAATCACATTAGCATACTCATTATCATCAGGCCCTTTGAATGTGTTTTCCGGCTGTTCCTTTAAAGTGATTCTGTGCCAATGGGTCCTTTTGGTTCGTGCGGCTGAAGTGGGGCTGTGGGCGACTGCTCTGTGCTGCTCTGCACTCTCCAAACAGTGGCACGACCCATGTGGCATCGGGTGATGGAAGAACCTCACCCACTGACAGGAGGTGTGAATGACACACACTCTCTGGGTTGGGAGGAAATAACTCCTGAAGTCACTCAGGCAGTTGTGATGGGACCCCAGGGGGTGGGCTCAGGTAACAACAACAAAAACATGTTGCTAAACTACCTTCCAAGGAGGCCAGACCCTGTTAATAGGAGGCCCCTGGGTGCAGCAAAGGGTCAGGGATGAGTCCGGGTCTACTCAACTCGGGAAAGTGCCAGAATCACATGGGAAGCCTCTACCAACACTCAGCGCCCACACCCCCACCCTGGACCATTTGGTTCCAAAACTTGTGGAGACAACTGGGCACCACGGGGTTTTAAGGGCCCACATGACTCCAGTTTGCTAACAGGAAGCTAGTTAGTGGAGCTAAACTGCTAACACGCGCACTAGCTGGTCAAGCCAGACCAGAGGGGAAAAGAGAAGTTGTAGGGTGCGTGATGGTGAGGGGGGGGCAACAGGAAGTCCTTTGGGGATGTGTGGGAGAAAAGGAACTGCAAAGAAAACACCTTTTTTTTTCAGTAAAGGAAATTTTTAAAATACAGAAAAGTGGCGAGAACAGTACGATGACTCTATTATCTGTTACCAGCCTCATCCGTTGCCAACACTGAGTCCTTCCCGTGGGGGGAAGGGGGGTTTAAGGTGTGGGCCGCAGGGAGGCGAAGTGCCCCGGGTCCCTGGGAACCTCCTGTAAAGCCCACACTGCTCACTGGTGACCCGGTGACATTGGATCCTTGGAGGGAACACAGAAGCCGGCGCCAAGCTCTCAGGGCAGGACAAGCTTTGACAGGAGAGCCAACAGCTGGGACACAAGGACTTTTGTATTAAAGGAGAAAAAAGTTATATTTTAAGAGAAATCCCCACCCATTTGGACCAGTCTCCTACATTCTCAGGTGTTGGGACAGGGCTTTGAGGCTTACCCCTAAAAGGATCAAAGAGGCGAGGGGGCTAGCCTGGGAACACCCAGGGGTGGCAGCTGGGCCGGGATGTCCCCAGGAAGTCAGGTCCTCTTGGCATCGGACAGAGCTTCCCTGTGCACCTGCCACATGCCAGACGCTGTGTTCTAGGTTGTGGGGACACTGACAACAGCTTACACTCTAGTGCTGGAGATGGACAGTAAAGAGGAAATGGAATACGGAGCGTGTCAGATGGCCTTAGGTGCTACACAGAAGAAAAGCAGGGAAGGAGACTGGGGTGGGTAGATAATAAGGCGCTCAGGACAGGCCTGTCTGCTGAGGTGACCAGACCAGAAGAGGGAGAAAGACACATGGGAGGAGCGTGACAGGCAGACGGGACAGCCAATGCAAAGGCCTGGGAGTGAGAGCTCCTCCCATTCTGTGTAGCTGGTCAGTGGGGCAGCTGGGGACAGAGGTAGCAGGTGAGGTCAGGGAGGCGGGTCCCTGAGGAACACCGGTGAGAACAGAGCTCGAGACCTTGAGGCTCTGTGTAGAGACCTTTGTTTTTTCCTGAGAGAGAAGGGGAGCGATTGGTGGGTTTTGAGCTAGAACAGCACTGTCCAGCCTTTGCCAGCTCATGGCAACACATAAACGAATTACTAACATTCGGCGGCACACCAAAAATACGTGATATTTTTTGCCGATCTGACAAAAAAAAGGTATAATTTTGATTCATTCACACCAGATGGCTGTTGTCGTGTTGGCTGTTGTCACTTTTTTAAATTTGACAATCTAAGGGAAAAGAGGTCAGTGCCCCTGACTAAATAGTCAGGTATTGCACATTTTACGGATTCTTGCAGCACGCCATTTGGAAATCGCTGAGCTAGAGGACTGCGAGATCTGGCTGAGGTTGCAACGGGACCCCCCCTTGTTGAGTGCAGGACAACTGCAGGAGGTGAGGACAGAGGCAGGAGAAAGCTGCTGCGGTCACCCCAGGTGACAGGGGATGGCAGCTCAGACCAGGGCGGTCATGCTGGGCATGGTGAGACGTGGTCAGTTCATGGCTATGTTAGGAAGGTAGAGCCAACAGGATATATTGGAGCCTGAGAGAGGAGAGAGGGGAGGAATGACACCAAGATGTTTGATCTCAGCCGTTAGCATGTGGGCTGGTGTTTCCTGGGCTGGAGATCCTGCTGGAGTGGGGGGCTTGGGTGGTTGAGAATTCCTTCTGAACAGATTAGATTTTAGTTGCCTGGGCAACACAACATGCAAATACCAAGTCCTCCACTGGACACAGGAGTCTGGAGGGCAGGGGAGAGGCCTGGCCTAGAGTCCTCCCAGGTGGTCATGAGATCACAGAGAGCGAGAGCGAGATCACAGATGGCTAAGTAGATCAAGGACTGACCTGGGGTTCTGCTGTCACAGGGAGGGGGCCAGGCCTGGGATTGCTCGGAGGGTCCTAGTGCTATTCCTCCTCTCCATTTGCCACTTCCAATTCTTCACATGTGCCCTGAGGATAAAGGTGAAGGCTGAGCCAGCCTTGTTAGTTGAAAAGGGCAGAAACTCTCAGGTTCACTTGAGCCATCGGGATTGTAGTAAAGCTACAGGCAGCGATTGGAAGGCAGGGTTTTGACCAGGCCTCACAGAGTGCAATTTAACCACCGGGAAATCGTTCGGGCCCCGGGCCCCAGGGACTGAGCTCATTCATGGCCCGCTCAGCACCGGGCCTGATATTCCTTCACCTCCTCCTCCTCTCCGCTCTCTTCCTCTCTGCCCCCTGAGGTTTTGGCTTACTCGTTTCCCCTGTGCCTCCACATTGTCTTTGCATTATCTGATCTTGTTAGGTCTTTCAGCTTTGATGCATTTTATGCCCTAACACTCTGTGATTCAAATTCAAACTGGCAGCCTTGATTGGTGATGATTAGTTTAGTTAATTGCACTCAGCCCTGCTGGGTGGAGCTTTTGCATCAGGGCTGTCTCATTGGCTGCTGGCTAGCCTAAATCCTTGCAGCCTTTGGGTCAGGTGACTTCTACTCCAATCAGGTATTGCAGTAGTTGTGGAGGTGCTATTGGAGACAGAATATAAGGTCCATGACAATGTGTGGTGTATTGATTAAGGTGGGCTCTGAATCATTCAGCCTGGGCTGAGGTTCAAACCCAGCCTCCACCATTTATTGAGACCTTGGACAGCTTATTCAACCTAACTGTACCTCCATCTCTCTCTCTCTAGGTGGAGAATAATAGTTAACTACAACTTAAGGTTGTGATGAGTATATAAGTTAATCAATGAAACACATAACACAGCATTTAATTAGGACTCAAAAATGTTCATTCTTATTGTCCTAATTCCATTTGGATAGTTCATCTCACTAAGTTAGGTGTTTTGTTTGTTTTTGTTGATTTCATAGAGGAAGGGAGAGGAAGGGAGAGGAAGGGAGAGATAGAAACATCAATGATGAGAGAGAATCATTGATCTGCTGCCTCCTGCACACCCCACACTGGGAATCGAGCCCACAACCTGGGCATGTGTCCTGACCGGGAATCGAACCATTACCTCCTGGTTCATAGATCGACACTCAACCACTGAGCCACGCCGGCCAGGCTAAGTTAGGTGCTTTTAAGACATATTCTTATTCAGTTCTTCACAAAATGCAGATGAAATAAGCTGTCTTTTCAGTCCCATCATCCAGATGTGAAAATGAAAATACAGAGGTTACTTTGCTTGCCCTAGAGCCCTCAGCGAGTAAGAGATGGAGTCAGGATTCAGACACAGGTTTGTCTGGCTCCAGCACCATTGTTCCGAATCACTACGCCCCTGACAGGGCATCTATGTGTAAATGCCCCGTTTGGACCCTTCCTCTGTGAGGCTGTGGACAGGAGCCCCCCAGGAGCTGACCCTGCTCCCCCCTGCTCTCCCTATGCTACGGGGGATAATGCCTCCTTCCCTAAATGCAATCTGCTGAAGCGGGACTTGTGCCTCACCAGCTCCGGCCTGCAAAGGCAGTTCCTCCCTTGTCCAATGCGGGCAACACCTGGATAAGTTAGCAGAGTACGGCGTATTCCTCCCATTTGACAGATGCAGAAACTGAGACTCGGCGAAAAGATAAAAAGCAGGATTTGAATCCAGACATGTCTGTCCCTTTCCCCTTCTCCATACTCCCCCATTTTATGGGGCAAAACTGAACCCCAGGGGATCTGGGAGCCCCTGTAAGTTCCCAAACAGAGTGAAGTAAAGGCCAGAAGAACCTGGGGTCAGGACAGAGAACCTCAGAGCTGGAAGGCACCTCATTTAAGGCCAGGAGTCGCTGGGCCTTACTCTGACCACTGCTTAGTAATGTAGCCAGTTCTGCAAAGTCTCCTACTCATGGCCCGAGGGTCATTCAGGGTTTAAGGAAACGAAGTGGCATGAAATCCTGGTGCCTGTTTGATTTCATGAAGTAGGCCTGTCTGACCCTGGGGCTCGGTGCAGGCTTCCCGGCGGAAGGAGCACAGGGAGGATAGGGCACCTGCAGATTCTTGGCTCACACTTGCCTTTTCTGACACACACTTGCCCATGCTCCAGGGTGGGTTACCAGTAACAGTCCCTGGGCTTCACAGGTGGGTGCCTTAGCACATTCGTGGAATCTGACTCACTGTGTGGCTTGGGGCAAGTCACTTAACCTCTCTGGGCTTCCGTTTCCACATGTATGATCCTCTTTCATGGAGTTACTGAAGATGGAGTAAAATATGTTCCCATAGTGCTTGTTGCAAATGCTCCTGTTGTTATTTTAGACATTAAAATCCCACAGCCCCATACAAAAAACTTCACACACTCGCTGTTGGCATGGGAATGTCTAAAATAATCACCTTTTAGGAACATACAAAATAATTAGAAGGAAAGATTATTTTGGTGACAGTGTGGAGGATACATTAGGAGGGAACGATTGGAAATAAGATATGTTCATTAAGAATATGTTTAGCTGTTGGTAGCAAAAAAATTCAACTGTGGCCAGATTTCTAATTGTTCTTTAATATCCACTCTCCTCTCCTTCCTTAATGACTAGTACCCCTACATTTCAGCTGGACCCATGGCAACCTGTAATGAAGATTACATATTCCCTCCTTCATCTTAAGTACGGCCATGTGAGTTCTTGCCAATGAAAAATATTTTGTGTGACTTCTAGAAAATGCCTTAAAAGGGAGGGTATAGATCTTATGCCTCTCTTTCTCCCTGCTGGCTGGAATTGAGATGTGATGACTGGATCTCAAGCAGCCATTTTGGACCAGGAGGTAAGTTAAAGATGGGTGCTGATTCTTTGACTCTCCTTCCTTCCAGAGGAATTGTCTATTTGAAAGCGTCTGTTTCCACTCCACTTGAATCTGGACTGACCTGTGACTTCTTGGACCAACAGAGTATAGTAAAAATAATGCTCTGCCGCCTAACCAGTTTGGCTCAGTGGATAGAGCGTTGGCCTGTGGACTGAAGGGTCCCAGGTTCGATTCTGGTCAAGGGCATGTACCTTGGTTGTGGGCACATCCCCAGTAGGGAGTGTGCGGGAGGCAGCTGATCGATGTTTCGCTCTCATCCATGTTTCTAACTCTCTCTCCCTCTCTCTCTCCTTCCTCTCTGTAAAAAATCAATAAAATATATTTTTTAAAAAAATAGTGCTCTGCCAATTCTGGGCCTAGCCCTTAAGAGGACAGGCAGCGTCTGCCAAGGCCCCTTGGATCCGTGCGCTGCCACGGAAAAGGTCAAGCCACTCTGTGGAAGAGACCACCTGGAGAGGTTCCACGACTGCATGGCAAAGGAGAGGAACCTATTCGAGCTCAGCATCGCAGTCATCCCCACAAAGCACCGGGCATTCCAGGATAGCCATCTCGAGCCTCAGGTGAGCCCAGCCTGAATATAACCAAGTGACTAATGACTGTAGATCAATCAAAAGATCCCCAGCTCAGACCTGTCCAAATTTCTGATCCACAAAAGTGTAGAAAATAATAAAATGGTTGTTGTTTGGGGGTAGTTTGTTATGTAGCAATAAATGACCAGAACCGACCATGAAGTAGAAGCTGTTTGCTGAGGATGTTGCAACAATGACACCAGCTCTGATCTGGCACGCCCAGATTTTTTGTTACATGAGAAAAGTAGACCCTATTTGTTTGAGCCTTGCTGGTCCCTGGGGCTACAGCTCAGGGCCTCAGTTTCCCACAACTGTTAAATGGAGCATTAGCTTCTGCCCTATTACCTCCCAAAGTGCCCGAGAGGACAGAATAAGAATCAAGGCCTTTCTTATCCTCATATATAAAAAGCCAGGGGCCGTCACTACAGAAACAACCAGATGGACAACCGAACACAGGCTGTGTGGGACAACAAGGCCAGCGGGGGATGGGAGGGGGTGATAGGGGGCAGTTGGGGGCGACCAGCCTGGCAGAGGGGGCAGTTGGGGTGACCAGGCCAGCAGGGGGGGCAGTTAGGGGCAATCAGGCAGGCAGGCAGG
>NW_005367209.1:7912629-7915404 GCF_000412655.1 Myotis brandtii
TAAACCGGCAGTCGGACATCCCCTGAGGGGTCCCAGATTGGAGCGGGTGCAGGCTAAGCTGAGGGGACCCCCACCCCTGCCCCATGCACAGATTTCATGCACCGGGCCTCTAGTGTAATATAAAGAGTCCTTGTGTCCAAAGAGACTGAATGACATGCTCAGGCTGTTATAATATATTTAATGTGTTCATAATGACTGTGAACTTGTCATGAGACAATTGTAAAGGATTTTGGAGTTAGATGCATTAGGGCTCAAGGCTCATCTCTGTTCCTTTCTAACGTGACAAATTGGGTCAGTCGCTAAATCTCTCCACGCCTTGGTTTCCTCATCAATAAAACACAGACGGTGCTATTTCCCTTGTAGAGTCTGCATGAGGAATAAATTAAATGAGATTAATTCACCTAAAAGATAAATATCTCTTATGTGCTTGGACAAACCCACTCCTGATATTGGGGGACCCCGGGGCCACTCACCCCCAGATCTAAGTATTTAAAAACTATAAATCAAGCTAATACATTGTTTTTAAAATGTCCTCTCTTTTTCCTCCATGAATATAACTTCAGAACACCCTGGAAGGCCAGGTTCAATTTGAAACCTCAGACCCCTCCTACAGCTTTGCTGAAATGTAGAGTGGGGGTGAGGAGAGCTGGCCTCATCCCTCCCGCCCCAGCCTGCTCCCTTCCCTTCTTACCCTCAGCTCTGCCCACACTGTGCAGATCCCACATGTAGGTGTGTAGACACCTCAGGCTGCCTGTCCGATTTCCCGCCACCCCTGGCTCCACACTGCCCTTTGGCTACATCCTGGGCCTAGTGTTTTGCCTCCAGAGCACAGGCCCTAGAAGCAGGCTTGGGACCTTTGGGCAGGAAGCACAGAGGTCCCGGGACCCCGAAGTACATCTAGACAGGGGGCAACGGCTTGGGTGGGTATGTCCCTCTGGCCTTGTGTGGACATATGCAGCTGAATAGAAGGGACTCACTCCTTCAGTCTGGACCTCAGTCTCACTCCAGTCTGTAAGATGAGGGCTTAGCTGATCTGACATCTCCAAGTCTGTTGGGGACCAAGGGCTGGCACTTGAAAGGGCCTCCGCCATCTAGTCCAGCCCACTCATCCACACTTCCCTCTAGCAGTCATAGCAGCAGGCCTTCCCATCACACCTGCAACAAACGCTCTCGTTGCCAAGCTTGCGGGGCCTCTGGTCATCTCCACTCTCCCCGCCCCTCACTCCAGCCCTTGCTCACTGAGCCCCAGGCCCCTTGACCCTCCTGTGTTTATGAAACACACGGAGTCCATGCGTGCCGCCCACCTCAGGCCTTGCTCTTGCTGTTCCCTCTGCCTGGGCACCCAACTCTTTGCAGGCCTGGATCCTCTCCTCATTCAAGCCTCAGCTTAAATGGCCCCAGGACATAGAGAGGGTCACAGACACCCTTTTGGGAACAGCTCTCTTCCAGGCCCAGCACTCTGGAATGTCACCATTTTACGTCCTTCTTGCAGAGCCAGAGGTGGTAGAGTGGAGAAGTTAAGAAACCTCACTCGCAGCCCAACTATCTGTATCCAGATTTGGTCTCCTCCATCCACTGGACACTTTTGTAAATTGTTCAACCCGTTTTCCCAAGAATACAGATGCTCCTGGGGTTACAATGGGGTCGCACCCTGATAAACCCAGCGCTAGTTGAAAGTATCGAAGTCGAAAATGCATTTAACATACCTAACCTAGGGAACCTCGTAGCTTAGCCCAGCCTACCTTAAACGTGCTCAGAACACGTATGTTAGCCCACAGTTGGGCAATTATGTTGGGTTTCATCTAAGTGCCTTCTTCTTCTCACCAGAAGCAGGAGACACAGATGGGCATTTGTAGGGCGCGGCTATAGGGTTAAGCCTCAGACTGACCTGTTGGCAAAGCCACAAACAAGTCCCAGCTTAGAGGGCACAGTCCTCTTAGCATAATTAGGCTTGACCTTATGACACTCCCTAGATCCTTCCTAGGTAGCTAATGGACTGAGGGAGATGCAGCAAGTGCTGCAAAACAAGTGAAACTCACAAGAACATCGTAGCTATGGTGACCACTACCTCCTTTACCTCTGGCTATAAAATAAAGGCTCAGCTTGCGGCCAAAGAGCCGCATGTGGCTCTCGAGCCGCAGTTTGCCGACCACGGACCTAGACCCAGCTTATTCTCTTTGTCTGTCATTTCTTCATCCTTCACCGCCCTCACTCAGGCTTGCAGAACCCTTGACTGAGCGCTGGCTCGGAGGGCATTTTGTAGACATGATGGAATGTGGAAACAAAACACAATATACAAAAAACCCAGGCAACATGGTAGATGGTTATTTACCTTCACGATCCGGTGGCTGAGAGCAGAGAGTATTAGAGCTGGCCTGGGGGGGAGGAGGGGGGAGGGAATCACAATTCAAAATTCTAAGTATGGTTTCTAATGACTATGTATCACTTTCGAACCCTCCTAAGTCAACCCATATAATGTAAGTGGGGACCGGCTGTGTATGATTCAACTTCTCATTTCCCTTGAACAGATGATTCAACCTCCACGTTCCCATCCGAGAAAGGGGGTGATAATTACTCTAGCTCTTAGGTTTATTGTGAGATTAAAAGAACCAACGCCCATAGTTATAGCATTTAGAACAGGGCCTGGCACAGGCGGTACATCTGTTTGCCATTATATGAACACTTGTTATTCGAAATTATCTTGTCTGCTTATTTCTTTACTTGTTTGCCGTGCCCTTTCTCTCTGAAAGGCAAACTCCTCACAGCAGCCCCTTT
>NW_005367209.1:7916094-7924381 GCF_000412655.1 Myotis brandtii
CTCAGGTCCCAGCCCTCTCCTCCGCAGCCCAGGACCTCGATCCCCGCACCTGTCCGAGGGGGGCGCATGGGTATCACCAGGCCTGTCTCCCCCGGAAAGCAGCTTCCCGGAGGGGTGCGCGCCCGAGACCCAGAAGGGGCTCAGAGAATGTGGGCTCGGACCCCCCTTTCCAGCGCTTTTCCTTAGCCACCTCCCTCCCGGCAGTCACTGGAGGCAGGATGAGCTAAGTGGTCAGAGCAGGGGTTCAAGATTCGGGAAAACCTGAATTCGAATCCTGCTCCGCCCCTTGCGGGCTGTGTAGCCATGAGCAAGTGACTGCCTCTCGATGCCTCAGCTGTCACATCTGCCAAACGGGAATCAAATAGCCTTAGCATCTTCGGTGTCACAAATCCGGTGCTTAATTTATCCTTGCAGCCACCTCTCCCAGTGTGCAGATGTGCAACTGGCTCAAGGTAGGAAGGGGCTTTTTCAAGGTCGCGCAGAGGGTCAAAGGCAAACCGTCCCGGTCTCCGGAGTATAAGGAGTGCTAGTCTCCAGCAGCCCGGAGGGTAAATTCGTAGAGCCCGGTAGGGGTGAGGAGCAAGGAGCTATTAGTCATCTCTCTCCTCTCCCCCCACGTCCCCCCACCCCAACCCCCAGAAGGCGCACAGGTTCTCCTGGGCACAGGAAGGGAAATGGCTGGCTGCTCCGGGGCCTGGAATGGGGCTCTGGGGTAAGTTTTTCTCCCAAGCTGAAACCCGTTATTATTTTTTTATCTTAATTTTTATTATTTTTAATACAGCAGGCCGGACCCTTTCTGCAGGAACCAGCCGGCTGTTTAGGGCAGACCATAATCTCTGCGCAGCTCCTTGCTGGGAAGGCAGCCCCACGCTGCCCTCCAGTGGCCGGCGAGGTGGTGCCGCCCGAGATCTGAAAAACAAGGGGATCAGGGAAGGGAGCTTCGCTGAGCACGTGGTGGGGGCTGCCAGGGAGAAGGAGGGAGAAACTACAGCTCATCCCCTCCCACCCCCACCCTGCTATTCGCGGTGCAGGTGGATTTGGGAATCATGGGAATCGAGAATAATAGACTGAATTTGAAAGGCACAGCAGTTTTTTCATTCTGCTTTTATTTATTTCTGAATAGATAACACATTTACATGATTCAAAAGATTAAAAAGATGGTGGAGTGAAAAGGAAGTCTCCCTTCCACTCTTGTTCCCAGCCACCCAGTCCCCTTCCTGGAGGGAGGCAGCCATTGTCATATGCTGCTTGTATATCCTCCAGCAGAAAGTCTATGTGAATAAAAAGGTTTTACAGGATCAGTCGTTCCCTCCATATCCTCCTCGCATCTTGCCGCTTTACCTAAACATGAATCATGGAATATGTTCTATATTGATTCACATTGAGCTGCCTCATTCTTTTGAACAGCTGCATAATATTCTATTGTATGAACTTCATAATTATTTGATCGGTCTTCTATTGATGAGCTTTTAGGCGGTTCCCAAGCTTTTGTAATCATAACCTTACAACAAATAACCTTGTACGAGTGCATACACTGTTAGACCCAGGTAGGAGTGATTCACTTAGCGATTGTTGTATAATGAACAAAAGGCTTTAAACAAAAAAGCTTCATTATTGCTCATATGGATCACCGGGGGCCCTGCTGGTCTGGGCCAGGCTGGGCTCACTCTGCCCTGCCTCCCTGTTCTGGGTCAGAGGGCAGGGCAGCTGGGAGTTCGCTTGTTAAGGGAGAATGGGTCAATCACATGTCTGGGAGTTGGCTGGCTGTCCGCTGGGGCAAGAAGGGTGCCCGGGCCATGTCTTTCATCATCCTGAAACATCAAGACCTCCTGAAATCCCATGGCTGGCATCATATTTCATCACATTCTGTTGGTCCAAGCGAGGAAGGCCCTAGCCCGGATTCAAAGCTGGGGAAATGGAAAAACCCCTCCGCCAGGGAGGAGTGGCAAAGGCATATTGCAAAGGCATGACCAAAAGGACATGAACTACTGTGGTCGTTAAAAAATACATTTAAACAATGCTTTCATTTGATAATAGATTTACAGAAAAAGTTCCAAAGACTGTGCAGAGGTCCTATCTACCCCGGTGCCCAGGTTCCCTCATTGTTAATATTTTATATTACTGCGATCCATTTGTCACAACTAAAGAACCAACAGTGATACATTACTGTTAGCGAAACTCCATACTTTATTCATTCGTTTTTCCTCAGTGTCTTTGCTCTGTTCCAGGACCCCGTCCAGAATACCACATTGCATGTAGTCATCAGGATCCCATCCAGAATACCAGATATTGCATTTAATCACCCCAGCTCCTTAGGCTCCATGTGGCTGTGACAGTTTCTTAATTTCCTTGGTGTTTTGTTTTTTTGACAACCTTGACAGATGACCAGCACTCCTCAAATAATCAGGTTTTCTGTAGAAGGCCCGTCAATTTGAGTTTGTCCAGTGTTGTTCTCGTGATCAGTCTGGAGTTATGGGTTTTGAGGAAGACCTCAGAGGTAAAGTGTCTTGTCAATGCGTTATATCAAGAGAACATGCCATCCACATCACTTATCATAATGATGTTAACCTAATCACCTAGCTAAGGTGCTGCTTGCCCGGTTTCTCCAGTGGAATGCTACTCTTTCCTCCCCTTTTCCATCCTGTTCTCTGTAAAAGGGAGTCGCTGTGCAGTGCCCACACTGAAGAGGTAGAGAACAACTCTCCACCTCCGCCTCATTGCGGGGGCACTAGCAACATACGTTCTTTGGAATTCTTCTGTTTTGTGTTTATTCTATCATTTATTATATCAATGTGGACTCGTGGATATTTGCTTTATATTTTGCACCATCTACATACTATGTTATTTCTTTTGTTGCCCAAATGGTTCCAATTTTGACTATTAGGGCAAATGTTGGCTCCTGTGTCTCTTTGTTACATCCTCATCACTTCCTTGCTCTCTGACACTCATAAGATGTTATATCTGAGTCTGCTTCTGATGATTGTTTTTTCTCTTGAGCCCATATTTGTTCTATGCCCTTTGACATGTGTGGAAGACTGGATAACAGATCGAGAGGGGGAAGATAATCCTGGATTATCCAGGTGGACTCTGAATGCAACCACATGAGTCTTTACAAGAGGAGGCAAAGGGAGCTTTGACACACAGAGGAGAAGGTGATCTGACCATGGAGAGAGAGAGTGATTGGAGTAATTCAACCAGAAGCCAAGGAATGCCGGCCGCGACCGGAAGAGGCCAGGATGGGATTCGCCCCCAGAGCCTTCAGAGGAGTGCAGCCCTGCAGACACTTCGGGTTTAGCCCAGTGATACTGACTGATTTTGGATTTCTGATCTCCAGAGCATAAGAGAATAGATTTCTGTTTTAAGCCACCAAACTTTGCGGTGACTTGTTACAACAGCCTCGGGAAGCTAATACAGCCTGCCTTCTAAATTTTTCTGGAAAGCTGGGCATTTTGTATAGGAAATAAATACGGAGGGAAACAGGCCTTTAACGTGAGGATTGATGTTAATCTTGCCAGGAGTTGGGCTGCATGTAATGCTTGTTGTAGCTCTAGGCGCCCCGGCTTCGCATTCCTTTGTACCCATGTCTTCTCTGCCCTCTTTGGCTCTGGAGGCTCCCTTTGTCCTGGTCCTGAGTCTGTGTCCTGCACCTCTTTCAGCTGCAATCGCTGCTTTATGCTGGAGCCTTATTGCTGTGCTGGTCCAGTGGGGGAGGTTCAGGCTTCTAGTGGGCTTGCTCTGGTCTCAGGGGTGTGGCCTTTTGCAAGAGTTTCTGTTCCTCCTCCAGGGGTGGAGCTATGCCCTTCCCCCTCTCCGGTCCCTTCCCCAGCTACAACATCCCAGCCTATTTCCTCTATTGTCTATGGCTCTGCACCCACCCCATCCCACACACATGCCCTCCTTTGGGTGAAACAGGAAGTCTGGAGAGTTTCCAGTTCCTTTTGCCTTACGTGCAGTAAAGCCTCTGAATTGCCTTCTGGCAGCGTCCTACCCACTGGGATTGGGGAAGGGAATGGGCGGGCTTCACCATGGCGATGCTTTGCCTTCTCTCTGTCTGAGTTACATGATGAACCCTGTCAGATCCTCCACATCGGAACCCAGTGAGGTTCCTGGAGGAAGAATCTGCAAAATTATGAGGTCTCCCCCCATGACTGGGGGCCCCAGGAGCTCCTGACTCTTATGCTGGTCCCCACTCAGCCTTTAGCAATTCAGCAGAATTACCACCTACGTGTTCCCACCGGTTTACAGCATTGCTGCAGGGAGGCCAATCTTGGTGTTGGATGCACCTGACTCCCCGATTTTGGGGTGGCAGTTTGCCTTGCAACCTCCGTTCTCTGATGGATTCAAGGGAGGTCATTGATTTTCAGCTTATCCAACTTTTTCTTGTTGTAAAAACTGGGGTAATGGCTTTTAAGCTCTTTACATATGGGGAGTTGAAACCAGAAGTCCCTATTGTGACCATTTTTATATCAACCCACCACAGCAAGTAAGAAATATTAAGGTTCACAAAATCATTGGACTATATATAATCTTGGAATCATAAAGACTGCAGCACATAAACTCAGGTTTGCAGCTGAGAAATCATAAATTCTAAGAATAAAAATTCCCTAGATTGAAAATCTCCATGGACTCTCCACTTCTTCCAGGCTGACATGACATTAAATATTTTTCATTATCTGTCCTGTTCCACCTCTCCTACCTCACTTTTCACCACCTAGCTCACCTCCCACAAAATCCTCCCCCCTAGAAAACAAACTTGACATCACACTCAAGGTTCCAGCTAAGTATTAAGCTAATTGAGAGTCCCTGATGCACCTTGGACATTCCCTAGAACCAGCCACATGCAGCTCTTTGGCCCCTTGAGTGTGGCTCTTCCTAAGCCTTAGGAGTACCCTAATTAAGTTAATAGCAATGTACCTACCTATATAGTTTAAGTTTTAAAAATTTGGCTCTCAAAAGAAATTTCAATCGTTGTACTGTTGATATTTGGCTCTGTTGACTAATGAGTTTGCCGACCACTGCCCTAGAACATGGCAAACCTTCAACATTCATCTGTTAATCTAATTAGTGAATAAAATTACAAAGCTCGTATCATAGCATGGAGCACACAGAAGTATTAACAGTGGCCAATCTCTGTCATGCACCTAATTTGTGCCTGATAACTCTTCTAAGCACTTCATCTGTATTAATTTATTTTATTTTCATAACTTTGTGTGGTAGGTACTATTATTAGTCCCATTTTACAGATGAGGAAACTGAGGCAGAGAGAGGTTAGTCACTTGCCCAAGGTTACCCAGATGCTAAGTGTCAGAGCTTAGGGAACCTCACTGATGGGTTTGTAATCAGCATGAAGCTCATCCTATTGGCCAGGCGCTGTGCTAATGCTAGACACGTTACGTACACGAGCTCTCTAATCTCATGATAATTCCCATTTAATGTGGAGAAATGGAGGCCCGTACAGGTTAGGTGACTTTCCCAGGGTCACACAGCTAGTAAAGCTGAAGCTAAAGTTCAAATCAGGTCTGCTTGCTCTAAATTCCGCACTCTCTCTTATCTTCAGCATCACTTCTGGCTGTCCATTGAGGAAAGGAACACTTTAACCCCCTTGTCAAGCCATCACCCCTACTCTTCCTTCAAGATATAGTTCAAGGGTTCCTTCTGCTGTGATGCTTTTCTCTCTCCCCCTACCCCAGCTGCTGTCAGTCCCTTCTTCTCTTCCTTCCTGTGACTCCACCCCCATCCCTGCCCTCATGAGGGCTTGGGTTCAGTCACAAATCTGCTGGGGGACCTTGATGAACCCTTATTGTCACCATTTGAGCCGTGATTCTTCTCTCATCTGCTAAATGGTGCTAAGGAAGTGCCTCCCTCAGGGGGTTGGATGAAATATGCACCAACCTTAGCCAAGTGCCTTCCGGAGCACTTACCACGCTGCATTATAATCACCTGTTTAAATGTCTGTCTCCATCACTTGACTGGAGGGCAGGGACTGATTCTGATCTATCTCTTTGCCTCTAGCACCCAGTACGGCTTAGAACAGGAATTAAATAAATGTGAAGTAAAATAATAAAAAATAAAGAAAGGAGGCTTAGACTCCTAGTCTCATAATTCCATACATAAAATCTTTGCATTGCCTCACATAACTGCAACGTTGAAAGGATCTTAGATATCAACTTCCCAAGGCTTTCAATCTTTTTGACAACCACCCAGTTAGCCATACACTTTGTATTCCCATGCAGTGCGCATGTACACACACACACACACACACACACACACACACACACACACTGAAAACTTCAGAGTGGCATTTTCCCTCACTATGTGGCCTAAACCTACATCTCTTCTCTTTCTCCTCTCCTATCGTTTCCATTAAAAAAAAATGCTGGGTTAGTTTATTAAATTGATTTCATGACTCATGACTGTGTTGTGTCCTATGGTTTGAAAAACACACTTCTCTCATCCAACTGCTCAGCTGGATTCTCTCTCCAGCGTCCCTGACAAGAGTCCTGTACTTGCACACCCGGGAGGGAAAGCTCCACCCACAGAAGATAAGAGGTTTCATTACTGGACAGCGCTAATTGTTAGAAAGTCCTTCTTTCTCTTAAGCGAAACAACCCTCCCGGTGACTTCCCCATTGGCCCCTCTGGCTTGCTGGTCTCTCTAGGTGCACATTACCAAGCTCCCTTCACTTCACTGTTTCACTTTCTTCCCCTGCTCCCACACGTGCCCACCTGGGTGCATAGAGCCACTCTCTGGGCCTTGATCTTCACCCATCACCTCCCATTGTTGCGCTTGTTTGCTTTCATGGGGGTGAAGGTACCTGGAGCCAGTCCACCCACACAGTGGCTGAAGTCTTCACCTCCTGAAACAGGGAAGTTTGTTGGACTGGGCAGGTATCAGATCTGGAGGGGTGGGGGGAGGCTGGTGCTAGTGATATCAGGGACCCAGATGCCACAGAGGGGTCCATCAAGGGTCCTCCACCCTCGCATGCAGCCACCTGAGGGGCCTCCTGCCCACCCTCCCCGCCAGGCTGCCCAGTCATGCCTGCTGCCTCTGCGGGAGTTTGCCTCCCTCACCCCTGGAGGCCAAGGACAGGTGGCGGCACAGAATTAGCAGTGCCCGGTGCAAACTGAGAATGCACGGCCCCTTGTTCAAAACCATTAAGTGTTTCCAGACAGTGACAGCAGAGCAGTAAATCAAGCATGAGTCCCTCTGAGCGACAGTCTTTGCAACTGCAGGGATCATACACCCATGGTGCCCACCTCGGCACGTTGCAGGAAGCAGGCTCAGCAGAGGTTGTGTGAGCGAGGCCTAGGCCCGGGCTGGGGCCCCAAGTGTAGGACGTGAACCCAGGCCCATGAATATTCAAGGAAGAGAGTCTTTAGAGATAAAGTTGTAGGTTCAGTTATAGAATCTGAGGCCCAGAAAGATGTCCCCATGTCATTCTGCAAACTGATGTCTGAGTCAGATCACATCCCAGGCCTGGGACCCTCCCTCTCTTTTCTCTCCATTCTTTCCTGAACTGGGCTCATCTTTTGCAGAATCTTTCGAACCCTTTCACATGCCGACAACTTGCAAATGTCTGTCTCTCTTCCCACCATCCCCATCTCTCCCCCAACCTCCAGACTCCTGTGTCCAGCTGCCTACAGCTCCAGTGGCCTCTTGCTTCCTCTCCTCCCTCTGCCTCCTCCCTGTTCCTCCTCCAAAGTCATCTCCAGCCACCAGAATGTGAGTTTTTAATTTGCAAATTGGATCCTGCCACACCGCTGTTCTCAGCCTACTGATGCATTGCACACAAATTGCAACCTGACCTCTTCCCCCAGGGCTTGTAAGATCAGGCCCTATGACCTGTTGCTGCCCCCTTTCCCTATAATGACCCACAGTGACCTTGCTGCTGCTCAGCCCACCCAGAGCACACCTCCCCTGCCTGCTGCATTCCTTCTCTGGAGCACTCTTCCCCAGATCTCCCATTCCTCCCCTTCCTTTCAGGGCTCCGATCACATGCCCCTTCCCCACAGGTCCTCCTGAACCCCTTGTGCCAGACGCCCCCCATCATGCTCTCCCCTCTGCCTCAGGTAACCCTCCAGAAAATCACATTGCATAAACACTGAGTGGCCAGATTATTATGACATTTGTAGGCAAATTAGCTATAATTTCACGCTGAAGTTGTTAGAGGGCCAGACCATTATAAATAGGGAAGCAGGTTGTTTACCACAACAGTTACCCAAGCACAGGAACACAAGGATTGGACAGTCGAGCATTGGAAAAAAGTCATGTGGTCCGATGAATCACG
>NW_005367209.1:7924498-7933327 GCF_000412655.1 Myotis brandtii
TGTGGAACAACGTCTGAATAGCACAACATACCTAAGTATCGTTGCTGATCAAGTTCATCCTATCATGTTGATGGCGTATCCCAATGGAGATGGCTTCTTCCAACAAGACAATGCGCCATGCCACGGTGCTTGTATTGTGCAGGAGTGGTTTCAGGAACATGAGGGAGACTTTACCTTGCTTAGGTGGCCCCCACAATTACCAAATCTCAATCCAGTTGAGCATTTGTGGGACGAAGTTAAAAGAGCCATCAGGCAGCTGGTTCCACAACCATCAAATCTCACAGAACTGGACAGTGCTATTCATCAGGCGTGGTGTCAGATTCCTCACATCACCTTTCAGCATCTCGTGGAGTCAATGCCAAGAAGAATCGCCGCAGTAGTGAAGGCAAAAGGTGGCCCAACGAAGTACTGATGAGGTGGTCATAATAATCTGGCCACTCAGTGTATGTTTCTTTGTTTCCTGGCCTCCCTCGAAAGTAGCTCACGTCGCTTTATTGAGGGTGAGGACCTGTCTTGCTCATTGCTCAGTGGCTCAGTGACTTGAACCGTGCCTGGCACATATAGTTGTTCTCTGTTAATGAATAAGTTGATAATGAAATGAATTCACTCAGCAAATGTGTTCAGAGGCTTTTCTGTGTCAGGTACTGTGCTAGGCACTGAGGACTTAGACATGAAGGAGGTGAACAAACAGGAGTCCCTACCCACAAGGAGCTGGGTCACCGTCTCAGGGAGAGACAGAGCTTTGGGGGAGCAGCAGGGTGGCAGGGGTGGCTTGTCCAAGCTGCATCTGAGCCCCATCTGAGAAGATGGGGTGAGGGTGACTGATAATGGGTTCTTGTAGCAAGGGGTTGGATTTTACATGGCAATTTGCCATTTAGGGCTCTTGACAGCTCCCCTCTTCCTGAGAAGCCATGTTGGAGGAGTTAACAGGTGGAAGAAGTGTGAAGTGGGGAGCTGCACTTCTTAGGATAGAAACTCACATTTACTTAGCTCCGTTTCTATGCTTCGGACTTAAGACCTTATATGCAGAAGACTCAGAGAGTCACAGGTAGATGTCACTCGCCTCTTGCTGCAGATGAGGAAACTGAGGCCCATCCCTGACCAAGGGCCTGTGGCTGGTGCCACCGTGTCATCGAACTGTCTGCACTTGCAGGGTTGTCAGCCTGAACTGCTTTTACATCGATGTCCGTTTCCTGAAGAGCCTCGACCTCTGTCCCTCTCGGCCATTAGGTCAGGGCTGGGCCCGTACTCATGACGAGGGCTCTTAGGCCTCCAGCACAGATGAGGCTGAGCTTACAGATTCGGGGTGATCTGCCTCCTGCTGGCACTGGAATCAGGAAGAAGACGGGCTTGGCTCCACTCAGAGAAAAACAAGCCTCACCCAGTGGGCATGTGGCCCAGCCTGGGTGAGCCCTGTGGGTCCCTTGGCATTCAGACCACCACCCAGAGGATCCCAGTCTCCCCACTTCTCTTTGTGCGACAACCTCCCCCGGCAGCCCCACCCTGCACCCCGGAGTCACTGTCTCCCCTTCTATGTATGTGGTGTGACCGGAGTTGCACAAGTCAAGTCACTGCCACAGGGAAGGCTTTCTCATTGGTAGTGCTTCCCCCATTTCCTTCCCCATAATCCTTCTTGTTTGTTTACCCAAACATCCAACTGTCTGCGCGGTGCAGGCGCCACCGGAACGGGTGCTGTTCCTCTGGGAGCGTGCCCTCAGCTCAGGTCCCCCACGGTTCGCCTGCCCACCCCTCCCTGTCTCCGAAGGCAGAGCCTGCCTGTCTGGACACTTTGGGAAGGTGCTCGACAACTGTTGCCAAATGGGCGACACGGGTGAATCATTTTACCAAACTTTCATGAAAAAACTATTCTGTGTTAGGCTCTGCTTAAAGCCCAGCCTGAACTAGCTGTTTGCTAATGTCCACATTGCCGTGTAGGGCCAACATCACACCCTCCTTCACCCACAGCCAGCGCGCCCCCAAGTCCCTGCTGAGGGGTCTGGCAGGGGTGGAGATAAGGGGCCTTTTGTTTCTCCTCTTATCTCCAAGTTGGGTCCCAGGTGTGGATCCTTTGGGGGATCCCTGTGTGCGTGTGCGTGTGCACGTGGGTGTGCGCATGTGTGTAGGGGTGCCCTGGGTGCCGCTCTCATGCATGATCTAATCCAGCTCCACAGCTGGGCCCTGCAGTCCATGCAGGGTCCGTGCTTTAGGGAACTCTGGAGTGGCTGCCCACAGGATGCCACACTCCTGCACGGGGCTCTCCGAGAAACCCCTCCTGCAATGCTGCAGGGGGTGGGGGAAGTTCAGGCTGCTCCCCTGCCACCACCCACCCCCTCTGCCCTGCCTTTTCTTTCCAGTTCCCGTTTCTCCTGCTCACGGCAGCAAGTCCACTGTCTGCCTCAGGAGACACGTGGAGGGGGAACCGGCCTCCTCTTCCTGCAGCTCCCTCACCTCTAGGGGTTTTCTTCTTGGGGTACAGGTGCTTTGCTGTGAGGGGAGAGGGGAGAGATTCTAGAGCTGTCTCCTCCAGGCTGGCCACTGCTTCCCTCCCCCCGCCCCCCCGCCATGAGCTGAGTGGACAGAGCGTGGGGAGATGGGATGGCTGGGAAGGAGGCGGGGTGGGGGGGGGCACTATGAAGGTTGGACTTTGCTGCTTCTTAATCAGTCCCAAGCCCATACCTGGTCCCAAAGGTTCATTCCTTATTATTGAGAACCTACTGTGTGTCCAGCACAGTGCTGAGTGCTGGGTGCTGATTACTGGAGTGTTTGAAAGACAGCAGTCCTCATACCCAATCATTTCTCATGGGAAAGCAGATAAAAACCAATAGTATGTATGTCCGAGCTAGCCATTGGGGAGCCAGACAGAGTAGAAGGGTATGGGGGAAGGGCTGTACTCTTGAGCCAGTCACACCCACCCCATGGCAACCAAGGGGTGAAGCCAGGGGAATGGTTGTGCCTAACGTTCGCCTTTCCAAACTTGTGGCCTAGCGGACAATCCCAGGCCAGGGGCAAGTCCTGCCGACGCTGTGCGGGCACAGGGCGGTGAGGGGCAGGGCTGGCTTTCACAGTCTAGTCTGGATGCTTGTCTATTTGGTTGAATGTGTCCAGGCTCACTTCACCAGTCCTGCCCAGGCCACATCCCATCCATTCTGTGTCTCAAGAGACATCCCTGGGCCGGGCCAGCGCAGGCCCCATGGCGTCTCCAGCGGGAGGAGGCTCCCCACCCCGAGGGGGCTTTGCAGCAGGAGCTGTGGGAGCCATGCCTGCCTGCTCTGCTGGCCGCACAAGACAGGCAGCCCCCAGGCCGGGAAGCAGGCACCTCCCAGCTGGAGACCTCAGATCTGAGGGTTTGGGGTTGGGAAGGAAGCCTGGGCCACAGTGACCACTTCTCTCGCTGTGGCTCACCCAGCTGCTCCAGGCTGGAGGTGGGTGGGTGTCTGGGAGTTGGGGGCCCGCCCAGGCTGTCAGGAGACCAGGCAGTGGCTCCCGGGCTCATGTAGAGCTTCATCTGGGGGTTGGCGCCCGCACGGACCAGGGACGCTGTGAGCTTCCTGCCATGACTGCCACGCTGGGGCAGGCCCTGGGCTCCCTCCTGCCCACCCTTCTGCTGGGACTCGCAGGTGAGTTCTGAGAACTGCCCACAGGAATCCTCAGGTCAGGGAGGGAACACCTGGGGGTACCGAATCCAGCCACCTCGCGTGTGAGGGGTGGGCAGAGGGGCTGAGACCAGAGGACCTAGCTAAGCTGCGGACCTGCCTCCCAGGTGCTGTTTGCTTGCTTTCCTCAATGTGGGCCTGTGGGGAACCGATGATGGGAGCTTTGGGGTCAGAAAGAGCAAGATATGACCGGCGGGTGAGGGGCTGGGGGGCCGTCAGAGAGTGAAGGAGGAGCCCATCAGTCCCGAGCCCATACCTGGTCCCAAAGGTTCATTCCTTATTATTGAGAACCTACTGTGTGTCCAGCACAGTGCTGAGTGCTGGGTGCTGATTACTGGAGTGTTTGAAAGACAGCAGTCCTCATACCCAATCATTTCTCATGGGAAAGCAGATAAAAACCAATAGTATGTATGTCCGAGCCAGCCATTGGGGAGCCAGACAGAGTAGAAGGGTATGGGGGAGGGGGGTCAGGAGCACCAAGGGGTGAAGCCGGGGGAGTGGTTGTGCTTAATGTTCGCCTTTCCGAACCTGTGGCCTCATGGACAATCCCGGGCCAGGGCAAGTCCTGCCGACGCTGTGCGGGCACAGGGCGGTGAGGGGCAGGGCTGGCTTTCACAGTCTAGTCTGGATGCTTGTCTATTTGGTTGAATGTGTCCAGGCTCACTTCACCAGTCCTGCCCAGGCCACATCCCATCCAGGACTCGCAGGTGAGTTCTGAGAACTGCCCACAGGAATCCTCAGGTCTGGGAAGGAACACCTGGGGGGAACCGAATCCAGCCACTTCGCATCTGAGGGGTGGGCAGAGGGGCTGAGGCCAGAGGACCTAGCTGAGCTGCGGACCTGCCTCCCAGGTGCTGTTTGCTTGCTTTCCTCAATGTGGGCCTGTGGGGAACCGATGATGGGAGCTTTGGGGTCAGAAAGAGCAAGATATGACCGGCGGGTGAGGGGCTGGGGGGCCGTCAGAGAGGGAAGGAGGAGCCCACCTCCCACCAAGAGCAAGATATGACCGGCGGGTGAGGGGCTGGGGGGCCGTCAAAGAGTGAAGGAGGAGCCCACCTCCCACCCAGTTTCTCTGATGCCAGCTCTGGTCTGGGTGGCCACCTGGTCCAGGTCAGAGAGGGTGTGAGGTTGGGAAAGACAGAGGGAAAGAGGAACCCCTAAGTGATGGAGCCTCTGGCATTGTGGGAAGAGTGCTGGCCCCACAGTCAGACGCACCTGCTTAACCTCCCTGCTTCGCCACTAACAGGCTGTGTGATCTTGAGCCGTCACTAAACCTCTCTGTGCCTGTTTCTTCTGGGAAGTGAAACACTAGCATTTCTCAGTTGGGATGTGGATGACGATGAGCACAGCCATCTGAAAGTGTTTCATAAACCACAGGGCGCTGCGCGGATGGGTGATAATTATCCTGAGGGCTCACTCGGGGGAGAGAGCGCTATGCAGAAGCTACCAGAGCCCATTGCTGAGAGGACATGCTCTCTGGCCCCCGCAGCCGCCTTCCATCACCTGTCACTCCGTGTTGTCGTTACTGGTTTACTTGCGCCCTTCCACACACACCTGGCCAGGGGCCCCTGTGTCTCCAGCTGACATACTGGCTCAGAGCAGGGGCTCGGGGAATGCAGCGAAGGCTCAGAGAGGTCTGGCCCGCAGATCTCTGCAGACCATGCCGCGGGGGCGGACGAGTCTGGCCCTCAGTTGTCCTGGGATGACTCCAGGAGACAGAGCCTCGGTCAGAAGCAGAAGTGCTTTGTCATAGTCCTGCTCTGTGAGGGGGAGGAAGCTGCCTCCGGTGGAGAGAGCCGCCCATCCCCGGGGGCGAGCAAGCAGAGGGTGGACGCCACTGAGGCAGCTCCACTGTTTGCCCAGGAGATCCTGGAGGGGGAGCAGGGCCTGCCATCCTTGCCTGTGGGGATCCCTGGCTTCACACTTATGTCCAAAATGGAAACCTTGATTCCTCACCACCCCTCTCCCATTCCAACTTGGTCCAGTTTTCTCCTTCTCAAAAACTAGAACCACCACCCACCCAGATGCTCAGGAGAGAACCCGAGAATCACTTACCCATAATTCATTGTGTCTCCTCTCCCAACCAGTCCATGACCAAGTCCTGTGGGCTCTACCTTCCAGATGTACCTCCGTTTCTTAGAACCCCAGCCCGGGGAACCACCACCTCACCTGATGTCGGCAGCAGCCTCCTCGCTGGCCTCCCTGCTCCCAGTGCCACCCTCCTGCCCATTCTCCACACACACCCCGCCGTAAAACATGTTAGTGAGGCCGCCTGCCCCTCTGCTTACAATCTCCCCCGGCTTCCCATCAGAATAGGATCTTCTCATTGCACCGCTTTGCCCACGTGCTGCAGACCCCAGGCCTCTCAGTTTCTCAAGCCCGCCAAGCTCTTCCTGCCCGAGCTATTCTCACCTGCTTCCCCACTTTCTAGAATGTGATTTCCCTGCCCCAGGGCTGGCTCCTGTCCGTTACTCAGTTTCAGCTCAAAATGCCACCTCCCTGGGAATCCTTTTCTGTCTAGAATAACTCCCCCCAGCATTTTCCATCTCTGTACTCTTTGGGTTTCCCTTAGGTCATTGAGCCCCAGTTGCAATTATATATTTGCTTGTTTCCTTGTTATCATCTGTGTGTATGATCCCCTGGGGCAGGAACCACACACACAGTGCATAGTAGGTCCACAGGGCCTGAGAGCACAGGCGCCTCTGACAGGCTGTTGAGTGCTGGAGGCGTCCCGCCCTCAGCGTGCAGACAAGTGCTCTTTTTCGTAGCTGGGCAGCCGTTCATCACGCTCACGGGCCCGGCGGAGAGGGCAGCCCCTGGAAACTCGGTGCCTTTCAACTGCACCGCCGGCCCCTTCAGCTCCCAGGACATCAGTGTCACCTGGATGAAGGACTGGGATGAGCATCCAGCCTCCGCTCAGCGCCTGGTGACTGATGACAAAGGCAATTACTCCATCACCAGCAAGGTGTGGCTGACGCTGGTGCGCCAAGATGTCTCGTCAGAGATCACTTGCGAAGTCACCCACAGGGACCTGGCAGCGCCCCTGCACAGGACCATGAACCTCTCCCAAGTGCTCCGAGGTGAGTGGGCAGCAGGGCGGGGGGCATTGTTTTCCCTGGCATGTTGGTGGCCACAGTCTTCCACCTGAAGCCCCAGTTCACTCATGGGAAACGGAAGCTCCTCAGGGCCACGGCTGACCAGGCAGTGTAGCCATTAAAGGCACAGGTCCCAGAGGCTGACCATCTGGGATCAACCCTCTGCACACTTCACAGTTTGTGAGATGTTGAGGAAGCTCCTTAACCTCCTTGGGCCTCGATTTCCTCCTAGAATGGAAATAAAATGAAGACCCACCTCATAGGTTTCATGTGAGGATCAAATGACTGATTCCTCATAAAGCACCTAGAACAGTGCCTTCTAAATAGTGCCCGGCACACAGTAGGTTGTTTGTGCATGTCTATTATTATTATCTGGCTCAACTTTCCATTCCAAACATATTTATTCTATTAATATCATTGCTGTTATTAATCTTAAATATTATTCATTCGACAAAGGAATATCGATTATGATCCAGGCACTGTTCCAGGTGCTGAGCATAGAGCAATGAATAAAATTAAGTCCCTCTCCTCATGGGCATTGCGTTTGAGTACATCTGACAATTAAATTTCATGATTTGAAATATTTGAAACACAGAATGTGAGATCCCAGACACGCATGTACCCTTAGCCCATATTTAATGACTATTAAGATTTGGCTCCATTTGCCTTGCACTGAGCATACAGGGGAAAACCATTTCTTTAAAAAAATAAAGTCACTGATGAAAGAGTGAGAGAATCTGTGGCCGGTTCCTTCACAAGCGGGCCAGGCGCCCAGGTGTGATTTCAACAGATGTTTCTCCCTGTTCCTCTGCCAGTCGTTCCCACCGTGAAGATCACCGCCCAGCCCTCCGAGGCCAACACCCCCCATCATCAGAGAGTGAATCTCACTTGCCACGCCAGCCACTTCTATCCCTCCCACCTGCACCTCACCTGGATGGAGAACAGGCACACCGTCCACACCGAGCCGGCCCCCCAGGTCACCAGAAACGCAGACGGGACCTACTCGCTGGAGCACACGTGGCAGGCAGCGGCCACGCCCAACGGGAGCGAGTTTGCCTGCTGGGTGGTCCAGGACGAGCAGCCCCCGGTCCAGGCCAACATCACCCTGCGGGCTCAGGCGCCCCGGCTGCGGAAAGGTGGGTGCAGCGCCGCCCAGCGCCCTGGGCAGCATGGCTGCGGGGTCAGGGTTGACCGTGAAGGAAGGAAGGACGCCCTGCGCTGGAGATAAACCTCTCAGGCACTCCCCACTGACGTCCATCCCTCCCTCCTTCCCCCACACCCTCGTCCTGGGAGGAAGGAGTGGGACTCCCCCTCCGAGCCCCACGGCCTCTGCAGGCTGGAAGTTCTCCGCTCTAACACTGGACTGCGGGACACGCAGAGGTTTGGCTGTGGGCGCCAACGTCCCTCCTAGGGGGCCTTTTAATCAAGACTGGCTCCGCTGGAAGTTTCTGGAAGTCAGTTTTAATGAGATTAGAGAGGGTGGCTGCAGGTGCGAGATTCTCATTCTCTCTACTGCTCGGTGCGCCTTTTCTTTCTCCTTTCCCTGCCTCTCCCCGCTCCCCTTCTCATTTTCGTCCTTTCCCCCCTTCCCCTTCTCATTTTCTTCCTCCTCCCATTCCCCCTCCTCCTCTCCCTTTCCCCCTCCCATCCTAACCCTTTCTCCGCCTTATTGATCTCATCCTTGGTGGCTCAGATGACTTTGACCACAAGGGGGCGCTGCCGGCCAGCAGTTCAGACAGAGAAGGGGCGTTGCTTTCCGGGATCAAATGGAGAGGATGATAGATTCACGGAGGGACTGGGCCACGGGGAGGGAATGGAGAGAAGGGAGGATTATGATTGGCCAGGCCTGGGCCAGCCCTGGCTGAACCTGAGTGTGGACTGACCGCTCTCCAGAACCACAGAGGATGGGGAAGGACAGACTGTCCCTCTGGGAAGTGTGGGGTCTGCGCCTGGTGCACGTATTAGAGCCCAGTCCCTACCGAGAAAGCTGGACCAGGTGCGGCGGCGACACTGCGCATCTTCCAGCAGAGGCTCGGGCCTTGCGCGCCATCCCTCCCTGACAGAATTTGCCTCTATCTGCC
>NW_005367209.1:7933372-7952727 GCF_000412655.1 Myotis brandtii
ACCGATCCCTCCACCACCATTTCTCTACACACACGCCCCAGTGTTTCTTGTCCAACAGAAATAAGAAAAACCCAGAGGGACATGCAGATTTGAATGAAAAACTCCAAACTGGTCTTTTCCCATCAGAAGCAGGTTACATTACTTCTGTATTGACTCACTTCTCTATGGACTCACTCTGAGTCCTTTCCTCTGTCTATTGTTCTCCTTTGCCTGCACGCAATGTGTCTAGCCCACTGCTGCCAGGTGAACCCCCTGAGAGCACCCCTTTGATTCAGCTGTTGGAAGCACCCTGTGGTCCGGAGAGAAGGGCAACCTCCTGTACTGGCACTGGGTGCCACACCTTTGCAGCGACACCTCCCCCACCTGGCCCAGAAAACCTTTCCTCCGCACTCACCCTCCTGCACTGCCAGCTGTGCCTGTTCACGCTGACACACGCAGAGCACTCACTGTGCACCAGGTGTCCTCGCACGCCTGTGACATAAGACAGCTGGGAAAGGCAGCGGACGACCAAGTCAGGGATCTCAGAGCCTTCATTAGAAGGCAGGGCTGTCTCTTCACAAACTCAACGTGCTTTTCCTGTAGTTTACTCTTCCATCCTGCCTGAGAACACACATCCTCGCTATCTCATGCCTCTTCTCAAAACAACCTTAAATACTCTGTTTCTGGTATTTATTTCTTCCTGAATGGTCGCATCTGCCCACATTCACAATTGCCTCTTAAACTTTGGGGCCTCCTGTAAACCCATGATGGGGGTTGTCTGTTTCCACCTCTCCTCCATGGAGAGGATTTCAGCCCTTGAAGCTAACACTGGCTCCTATGTGTGGAGGTGGCCGAGTTTGGTGGGAGTCCAATGGATCATTATCACCCAATGGATCAGTATCACATCACAGGGCTGCCACTGGCCATCTGCCTCAGGCAAAGCACTGCCCCTACTCAGCTCAGTCTCCGCATCTTTGTTTTTTGTTAATCCTCCCCTGAGGATATTTTTATTGGTTTTTAGGAAGAGTGGAAGGAAGGGAGGGAGAGAGAGAGAGAGAGAGAGAGGAGTGAAGAGACATCAATTGGTTGCCTCTCACATTCACTCTGACTGGGGCTGGGGATGGACCCTGCAAGCCAAGTATGTGCCCTTGACCAGAAATGGAACCTGCGACCCTTTGATGAGCAGGCCGACGCTCTAACCACTGCGAGCAACAGTGGCCAGGGCTGTCTCTTCGACTTTGTAACAACTGTTGTGCCTGCTGAAGATTTGTTCCCTGACCCCTGCTTGACCATGGGGCACACAGTAGGTGCTCTATGCTGCCCGTTTTGCAATCTTCATGGTGCCCAGTCCAGAGCAGGGCTAAAAGAAAAATGTTAAACTTATGGTGAGTATATGATGCTAGACCATTTAGGGAGTGATTAATATGTGCCATATATTTTCCACTAGTTACTTAATTTATTCATTAATTCTGAAAAATAAGAACCACCCCATATTGCAGATGAGGAAACTGAGGCTTAGAGAGTCGAGTTGCTCAGGTTCACCTAGTGGAGGGCCTGGGAATGCAAACTTGGGTTGAACATGACATGAAAGCCTGTGCTCCTAGCCCCTCTCTGGGCCACTTGCTTTCACATGACCTGGTCTTGAGCAGTGAGGCGCTCTTCCCTTCCCAGGGACTGGGGGCAGAGCCGAGCGGTGGTCATGGGTACAGACCCTGCAGGCAGACAGCTTGGCTAAGAACCTCAGCTCTGCCCGCGCCTAGCTGTGGGCCCTGGGCAAGTTACCTAGCCTGTCTAGAACTCAGCTTCCTCATCTGTGAAATGGGAGAGTCCTAACTCCCACCTCCAATGGTTTGGGGGAGAACTTGGTGAGGGAGGCAGAGCCATCAGCAGGGTCATGTGACATGGGGGTGGCTGTGAGCTGTGGGTGGCAGGCAGCCTTCATACACCCTGCTGGGGCTGCCTGGGGTTTCATCGTCCGGCTTCTGGTATCAGCTTCAGAAATTAGCTCTTTTTAGAATGTAACCTTTAACCCACTGGATAAGGAGCCAGCGAGACTTCTGGGTAGAGATGCTGAGGATTTGTTCTCACTGGCATATGGGCCCCTCCGTGCCCTCTCACAGTGGGGGTGTCTCCTTGCAGGCGGGAGCAGCTACTCTTACACCTTGCAAGGCCCCCCTCAGCGATCGGAGCCGGGCACAAGCATCCTACTGAAGTACACGTCCTCCGGATTCCACACGCAGCACGTCACGGTGGCCTGGCTTAAAAACAACCACACGCTGCCCAACCCCCAGACCAGCGTCCACCTCAGCAGAGACACCTACAACGTGAGCAGCAGCGTGCGCGTCCCCCTGCAGGCTGGGGACGTGCGCTCCCAAGTCTTCTGCCTCGTCATGTACAAGTCGAAATTGGCTTTCCAGAAAACCATCAACCTGGACCAGTACCTCCGTGGTAAGGAGCTTGTTTCTCTGTCCAGCCGGGCTGGTTGGGTTGTGGATGCCTCTGAGCCCCGTTTCCTCATCTGAAAGTGGCCCATCCCTCCCTTGCTTGTGGCAAAAATTCAACCCAACAATCCCTGCTGAGCACATGCCTTGCTCATATTAATCTTGCAGAAATGGCCATTGTTGCTTTTTCTTAGTGTTACTATTCACATCACCTCTCAGAACTCAGTTTTCTCATCTGTAAAACGGAGTCAAAATCCTTCCAGGAATAAATCATAAATTTAATTTTATTATTATTTCTATGAAGAGGATGCAAAGGGCTTTGAAACTTCTAAATTGAAGGGGCTAATGATGGCTTCTGATCATTGCCCATTACTTGGTGCGTTAGGCAGGGTCGTGTGACACGGGTGTGGCTGTGAGCTGTGGGTGGCAGGCAGCCTTCTCAATCACTACTGGGGCTCCCTGGGGTTTCTTCATCTGGCTTAAGGGCCTAATTTCTCATCAGATATTTTTGGTCGATTTTTCTGGCCTGAATCAATTCTTGACCGGTGTGTAAATTCCGTGAGGTCATACTATATCATGCCTGGAGGGAGTCTTAGTGGTCGCCCATCCTTAATGACAACTCTAAAGCCTTAGAGAAGGCCAGTGAGTGGCCCAAGGGAGACAGCAGTGAAATTAATTCCTCACATGTCTGTAAGACTTTAAAGTGTACAATATATTTTTCTCTTTATTTTGTGTGCTCTCATCGTGGAAGTAAACACATCACTTTACATCAGACTATTGACACTAACAGCTCAGATGAGCACACACATGGTCAGAAAGCACAGCCATGTGGGTGACTTATTTAACGTATACAGCCACCTGGTACTGTTCATCCCCTTCATAGTTTACGGAAGGAAACAGAGGTTCAAAGCTGTGAAGCCTCCCTGGGTTTGTAGGGATGGAAGTAAACACATCATTTTGCATCAGACTATTGATACTGACGTCTCAGATGAGCACAGCACGTGGTCAGAAAGCACAGCCATGTGGGTGACTTATTTAACGTATACAGCCGCCTGGTACTGTTCATCCCCTTCTTGGTTACAGAAGGAAGCTGAGGTTCAAAGCTGTGAAGCCTCCCTGGGTTTGTAGGGCTGGCGAGTGAGGGGCCTTGAACGTGAACTCTGGCTTGACTCTGCTGCTCTGTAGCTGCGGGATCTCCTGCTAGTTACCTGCATTCTCCCAGCCTCAGTACCTTTCCTGTAACGTAGGGAACTGATCATTCGGGGGGTCCTCCTTATCGGAGTATTTATTATATAGTTCTCTGCAGTTAGGACAATTGTGTAGAGAAGCAAAAATCATAGAAAATGCAGTTTTCACAAATGAATTGATTACTTACAAAACCAGGCCCCACTGAAGAGCCCTTCTTGCTCAACATGGCTTGCATCTCGGGTTGGGTTTCCTGTCACAGAAGTGTCTTTGTGGGTGTCTTTATCTGGGTTCCCCTGAAAGCAGAACCTGCAACCAGGAGTTGGGTACAGGTAGAATAAGGGATGGGGAGAGAGAGACACACAAGAAAAGGGGAGATGTTGAACTGGGTGTCCCTGTGGATGACTAAAAAGGGGAGATATTGAACTGGGTGTCCCTGTGGATGACTGAGTTCAGCGCCACTGGGACTCTAAGGAACTATGGAGAGTGTGTCTGAGGATTGTCCCCACAAAGGAGGGGAGGCTGGGATGGGCCTGCATGAGCTGGGTGGCGTTTCGTGGACATGCAGGAATCCTGAGGCAGAGAATCAGGGAGGCGTTTGAGATGGGAAGTGGCACCACCCAGCCCCACTGCCAAGCACTGAGACAGTCGGTTGGCGGAGGCCTGTGGGAGCCCAGAAACCCTCTGCTCCAGGAGGCGGGTCTTGCCTTGATTGAAGTGTGGCAAACATCAGACCATACTGTGCACACAGAATCACATCCATTGCAAAGTGAAATCAGAGATCTGGCAAAAGTTATTTCAGAACATTGATGCAAATGATGGGGAGCTTCTGAGATCATGGGCAAAGCCTCTGAGTGGTTAAAGATGGGGAAAGAAAATCTGTGGTTTTCAATTCTATGTATTCATAATGAGAAAAAGAATTGTGGTTAACAATTCTATGGACACTTCAAAAGAGGACACTTTGATTAAAAAGAGGCCACTGTGAAAATTGATAGAACACTCGAATAATTTTTCAAAATTTCCTGTTAATGATTGTGCTGTAAGTGTGAAATTTAAAATGATGGATTTGTTGAGACTGTAGTATATGATTCTGGGAAAAAATTATGCCAACTTCCTTACACTCCCAAGAGTTGTTCCTTCTAAGAGTTGGTGCAGGGTTTTGATAATATTCCATACTTAATTTAAAACATAAGCTAACAAAATTGTTTTTATTATTGAAATATTTTTCAAGACGTAGTTTCAACCAACTCCTTTGTGGCAGTTTCTATGAAAGTAGGCCCAGATTTTGCATAGGTTCCTTCTGAGCGACTTTTTGTTCTGCTTTCTGATACCAAGTAGCTTTCTGTGTTGATCTCATTTTGTTTTGTGAGGATTAAATGAGATAACACATGCACACTGCTTCTGTGCCTGGGTCTCTATCCTCCCGGTACTTCCATGGACACTGGAGAGCCAGGGGAACTTGCTGGTGGCTGGAATGGGCCATCTGAGCATCTCCATCCTTTTATTGGTCCTTGCCACCACCTAGAGCCATGACACTTGCTTGGTGGTACCTTAGCCTGGACTGTCTTCCATAGGTAGCACCCTACTTACCAGCCCTTCACCATCCTGGGTTTCTCCTTCTCAGCGTCCTGCTCTTTGCTTGGTATGAATTCCTGCTCATGTGCTGAAGGGGAAAGACGGATTATAGATCATGACCTATGGGGATGATGTCTTACTGTGGCTGTTCTACTCATTGATAGAATTTAATAGGTCTGGGAGGGTTGAGTATGAAGAAAGGATATTTCGGGCTCAGATGCCCTTAGTTCCTTCAAATTGCACAACACGATTTCTTGACTCTAGACTCAGAACTGAGGTTTGTCTTCACTGGCCCTGTGAGAGCTGATCCACCTTAGACAACTTATAATTTAAGATTCTTGAAAACAGAGGGGAAGTGACTTACACAAGGTCTGGCCATTGGCTATGGTGTCAGTGTAGGGACCAGAATCTGGAGCTCCCATCCTTTGGTGTAGTGTTAGAACTATACTATGTTGTGTGTTCATATGAATTGTCCTGAAATATTTCATGTTTTATAGTATTTAAATTTTTTTCTCATTATGAATACATCCTATTGCACAGCTGAAAATCTGGTTGAAAAAAGTCTAGAAGTCATTAGATCAAAATTTCAGAAGCCAGGAATCTTACATTCTACAGCTTAGAGTTTGGGTGTCAGAATAACAGACTAGTAAAACATGCTGTCTCTGACAGTCCCAGCCACTCGTGACCTTGTGCAAGTTGTGGCAGGCATGTCACTTAACCTCTCCACACCCATGTTCCTGCCTATGTAAAACCTTAGTATCTTGAGTCATAAAGATTTAGAGTGTATGACTCTTTAAATCTTAGCATTACCAAGTCATACATTAGTCAACTGGTTCATAGGTTCTTAAATGGAATTCAAACTTCATTGTATCATCTTTAATGGCCAAAATGGAAAAGACAGGAATGATTAGGATGGCTTTCATTTTTCCCATTCATTCTTCCATGCATCCATCCATGCATCCATCCATTCATCTATCCAAGCATGCATTCCCTCATGCATTCACACTCTTATTCATTCATCATGCATTTCCGTATGCATGCATCTGTTAACCCATATCTAAATCCTCCTCTTCGACAGGCCCTGGGAAGATGACCCCATCCTCAAGGAGTTCTCAGGCTCCCATTTGTAGACTTCCTAGAGTAATTGTCTGTTTTCTCTGACTGTGTCAGTTTCCCCTGCAGTGACAATGTCTCAGGCTTCAATGTCCTCGGACTTGGTAGCAATTACTTGCCACGTGCAGAGATTCTATCCACAAAGTGTGCAACTCACCTGGCTGGAGAACTGCGATACATTCAAGGGAGCTGAGCCATCCACACCCAAGAAGAATGTTGATGGGACCTACACCCTGGAAAGCTTGCAATGGGTGAATGCATCAGGGCACGGGTCTGAGAGGGTATTCACCTGTAAGGTACAGCATGAGGCACAGCCTCCCATCTGGGCCAACCTCATACTGTCCCCAGCAGCCCACGGGACATACAAGCCCATTGAAAACCCAGGTAAGCTCACTTCTTCTCCTATGAGCAGCTGGGTCACCTCCCTCTTTTGAGTGGGTTCCAAAAGGCATAGGGAGGGGGCATAATGGTTAAAGTCTTGCCCAACTTAAGAGTCTGTGATTCCTTGATAACCAGACTGGCTTCTGGCCTGCCTCTTCCTTTAGATGTGGCCATCATGAAAGGTTCTTTCATTTCTGAGGAGAGAACAGTTTCCCAGCTCAACCTCCTTGAAAATTCCCAAGAGAGCTCAGCTTAGGATGCTCACTAGTTATTCTGAGATGGTCTTTAGCAATGATCTCTTGTTAAAATAGTGTCTTTGTGTTATATGAAGAGACTTGTCCACCAGCCTTACCCTGTGAACCCCATGATGTCTGCTCTAATGACAGAGCAGGCTTTTTCACTATATTCTTGTCCAGGTACATAACCTCTCTGTGCTTCCGTATACTCATCTGTAGATGAGTCTAATGTAGTGTAGATGGGTCACATGAAGGCTCCTAACTAATAGAGTCCTTATGAGGATTAAGTGCATTAATATATGTAAACTCTACATATGTGTCTACAATAAATGTCAGCTACTATTACTACTTGAATTCCAACAAAATTATTTCAAAGGTTAGTTTACAGTAATTATAGCTTTGTAAACTCAGGGAACTGAGTCAATTATCCTCTCAGAGCCCCAGATAATTCATCTATAAATGGTGTTAATGATACCAACCTCCTAAGATTGTATAAAAGTTTAATTTGAATGACCACAGGCCTGGAGGACACCCAGCTTTATACTTCCAGAGGTTTTTACCTCTGGACATTGACACATTAGCTGGCTGTGTGATAGATGTTCAAAATCAATATTTGTTGACTTAAATTCAAGGTGATGCTAAAAGATCAAGATCATCACTTATTTCCAAGCGGAAGCTGAGTGTAGAGAAAAGAACATGGGCTTGAAACCAGATAGAATTGGGTGCAATTAGTGGTTCTGAAACTTCCTGGCCACATGACATCAGAGGAGGTATTTAAACTCACAGAGCCCCAGTTGATGTCTCCTTCTGCCCATCTGGTATTTAGGTCCAGAGACACCTGCCCTTATCTTTGTGGCTTTCCTCCTGGGCCTCAAGCTGCTGCTGGTGACGAGTTTCACAGTCACCTACATCCACAGGTGGTGGAACCTGTAACAGGTAAATTGGGGGGAGGCCTTAGTCATGAGGGAGGAGGTCAGGACCATTGTCAGGGGCTGGCAAGAGGAGGCCAGGGCATACCCACAAAATCATGTGGTTCCCACAAGGTGATCCAGCTTCAAGAAGTTTGTGAACACTTATTTTCTCCAAATGGCTCTTGGAATTCTAAGAGCTTTTAACTCTCATGCATTTTGTAGTGCCCTGGTGTTTGAAGGTTTTCAAATTCAGTTCCTTGGGACCCCAGAGTGTACAAGTGGGATGAAGGCCAAAGCTCTGAGACCCAAACTTTAAAGAGTCCCCCCATAAACTACTATATATTTTGGTTTTTATATATCTTTGGAATGAATAAGAAAGTATTGGCAATATCAACTAATACAGTGGTTCTCAACCTTCCTAATGCCGCAACCCTTTAATACAGTTCCTCATGTTGTGGTGACCCCCAATTTCATTGTTAAAAATTGAACATAATTAAAGCATAGTGATTAATCACAAAAACAATATGTAATTATATATGTGTTTTCCGATGGTCTTAGGCAACCCCTGTGAAAGGGTCGTTTGACCCCCAAAGGGGTCGTGACCCACAGGTTGAGAACCGCTGAACTAATAGAACGTTGCAGGAGCTGACTAGAGGCAAGGAATGGAAGAGAGTTCAGATCTCAGGAAGAACTAATATATAGAACTTTGCAGGAGCTGACTAGAGAGAGGCAAGGAATGGAAGAGAGTTCAGATCTCAGGAAGAAGTGTTGGGGTGTAGTGTTTAGGGGCTTCATTTCCGATCTACATCGTGAACTCAGGCCAACCAGAATGCCTGTCACTTAGCAGATGCTCAATAAATGTTTAAGAAATGAATGAATGAATGTTTTTCCCTACAGCTCCTGCCTTCACCAAAGGGGTCAATTGGAGGGAAGAAGCTGCAAGGACCTGCCCCTTACCCGAGACCCCTGCTCCTCACTCTGCCAGCCCCACCTGCACAGGAGCTGCCTCCACACACCCTCCTGATGTTGCTTCTCTCTCTGATAATAAAGCTGAGTCAAGGATGGCCTTCGGTCACGGAGACTCAGGGATGTCTGGACCTTGATGCATTGAGCTTCACACTGGCCCTGCCTCCACCCAAACCAGAACCGGGAACATGAAGAGAACAAGTTTCACCTCCCCTCATCAGAAACAACCCTTAATATTCCGAGCAGATTTTACTTTTATCCAGAGCTCTGCCAGTATACTTTTATTTTAACAAACAGATATTTGAAATCACTAAGTTAAATAAACATTTTACTATTTTGAAATATATAAAGAACTAGAGTGGTATCCATGGACCTACCATCTCTCTTTGCAAAACATTCACATAATTCCATTATGTTCTCTGTTCCTTTTGAAAGCACTGTCCTAAATTGTGTGTTAATCATTTTCTAGCATGATTTTATACTTTTACAACATATATGTATGTGAAATGCCAAGGCCAGCGTGGCTTTCGGGTTCAAAGGCTTGGAGAAAGAGCTGATGCACAAATTGACACACAAGACAAGAAAAATTAATTTTGAAATTATGGGGGGAAGCCAGGGGAAAACTCCACTGGAGAAGTCAAGTTCCACTGAGTCTCCGTTCCTGTCTGCTTTTATTTACGAGAATACACAATTGCCTTTTAGGAATGCAAACAGACATATCAATGGTAATGTTTAGTAAACAGTAAGATTATCAGGGTTTGGGGGAGTTTGCTTTAGGCCACTGAGTCAGCAGTAGGTAATAAAATGCAAATTTACCCTGTGAATATCAAAGCCCAAACTCGGCCTTCTAGTGGACTTCTCGTATTTATATTAATTACTGTTGGCCTTGGTTTCCAGCATATGTAAATCCTTAAGCAATATGTAATATTGCTTTGCATGTTTTAAATTTTAGGTAACTGCTATTATACTGTATACAACATTCTGGAACTTTATTTGTATGCTTCACACAGTTCTGTGTGTTTTAATAATGTTGATATATGTATCAGTAACTCCATTTTATTAATTTTCCATGCTCTACAGTTTTCTATTGTAAGATATGCTGCAATTTATAGATTCTTCTCAAGATGGTAGTAAAGCTCTATCTAAGGTTTTGCTAGTGCAACTTTGCAACCAACATTATATCTTTGCTTCCCTGGCACATATGCAGAGCCCTTCTGGTTCCTCTTGTTTGGGCCATGAGCAGCAGTGTTGTTATCATTTGGGAGCTTTTGTTTTATAAAGAAAAGTTTTCAGTTTTTTATGGAGTTTTGCTCTTTGCATGTACGCCTTTGACCTAGCCATGTTTTTTCTGGTGTGTGTGTCTGTGTGTCTTAGAAACGGTAAGTCTTTTTCTCAATTACATTTGATGTTAAACATTATTGGTTTCAGGTGTACATTATAGTAGTTAGACATTATCCATGGACCTACCATCTCTCTTTGCAAAACATTCACATAATTCCATTATGTTCTCTGTTCCTTTTGAAAGCACTGTCCTAAATTGTGTGTTAATCATTTTCTAGCATGATTTTATACTTTTACAACATATATGTATGTGAAATGCCAAGGCCAGCGTGGCTTTCGGGTTCAAAGGCTTGGAGAAAGAGCTGATGCACAAATTGACACACAAGACAAGAAAAATTAATTTTGAAATTATGGGGGGAAGCCAGGGGAAGACTCCACTGGAGAAGTCAAGTTCCACTGAGTCTCCGTTCCTGTCTGCTTTTATTTACTAGAATACACAATTGCCTTTTAGGAATGCAAGCAGACATATCGATGGTAATGTTTAGTAAACAGTAAGATTATCAGGGTTTGGGGGAGTTTGCTTTAGGCCACTGAGTCAGCAGTAGGTAATAAAATGCAAATTTACCCTGTGAATATCAAAGCCCAAACTCGGCCTTCTAGTGGACTTCTCGTATTTATATTAATTACTGTTGGCCTTGGTTTCCAGCATATGTAAATCCTTAAGCAATATGTAATATTGCTTTGCATGTTTTAAATTTTAGGTAACTGCTATTATACTGTATACAACATTCTGGAACTTTATTTGTATGCTTCACACAGTTCTGTGTGTTTTAATAATGTTGATATATGTATCAGTAACTCCATTTTATTAATTTTCCATGCTCTACAGTTTTCTATTGTAAGATATGCTGCAATTTATAGATTCTTCTCAAGATGGTAGTAAAGCTCTATCTAAGGTTTTGCTAGTGCAACTTTGCAACCAACATTATATCTTTGCTTCCCTGGCACATATGCAGAGCCCTTCTGGTTCCTCTTGTTTGGGCCATGAGCAGCAGTGTTGTTATCATTTGGGAGCTTTTGTTTTATAAAGAAAAGTTTTCAGTTTTTTATTGAGTTTTGCTCTTTGCATGTACGTCTTTGACCTAGCCATGTGTCTTTTTTTTGGTGTGTGTGTCTGTGTGTCTTAGAAGTGGTAAGTCTTTTTCTCAATTACATTTGATGGTAAACATTATTGGTTTCAGGTGTACATTATAGTAGTTAGACATTTATGTAATTTACAAAGTGATCCCTCCAATAATTCAGTACATACCTGGCACCATTCATAGCTATTACAATGTTATTGACTATACTAGTGGCCCGATGCACGAAATTTGTGCACATTAAAAGGGAATTAATTAGAGGAAATATTTTAATATTGCAATTTGCCCTTTCTCTATAATAGAAGTGTCAGAGATGAGAGAAAAGTAGTAAAATGTATATGAAAATCTCCCTCTTGTCAGAGTCTGGGGTGTTCCTTGGGACCCAGAGTCAAGTCCTTGTCCACCCACGCGCGCCTCGAAATCACACGAGACCCAGACCCGGCCAGCCCCACCCCCATTGGGCTAGATCCAGACTCAGTGGGTCCCACCTTTGTTAAGCCCTGCTGGGCGGGGTCGCAGCCTCAGGTCTCCTGGCCCAGCACCATGCGGGGGGCACATCCTGAGGTCACCCATCAAGCCCCACCAGGCAGGGGGCGCAGCCTGAGGTCCCCCAGCCTGGGTATGCAGGGGGCATACCTTAAGGTCCCCCATAAGGCCCTGCCAAGCTGGGGGCGTGGTCTTGTACTTCTTAATCCCTTCACCCTTTTCACTCAGTTCCCTGACCCTGTCCCATTTGGCAGCCATCAGTTTGTTCTTTTTCTTCCACAAAGATTATTTACCCAGGGCTCAATGATTGGCGCTGCCACCTTGCCATATATCACGTTTCCATAAATATGTGGTTTTCTTTGTGAGGTTTCTGTTGCATTGAGCTGCTTGTCTATCTCTCTGTCAGAATAACCCTGTCTTAATTAGGGAAGCTTTATAATAATGTTGGACCTCTTTTGGGAAAATCTTCCTACCTTTTCTTGTCAGGCTATTCTTGACCCAAATGCATTTTAGAATGACTGTCAAGTTTCACCAAAAAGTCCTCTTAGAAACATTATATTATTTCATTGAATTTATATAGTATTAATTCAGGCAAACTGATATGTCTTCAACATTGAGTTTTCCCATTCATGGATATAATATACCTCTATTTATTTAGGTTTTTAAAAGACTTTTACAATTTCATGTGTCCCCCCCAACACACACACCAATAAGGTTATTATGTATCTCTAATTAGAGCTATCTCTAACACTTTCTAGTTTATAGACTCTTTTAAAAGCATAATTACTGTTTTTAGTGGTTTTAGACTACTCTTTAGGATGGTAATTGATTTTGATCATCAATTTTACAACCAACACTTATAAAACTCTTACTAATTATAATAGTACTAGAGGTCCAGTGCATGAAATTTGTGCACACAAGGGGGGGGCTCAGCCCTGCCTGCACCCTCTCCAATCCGATACCCCTTGGGGTCTGTCCTTCTCACAATCCGGGACCACTGGCTCCTAACCGCTCATTTGCCTACCTGCCTGATTGCCTCTAACCGCCTCTGCCTGCTGGCCTTATTGCCCCCTAACTGCTCCCCTGTTGGCCTGATCACCCCCTAACTGCTCCCTGACCAGCCTGATCGCCCCCTAAGCCCCTAACTGCTCTCCCCTCCCAACC
The DNA here is from genome assembly GCF_000412655.1 of Myotis brandtii. NCBI lineage: Eukaryota > Metazoa > Chordata > Mammalia > Chiroptera > Vespertilionidae > Myotis > Myotis brandtii. The sequence goes on from NW_005367209.1 coordinate 7,946,230, forward strand.
TGATTGCCCATAACTGCTCTCCCCTGCCAGCCTGATCGCCCCCTAAGCCCCTAACTGCTCTTCCTTGCCAGCCTGATCACCCCTAACTGCCCTCCCCTGCCAGCCTGATTGCCAATAACTGCTCTCCCCTGACAGCCTGATCTCCCCTAACCACCTCTGCCTTGGCCCCCGCCACCACGGACTTTGTCCAGAGGACGTCTGGAAGAAGGCCCGGTCTAATTAGCATATTACCCTTTTAATGTATAGATGGGCATTCTTTTATGTTTAACTCTTTTTTAAAAAAAATATTTTTTTATTGATTTCAGAGAGAAAGGGAGAGGGAGGGAGAGATAGAAACATCAATGATGAGAGAGAATCATTGATCAGCTGCCTCCTGCATAATCAGGGATGGAGCCCACAACCCAGGCATATGCCCTGACAGGGAATCAAACTGTGACCTCCTGATTAATAGGTCGACACTCTACCATTGAGTCACCGTGGCTGAGCTTTGTTTAACTCTTACAACATTAATCTAGTTATCTAGAGTTGGTTTCTACTTTATCAAAGTTACATATGCACATGGTTCTGCAAAGTTCTACATGTAAAAACTGGAGTCTCCCTAACCTCCCACAATTTTCTGCCTCTTAGAGGCAGCCATTTTTAGCTCTTTTAACTAATTACTTTAGCTTTTGCAGCCATACCTCATATAGTGTGCTTCTATTTCACTTCTTGATTTTTCTCTCTCAGGCATTATTTATGGACTTCCCACTGAGGAAGATGTGGACACAGGTTCTGTTACTCCTGACCTCATCTCACACACACACACACACACACACACACACACACACACACACACACAGTCCATTCCCCATCACCCTACTATCATTATATCATCATTTTGGGTAACTGAATAGTATCTACATCATAATGACCATGAGACTGGCATTTACAGCTGAATCTTGAAACAGCCCCTTCTTTGCTGTGTTGAACCCTCATGTGTGTTTGTGTACCCACCACCAGGATGCAGACCACATTGGTCTCCCAGTGCTAGCCCTTTATAGTGACCCCATCCTCACTGTACCAAACCTCTCAAATGTGAATCCGTTCTCCACTCTGTAATTTCCAAGATGTGATATAAGTGGAATCATGCAGACTGTGACATTTTGGGATTGATTCTGTTCACCCAACATAATGCCTTTGAGAAACTTATAAATTGTTGCACATGTAAATAATTCATTCCTTTTCATTGCTGAGTAGGACTTCCGTGTATGGATGCACCATCATTTGTTTAACCATTCACTTATTATTGGACATTTTCATTGTTTCAAGTTTTTTTTTTTTTGTTATTGCAAAGAAAGCTGCTATAACATCATGCACAGATTTTTGTGTGGACATAAGATTTCATGGGTCTGAGATAAGTGCCTGGGAGTGTAATTACTGGGTCATAGAACCTACTTCCTTTCCCCAAAGAAGTCAGGATACTATTTCTTTTGTAGGATGGAAGCACATACCAGTTCTGAGGTCCACCTTACACTTGCATTTGGGCTAAGTTTTACCAGTTACCTCAATAAAGGGTTAAGATACGGAGTCATTCAGGAGCAGACCGGTTCCATCCCAACCTGACCAGGCTCTGGTGAACCCTCTCCTTCCTCCAATGAGTAGCTCTTGCTGCGGCTGAAGGAGATGAGGCCATAAGCCGTCAACATCCCATGAAGACCTCATACGGGCTGAGGGGCCAATGGAGAGCAGAGGCCCTGAGCACTACTGCCTGGAGGCCTGTCCTAGTTCCTCTGAAAACTAGATGAGTAACTGCTCACCCTGAGGTTGCTTCCCCTACTGACTATTTCACAATCAGGAACTATTTAGAATATAGAGGCTGGCTACTGTGTCACAGCCTTGTCACCACGTCCTAGGCACTTCCTCTTATATCACACAGCTGGGGCCTCACTCCTCTCACAGAGCAGGGAGTCCGGGTTCTCCGGGCACACACTTGGACACAGCAGGCCCCTCAGGCCTCCAGGATGCCCTTCCCTGCCTCCTGGCCCTGCCCTCCTCCTTGCCTGCTGCTGACTCTACTGCTGGGCCTCCCAGGTGAGCACTCCTTGGGGTAGAATATTCTCTCCCTGCCCCTGGACTTCTTCCTTCCCCTGGAATTGGAGTCTCCAGGAAAACAGGGTGCATCACCCAGTGCTGCCAACAGGGCAGTATCTGAGCACATGAAGTCAGGGATCCGAGCGTTTTCTCTGTGGGTCCATCGCCTGCACCTGGTTACCAGAGGCATCAAGACAGATGATGCTTCAAACTGCAATAGTGACAACTCTGTGTGCATGAAACCCTCTGGTCATCATAACATCCCTGTGTGAGAACTATTACTCTTATCCCTGATTTGCACATGAGGAAACTGAGGCAGAGAAACATGTCCATTGTCACCTGAGTAAGGCAGTGGTTCAGCCTGGATTTAAGCCCAGGCCGAGCAGCTCCAGATCTCACTCCTTTAACCATGTTTAGGGCTTCGCAATGGAGGCTGATTGAGGAAAAATCAGAAACACAGAGAAGTAAACCCAAGAACAGTCATCACCCATCAGGCCGCTCAGAGACCGAGTTCAGATGCTGCTGTTTACTCAGGAACTTCTGTTAATACGTTGCATGGTTCCTATGTGCCAAGTATGTTGCTGAGCATTTACTATGTGTTATAATTTTATTTTTTAAAACATATATTTTATCGATTTTTTTACAGAGAGGAAGGGAGAGGGATACAGAGAAACATTGATGAGAGAGAAACACCGATCAGCTGCCTCCTGCACACCCCCTACTGGGGATGTGCCCGCAACCAAGGTACATGCCCTTGACCAGAATCCAACCTGGGACGCTTTAGTCCGCAGGCTGACACTCCATCCACTGAGCCAAACCGGTCAGGGCAATGTATTATAATTTTATTTAATCCTCACAAAAACCTGTGTACTAGCTTGCAAGGCTATCCTCCTACATATATTTGTGATGCATGTATCTATCTGTGTGTGTGTGTGTGTGTGTGTGTGTGTGTGTGTGTGTGTGTTGGTGTAAGGGAGTGCACACACACACACACATACACACACACACACGATATTTTTGAAAAGGCTTTTATTTTTGTTCTCTTCAAATCCTCTTCATGAAATGCATATGAACAGATCTTTAGCTCTCTCTGTCTCTCAGACACCCTCCCTTCTTTCTACTTCTCTAAACTTACTACAAGCAAGCTCCTCTCTTGGTGAAGTAAGTAGAATTTTGTTCATTATTAACATGGCATCCCTCCCCCATGATGGGAGATAAAAGACACAAGAAAAAAGGGGATAAAAGACACAGATACTCCTGTCTATATCTGTAACTCTATCTATATCAACATCTATATCCATAGCTCTCTTTCTACATCTACACCTACACCTACATCTACATCTGCATCTGCATCTGCATCTGCGTCTACATCTATATCTATATCTACACATGCCTACATCCATATCTATACCCTCTAATGTCAGTTGAAGCATCAATGCCCCAGGAAGTATAATGAGTAATAACTTTTCAATTTCTTGAACACCCACCATGTGTTGATACTGTTAGACATTCTAGTGTCTGTTTTCTCGTGTTAGTATTCTATCCAAGGCCGATCCTGTTGTCGCCCCTGCCTACAGGAGAGAAAGCAGAGGCACAGAGAGTTTCAAGGCCACCCGGTGGTAAATGGTAGAGCTATTATTTGAATTCAAACAGTCTGATCCTAGAGCTCATGGGTTTCTCTTTACCCCAGGTCCTTTCCATGAGATTTCTGCCGCCTGTGACAATGGGTGTAGGGAAGAGGGGTGGGTGGGGGAGAGAGTTTGTGGTTTTCTGCTCCTGGGTTCTGCTTCCTGCATACGCACAGAATGCTGTGTGTGTGTGTGTGTGTGTGTGTGTGTGGGTGTAAGGGAGTGCACGCACACACACACACATACACACACACACACGATATTTTTGAAAAAGCTTTTATTTTTGTTCTCTTCAAATCCTCTTCATGAAATGCATATGAACAGATGTTTAGCTCTCTCTGTCTCTCAGACACCCTCCCTTCTTTCTACTTCTCTAAACTTACTACAAGCAAGCTCCTCTCTTGGTGAAGTAAGTAGAATTTTGTTCATTATTAACATGGCATCCCTCCCCCATGATGGGAGATAAAAGACACAAGAAAAAAGGGGATAAAAGACACAGATACTCCTGTCTATATCTGTAACTCTATCTATATCAACATCTATATCCATAGCTCTCTTTCTACATCTACACCTACACCTACATCTACATCTGCATCTGCATCTGCGTCTACATCTATATCTATATCTACACATGCCTATATCCATATCTATACCCTCTAATGTCAGTTGAAGCATCAATGCCCCAGGAAGTATAATGAGTAATAACTTTTCAATTTCTTGAACACCCACCATGTGTTGATACTGTTAGACATTCTAGTGTCTGTTTTCTCGTGTTAGTATTCTATCCAAGGCCGATCCTGTTGTCGCCCCTGCCTACAGGAGAGAAAGCAGAGGCACAGAGAGTTTCAAGGCCACCCGGTGGTAAATGGTAGAGCTATTATTTGAATTCAAACAGTCTGATCCTAGAGCTCATGGGTTTCTCTTTACCCCAGGTCCTTTCCATGAGATTTCTGCCGCCTGTGACAATGGGTGTAGGGAAGAGGGGTGGGTGGGGGAGAGAGTTTGTGGTTTTCTGCTCCTGGGTTCTTCTGCTTCCTGCATGTGCACAGAATGCTCTGTGTGTGTGTGTGTGTGTGTGTGTGTGTGTGTGTTTTACCATCTAGTTGAGAAACTCCTTTTCTGACATAAGTTCCACAGACTTGCCCACTTAAAACAGGCTTTAGAGTTTCAGAGAGGAGTCTGACTGGGCAGTTCACACATATGATACACATATTTATTGGATGCTGACTATGCACCAGGAGCCATTATAGGAACTTGGGGTGCAGTGGTGTATGGAAAAGCTAAGGTAGCTGTCCTCATGCACCTTATATCCCAGTGGAGAAATGACAGTAAATAAATAAGTAAATAATACAGAATATTAGAAAGTGATAAGTGTTAGGGTGAAAAAGTTCTGCTGAACAGGAGAATTGGGGGATCTGTATGGTGGGATGTGTTTTAACCAGTGTAGTCTGGGTGGGCATCACTGAGAAGGGAAATTCTAAGCCAAGATTAACAGAAGGTTGGGAGTGAGCCATGCTGTTATCGGGGGAAGAGCCTCCTGTCAGGGAACAGCATGGGCAAAGGCCCCGAGAGTAGAGCCCTCCTGCTGTGTTCAGGTACTTAAGTTTTTGCTCAGAGTGAAAAGGTTGTCACTGCCAAGTTTTGAAGAAAGAAGTGACATAACCTGACATAAGTTTTAAGGGATCATAACATTTTGTTGAGTTTAGAATATAACTGCACACAGAGAAAAGCAAAGCAACAGAGCACTCATGCAAACCAGAAGAAGTGACTTGTACCAGGACCATAGCCAGCGGAGACAGGGGAAAGCTGTAGACAGTGGTGCATGCTGAAGGGGAGCACGGAAGCTCTGGTGCCTAGGACGGGGGCGGGAGAGAAAGACTCCAGTTGTTTGGGACCTGAGCATTGAGGAATGACGGTGCCTCGGGTGAGGTACAGAGAGCTGCGGGGAACTCAGGAGTCCAGTTTAGACATGTTAGCTGTGACATGTTCGTTTCCATCCAAAGAAAGATGTGAGTGGAGAGTTGGACACACGAGTCCAGAGTTCAGGGGAAAGGCCATGGTCACAGATGCAAAAATGAGAATTACGGATGCGCAGATGGCAGAGTTGCTGCCATTCCCTGCTCCTCTCCACGCTGATCCCTCTTTTCTCTTCCCTCCTTTAGTCCCTCCCCTTCTCCCTCCAAGATTCATTCCTATTTTTCCCATTTTTGTCTCAGCTGCTCAGTTTCCTCATCCCCAGTCTTCTCCTCCAGATTTAAAACCCCAAACCTTTGATGTTCTTGGTACCAGAGGACCTGCCCTGTGACAGCAGGTGGCCTCCTTAGAGGCATGTGTGGTTGCAGATAGGGTAAGTGGGTGGGTTTCACCAGCTCGCACTCTGCAAAGGTGACCCACAGAATTTCTCCCTGAGGAGAAGCTAAGAAATCAAAAAGAATGCTGGACTTTTTTGTGGTGCCACAGCTGCCTCCTCCTCTGAGTGACACTGTTTTATCTTTGTAGCCTGTGCTTTGGGTGTCATATCCAAGAAATCATTGCCACACACAAAGTCACGAAGAGTTTCATCTATGCTGGGGTCTTTTCCTAAGAATTTTATAGTCTTAGTTCTTATATTTAGTTACTAGAGGCCCAGCGTGGGATTGAAATCGCACGAGGAGGTGCCCCGCCTCCCGCTGTGTGAGGAGGCACCCTGTGGGCCACCGCAGGAGTCAGGCTGGACCTGCGCCGCAGGTGGCTGGGACCCACGCCTGACTTCCGCCCCAGGCCCCCGCTGGCCCCTCTGCCTGTGTCCACTCCAGGGCTG
>NW_005367209.1:7952768-7971633 GCF_000412655.1 Myotis brandtii
GCGCAGTGGCTCGGCCAGCCCCAGGCCTCCCTGGCCCCCCTGCCTGTGTCTGCTGCTCTGGGCCGCCGGAGCTGCCGTGCCAGCTCGGGCAGGCCCCTCTGTGTCTGTCTCCGTCTCCTCTCCAGGCCTCACCTGCCACGCAACCTCCTCCTCTCTGGTCATGACCCATTATGGTGTCCTGGCCTAATTTGCATATTATCTCTTTATTTGTATAGATGTTGACTAAGAAAATAATGGAGAAGATGCAAATAAGTAAAATCAGAAAGAACATTCTGTGGGTCAACTTTGCAGGTTTCTGATTCATGTTGCATTTACTTTTGTTTATGATATAAGATAAAGGTCCAACTTCATTCTTTTGCACGTGGACATCCAATGTCCCAGCACCATGTGTTGAAACACTTCATTCAATAACCTTGGGGTCTTTGTGGAAAATCATTTGACCATATATGTGAGGGTTTATTTCTAGATTTTCTATTCTGTTCCATTTAACTATCAATTTAATGACAGAACAACACTTACTTTGCTGTAGTTTTGTACTATGTTTTAAATCAGCAAGTGTGAGTCCTTGAACTATCTTTCTTTTTCAAGATTGTGTCATTATTTGGGGTCCCTTGAGATTTTACCTGAACTTCAGAATAGGCTTTGTATTTCTTCAAAAGACGCCATGGGGATTCTGATGAGGATTTTATTGAATCTGTAGATTGCTTTAAGCCCCAGTGGCTTCTTAACAACACTAAGTCTTCCAGTCCATGAACACAGATGTTTTTCCATTTAAGTCTGTGTAAATTTATTTCAGCTATGTTTTATACTTTTCCATTTATAAGTCTTTATCTCAGTGGCTAAATATACTCCTAAGTATTTTATACTTGCTATTGCTATTGAAAATAGAATTGTTGCCCTAGCCCAGTAGTTGGCAAACTGCGCTCACAAGCCACATGCGGCTCTTTGGCCCCTTGAGTGTGGCTCTTCCACAAAATACTGACTTCTGCCCATGGGCCACAAAGTTTCAATCGCACTGTACGTGCATGCCCACATGTGGTATTTTGTGGAAGAGCCACACTCAAGGGGGCAAAGAGCCGAATGCGGCTCGTGAGCCGCAGTTTGCCAACCACTGCCCTAGCCGGTTTGGCTCAGTGGATAGAGCATCAACCTGGGGACTGAAGGGCCCCCGGTTCTATTCCAGTCAAGGGCATGTACCTCGGTTACAAGCTCCAGGCCCTGGTCCCTGGTCGGGGGCATTTAGGAGGCAACAAATTGATGTGTCTCTCTCACATCTGTGTTTCTCTCTGTCTCTCCATCTCCTTTCCACTCTCTCTAAGAATCAATGAAAAATATCCTCGGGTAAGGATTTTTTTTAAAAAAGAAAGATAATAGAATTGTTTGCTTAATTTCATTTTTGGATTGTTCATCACCACTGTATCTTATAAAAATGTAACTAAGTTCTGTTTCTGTAAAATTATTAGGAATGTTCTTTTCTTTCTGATTTTACTTATTTGCATCTTCTCCATTATTTTCTTAGTCAACATAACTAAAGGTTTGTTCATTGTGTGGAAGTTTTTGAAGACCCTCTCTTGGTTTTATAATTTTCTCTGTGTTTTTTTTTAAATTCACATTTTATTTACCTCTGCACTAACCTTTATTATTTTCTTCCTTCTGCTACTTTAGTTTAGGGTTTATTTTTCCCTTCTTTATCAAATTTCTTTGATATACAATATGTTATTGATTTACAATTTTTTCTCTTTTTAAATGTATGTATTTACAGCTATAAATTTCCTCTCACACTGCTTTGTCTGCATCATATGTTTTGATGTGTGGTGTTTTCATTCTCACTTTCCTCAAGGTATTCTCTAATTCCTCTTGTGATTTCTTCTTCGAGCCATTGGTTTTTGGGGTGTGTTGCTTGATTTCTTTTTATTTGTGGGTACTTTATTTTCCTTCTGTGATTGCTTTCTAGTTGTATTTTGCAAACTGCTTCCCCAGTTTACTGCTTGAATAGTTCTTATGTAGATTCCAGTCATGGCCTTGTCATCCATACTCTGTGACAATGCTGCATGCATAGGTGTTTTTATTTATAGCAACTGGTTTCTATAACAGTCAGAAGAGATGTGTGTGGTAAACAGAGCAATGTACCCCACCCCACAAAAGAAGTTTATTCCTTAATACCCAGAGCCTGCAAATATTTTACTTTATATGGTAAAAGAGATTTTGGAGAAGTGATTAAATTAAGACTGTTGATATAAAAATACTAGAGGCCCGGGGATGGGAGGTGTCCCTCAGCCCAGCCTGCACCCTCTTGCAATCCGGGAATGCTCCGGGGATGTCCAGCTGCCAGTTTAGGCCTGATCCTGGCAGTCAGACATCCTTCTTGCAATCCAGAACCACTGGCTCCTAACAGCTCGCCTGCCTGATCACCCCTAACCACTCTGCCTGCCTGCCTGATCGCCCCTAACCACCTCTGCCTCAGCCACCATGGCTTTGTCTGGAAGGACTCTGGAATGACATCTGGAAGGTCATTCAGCTGTCCCGTCTAATTAGCATATTATGCTTTTATTATTATAGATTATCCTAGATTATTAGGTGGGGATAATATAATCACAAAGGTCCTTACAAAAAGGTGGTAAAAAATTGAAGTTAGAGAAGAGCAAGTGACAATGGAAGCAAGAGGTTGGAGTGCTAGGCAGATGGGAACCATGAGGAAAGGCGTGCGGGCAGCCTCTAGAATTTGGAGAGGCAGAGAACAGAGCCCCCAGAAGGAATGTAGCTCAGTGATGCCTTGAATCTAGTCCAGTAGCACCAACTTTGGATTCTGACCTCCAGAACTATAAAATAACAGATTTAAATAGACGGAATGGCTGAACGCCTGGTCACTATGACGCACACTGACCACCACGGGGCAGACGCTCAATGCAGGAGCTTCCCCCTGGTGGTCAGTATACTCCCACAGGGGAGTGCTGCTCAGCCACAAGCCAGGCTGACGGCTGGCAAGTGCAGTGGCAGTGGGGGGAGCCTCTCCCGCCTCCATGGCAGCACTAAGGATGTCCGCCAGTCGGACATCCCCCAAAGGCTCCCGGATGGCTAAAGGACCCAGGCTGGGCTGAGGGATCCCCCACCCCTCAGTAGTGCACAAATGCTGTGCACCAGGCCCCTAATATAACATGATTTGCTATGTGAAAAAATTCTCAGGAATTTAAAACATTGTTTTACTTTTAATTTAACTGACACGTTCACTGTGTGTTGTGAGCGCTGCACATCACTGTCACTCAATTACCCAGGCTGATGAAGTTGACCCCATTATGACATGTGAGTCTCCAGGGAAGTGGAAGTTGATCCATAGAGGTTCTTGCAGTTAAATGCAAATCCCACATAACACAGCCATTATCTCTGCTCACAACTCAGTGGTCTAAGGAAGTCTCATGGTCCCCCTGGCAATGGTCTAGAAGTATGACACTCCATGAGGCCAGAGAGTGGAAAGCAGAAATATTTGGGGAACAGTGACACTTCCAGAGATGATATGGGCCTTAAACGCACCCTTTTTTAAAAAATTCCATGTTAATCAATTTATTATTATAATGACAATACAGATGGCATCTTTTCAGTTCACCATTACATTCATGCTATGGATAACAATGCTTCTTCTATTATGAATGCTACTTGATTCTTTAAAAACACATTATTTATGTCCTGGCTGGCTTACTCATTTGGTTAAAGCATTTTCCCAATACACAAAGGATGCGGGTTCATTCCCGGGTTATTGCACATACATGAGTCAACCAATTAATGCACAAATAAGTGGAACAACAAAATGCTATGTGAAAAAATTCTCAGGAATTTAAAACATTGTTTTACTTTTAATTTAACTGACACATTCACTGTGTGTTGTGAGCGCTGCACATCACTGTCACTCAATTACCCAGGCTGATGAAGTTGACCCCATTATGACATGTGAGTCTCCAGGGAAGTGGAAGTTGATCCATAGAGGTTCTTGCAGTTAAATGCAAATCCCACATAACACAGCCATTATCTCTGCTCACAACTCAGTGGTCTAAGGAAGTCTCATGGTCCCCCTGGCAATGGTCTAGAAGTATGACACTCCATGAGGCCAGAGAGTGGAAAGCAGAAATATTTGGGGAACAGTGACACTTCCAGAGATGACATGGGCCTTAAATGCACCCTTTTTTAAAAAATTCCATGTTAATCAATTTATTATTATAATGACAATACAGATTATAATGACAATTCAGTTCACCATTACATTCATGCTATGGATAACAATGCTTCTTCTATTATGAATGCTACCTGATTCTTTAAAAACACATTATTTATGTCCTGGCTGGCTTACTCATTTGGTTAAAGCATTTTCCCAATACACAAAGGATGCGGGTTCATTCCCGGGTTATTGCACATACATGAGTCAACCAATTAATGCACAAATAAGTGGAACAACAAAATTCTCTCTCTCTCTCTTTCTCTCTCTTAAAACAATAAGTAAATAAAATGAAACATGTTACTTACTATCCTTGGATATTTGGGCACAATTAATGAAATAAAAGATTATAAGACACTTCAAAATTTTTTACTAAGTAAAGTATCTAATTTTTTACAATTTACACTCACCTTTCCATTTTAATAACGGAAACAATGACATTATTTCACTACTTGATATTAAACAATAACAAGTATCATGCATTTGTGTGTGTTTTTTTAGTGAATAGAGAATATTACAGTTTTCATTTCCCTTTCTTACTTATATCATATCGTGACTTCATAGCATTTCCCATCAGAACTTCTTCTGTGAAGAAAAACAGTCCCAAATGAAGGCTGTGCAGGGCTCATAGGAACAGCAGGTGATACTAAGTCCTGTAGGGAAGGACAGGACCTGCCTCTGGGCTGTGGGATCATCCTGAGAGGAAGCATCCTGATGTCTGGATGCATCGGGTTTCCGAGGAGCTACTGCCACAGACAGTGCTCATCTGTTTGGCTCTCCTCAAACACCCATTCTCTTCCTCCTTCTCCATCCAGACACAAACGTGTTTCTTTATAAACCTGGCCCGTCTCCAAGGTGAGTGGGGACATATCAAATGCACGCCATTGGGATTCAAACCCTAGTCCAGTACCTGTGGCTTCTATAAACCTTTCAGTGCCCAATGCCCATAGAGCACATGCAGTCAAGGAGATTCATCCCTAAAGCTTCTAGTTGCTTCCTGTTTTTTGTTGGTAAACTTTTCTTTCATACCCAGAAGGCATTCTGAAGTTGAGCCACGACCAGGTTCAATTCCAACTTGTATCCCAGATTCAGCAGCAAGTACCACACAGTCCCTTTAACAAGAAATGTTAAAGATGAAACTGGGTAAGGATTCAATGAGTCTTGTGAAAGAACTGGTTTCCCTTTTGCAGTTCCCTGCAAATGAATGTTATTCCAAGGGAGTCCTATTTCTTTGCACTAACTGCCTCGACATCAGATGACCAGCCATGGCTGCCTTAGTGTCTTTGGCAGAGACGAACTACTAGGGCTGCTGGTGGTACCTCCAGGAGCCATTCCACTCAGCTGGGCAGCCAAGTGTTGCAGGAAAAGGCCAGGCGCACCCCCTCCATTGCTGGCACCAAGCAGACCCATTTGATGGGGGAAAACTAAAACCCTCTCTTTGCAAAATTACCTCTCTGTGCCTCAGTTTCCTCATTTGTTATAGGCTCTCATATTACAGGTTGGTTGTGAGGGTTACATGTATGACACATGCAAACTGCTGGGCTCAAGGCCCGCTCAGAGTGTGCACTTGGTCAATGAAAGCTGTTGTTGATAAATACTGACCGGAGACGTTAAAGATGAAACTGGGTAAGGATTCGATGAGTCTTTTGCAAGGACTGGTTTCCCTTTTGCAGTTCCCTGCAAATGAATGTTATTCCAAGGGATGTTCTATTTCTCTGCACTAACTTCCTCATCATCAGACGACCAGCCATGGCTGCCTTAGTGTCTTTGGCAGAGACAACTCCTCGGGCTGCTGGTGGTACCTCCAGGAGCCACTCCACTCAGCTGCGCAGCCAAGTGTTGCAGGAAAAGGCCCAGTGCACCCCCTCCATTGCTGGCACCAAGCAGACCCACTTGATGGGGGAAAACTAAAACCCTCTCTTTGCCACATCAAATTACCTCTCTGTGCCTCAGTTTCCTCATTTGTTATAGCTCTCACATTACAGGTTGGTTGTGAGGGTTACATGACACATGCAAAGTGCTGGGCTCAAGGCCCACTCGGGGTGTGCACTCTGTCGATGAAAGCTGTTGTTGATAAATACTGACCGAGCCCACAGGCTCCCAGATGGTGAATAAATACCTGCTCTGTGCTTCCCTCCAGGAGGGGCAGGTGAGGAGCTGCAGGTGATTCAGCCTCAGAAGACAGTGTCTGTCGCAGCTGGAGAGACGGCCACTCTGAGCTGCACCATGACCTCCCTGATCCCCGTGGGGCCCATCCGGTGGTTCAGAGGGACAGGGCCAGGCCGGGAGTTAATCTACAATGTAATAGGCCACTTCCCCCGAGTAACAAGTGTTGCAGATGTCACGAGGAGAGAAAACTTGGACTTTTCCATCCGCATCAGTAACATCACCCCAGCAGACACAGGGACCTACTACTGTGTGAAGTTCCGGAGAGGAGGTGGTGATGACACGGAGCTCAAGTGTGGAGCAGGCACTCAGCTCAGCGTGAGTGGTGAGTACAGGGGGCATCCTTTGTCCTTCATGTGTGACACAGTCAATAAAGATGCCCTCAGTTCTGTGAGCAACAACTAAGAGTCAGGTGTGGAGGTGGGGGCTTACAGTCCTGCTCTGATTCATGGTCTGATTTCACCCCGTCTGCAGACCAGGGAAGCTGAGGTCTGGAGATGTCATACTATTTGCTCAGCCCCCATGGCTGGTCAGTTGTGGGAAAAGTCTGGAACCCCCGCTTGTCTGGCTCCCCAGCCCTGGCCTTTCAATCCTGTCCAGCCCCTTGGTTGCAGGGATGAGAGAACTGACAGCTGAGTGACTTGCCCATCACAAGGCCAGACCTCACCCACCTCCAGGGAGTGCTCCCCTCAATGTGGCCAAGGCTCCTCCTTAGTGACACCCACTGGGCACCTGCTGTGAGCCAGGCTCAGCGCTGGGTGCTGAGGCAGCTGCAGAACAAAGCAGGCAAAGGCTCTTCCCCTCGAAGCTTCGTTGTCTTCCCTCCAGTGGGAGAAACTCACTGAGGGCAGGGAGTAGAGAAGGTGCTGCTTTATCTCAGCCTCAGAAACATCACAGGAGAAGGAAAGCCTGAGAGGCCCAACTCACTGTTCACTCTGGCAGCCCCGCTGGGAGGAGATGCCCAGAAGTGGGTGATCACAGTGGGTCTGTCTGGAAACCCCCTTTATTCCAGAATCCCAGTCACTGTCATGAAGCCTCCAAGCAGAGTTGGGTCGTCTCAGAATGTCCCTCACCCATGGAAGAGGCTCCCCATGTGGGAGACTTAGAGATCGTTCCATTGAGGCAACACCGCTCTCCTTGAGGGTGTTTTACCAGAGGCCCAGGATCCTGAATCCTGGAATGTGAGCACGTGGGGACCTTCAGACCATCCAGCCTGACTCCCCATGTACAGAGGGGTACCTGAGGTCAAAAGGTGAAGGGACTCTGTCCAAAGTCACATGGCCAGTGAGTTAGGAGAATGTTCCAGGACCCCATCTGATTTTAGGGGCTTTTTCCTGCTTCAAAGACAGATGCTCTTTCATCAAAAAGCCTGGTGAATACAGGCACTGAATAAAGCTCATTCCAGCACACCATTGAACAGGGCGCCAGCATCTCTTACATTCACTGGTACCCAGAGCTTCACATGCCCCTCACACTCAGACTTTGAGGCCCAAGGTGACTGGGAACCTCTCCCTACCTGCAGCCACAGCGCCCTAATGGAGCATCCACATCAGCACCTAGAGCTGCCCCTCCTTCAACAGCTGCCTCCCCTCCAGCCTGTGGAGACAGCATCGTTCATTCACTGTCTTCTGTTGGTGGATGTGAGTTGTTCCCAGCCTTGGGCTATTCACACAGTGACACGGGATACCCTTGTCCATGGGTCACTCTATTCAAGAGGGAGGCGCCCACGGGAAGTGGCATTGCTAGGTCACAGGGTGTGTGCATTTTAATTTGTGTGGGAATTGCCAAATTTCTTTCCTAGACATGGTGGCAATGGGGTCTCCCCACAATTCCTGGACACAGGCAGGGAAGGTGGCTTATCCTGATTTACATATATTACTAAGATACCAGACTGTGTCCCTTGCCGAGGCCATCGCAGGTGTCATTGGCTCCATCACCACTGAGATCTGCTGCCTCCTGGTGGAGAGCTCGTTCCCCTTCCTGAGCTACTTGCCCAGGTGATGCCCTGGCTGAGAAAGCAGGAGGTGGGAGAGGTCATGGGTCATGTCTTCATTTACTCCTACAGCCAGTGCTGCGAGGGAGGGGCCATCATTGCTCCTTTGTTAGATGAGGACACTGATGCTCAGAGAGGGAACCTGAACTGAGCAGGAAAAGGAACTAAGATTTGAACCACAAACAACATAACTCACAACGCCTGCTCGCCTCAATCCTACACTGTGCTTGTCAAAATGTAGAGAAAGCTCTAACCCTTTTCTTAGAATCGTGCATTTTTATGTTCTTCAGAAAAAAAGAATTTAAAAAAGTCCTCTGGGGGAGGCAGGTGTAACTTTCCAACTGAGATGAGACAGATCCTCAAATGTCCCATGATATGGCCTGAAACTATTCCTACAGGACATGGCTCAGCATAGAGAAGCATCCAGGAGGCCTTTCCCTTCTTTGTGGTGTTTTCCTCACTAAGCAGCCACAGGAGCCGCCTGGCACAGTGGCCTGGACAGAGCAGAGAGGGGTCGCTGAGCCCCAGCACCGCCGTGGGCAGCATCCCTGTCTCTGCAGACTGAGGGAGAGGAGGGGGCATTTCCTAGAGGGCCCTGTGGCCCCAGTGAGCAGCAGTTCATAGTCTAGACTCACTGTCAGGAGCCCATTCTCCCATTTATTGCTGCAGGGCCCCCAGCCTGGGCACTGGAGGGCACTCCTCCCTGGAGCAGGTGGCGGTCAGGGTTAGGCTCCTCAAGGTGGGCACTTGCTATGCTGATGGACGTGAACACCTGGGAGGCCACAGGAAATACCTGTGGGCACAGTAGTGGCCGAGGGCACAGTCCCTTCATTTCTCTCAGTTTAGTTTTCTCATCTTTTAAATCAGCAGTTCTCAACCTGTGGGTCGCCAACCTGTGGATCGCGACCCCTTTGGGGGTCAAACGACCCTTTCACAAGGGTCGCCTAAGACCATCGGAAAACACATATATAATTACATATTGTTTTTGTGATTAATCACTATGCTTTAATTATGTTCAATTTGTAACAATGAAAATACATCCTGCATATCAGATATTTACATTACGATTCATAACAGTAGCAAAATTACAGTTATGAAGTAGCAACAAAAATAAGTTTATGGTTGGGGGTCACCACAACATGAGGAACTGTATTAAAGGGTCGCAGCATTAAGAAGGTTGAGAACCACTGCACTATAACCTCTGAGCCTCAGTTTCTTCGTCTGTAAAGTGGGAGGGGGTAGAGTAACAGTGTCTATCTGTGCCCAGTGCCTGAAACACCTGACTGATAGGAGGAGCTCAACAAATAGTCACCTGGAAGGTGACCTGGAGTGAATACAGACTTAGACCAAGATTTTCTTGAACATTGTAAACTTAATTCATTTTAATCTCTGCATGCCCCGTGACCCTAGCACAGGACCGGCACAGGACTGGTGCGGGAGAGCACTTGCTGGGAGAGTTGGAAGCAGCCATGGATGGGCAAGTGGGCACAAAGATGTGTGCACGGGTGGGTGGATGGACAGGCATGTAGCTGGATCAATGATGGATGGAGAAGTCGGACATCTGGGTGTATAAATGTGTGCTAAGTGGGGGGAGTGGAGGGATGGTGGGTGGGTGGGGTGAGGGTAGAAGAAATAAATACGGGACACGCCCTCATTGTGATCTGTCTGCTGGAGGGCTTCAAGATGGAGTGAACCCAGAAAGCACGTATCAGCAGGCCAAGGCCCACGTGAGGCAGCAGCTCTGCCTTTACGAGTGTGTTCTCCAGGCTAACCCACACGGGGATGGTGTGGCCAGGACACAGGTGACCTGCACCACTGTGTGCAGTAATGACATGTGGAGGCGGCTTCGACTTTATCACTCCGAGCAGGAGGGAGGCCTGGACTAGGGCCTCACACCTTAGAACAGCACCTGGTGGGGGCAGGCGATTCGTCCGTACCTTGGAATTCTGTGTGGCCATTAAAAATGGAACGGCTCTTTATGTCTTGAGTGGAATAAACTCTGATATATCATTAAGAGGGGGGGAAAAATCAAGGTTCAGCTAGTGTGTGTACAGTGCTTTCGTTTTCTGGTTTTTAAGGGGTGGCAGGGAGAAGACACGTAGATATTTGCTTCTCCAAGATGAGCGCCCCCCCCACCCCCCGCCGCCAGGAGACTGGTGACTGGTCCTCCCAGGAAGGGCGCCGGGCCTGGGGAATGGCCAGCACTTCACCGGATCCCCTTGTGGACTTTCTCAGTCATGACCCAGGCAGATAAGTTGTCTTGTCAAGCACAGACTGAGCAGCGTGGAGTGCGTAGCAGAGCTCCTTGGAGGAGGAGCAACCTTGGTCCCCGGGCTGGCGCTCACGCTGGGGCCAGAGCCCAGGCATGGAAGCGGACAGGCATATGGGCCCAGTCCAAACACCTAGTCGCCGTGGGGACTTGGCAGGTCCTCATCTGTGAAATGGAGATAATTGTAGTCTTAGAGAGTGAGCATGAGAAGTAAAGTGAGCCACAGAAAGTGCCCAGGAAGTGGGGCCAGAGAGGAGGAACCTTCGGGGGGCAGTGTCTCAGAGTAGCAGAGAGGCCTGGGGCCATAGCCTCTGCTCAGTGCCCCGGGTCTGACCGTGTGTCTGAATGCCCACTGAGTTGTGGGAGGGCAGACCCACTCAGCACAGGGCAGACTTCTGCTTTGGCCAAAGACCTGGATCTCTGAGCGGTGGGGACGCCAGAGCTGAACACTCCGCCTGTCCATCTCCCTCTCCACCTTTATCAGCGTGGCCCCCCACAGAGGCCTGGGTCTCCAGGGTCTTTGGAGCTGAGGGGCCTCTCCCACTTGGCCTCGCCTCCTGGGAGGAGTGGCACTCACGTTAGTGCTCCCACCGGCCATTCAGGAAGAGTGAGCCCGGTGGCCAGGACATTCATGTACCCAAGACCACTCAGCCAGGGGCTAGCACGGTGCCGCCGAGAGCTCCCTTCCTCTCTACGAGCCTCAGTTTCCTGATCTAGAAAGTGGAGATGGTCGTAATGGCCTCCCTCCTTCTTTCCCAGGAGGCACAGGGGGAAATGGAGGTGGAGCGGTTTGTAAAGTGTGAAGACTCTAAAGCGTGGGGGTTTGAGGAGGCACTCCCTGGAGCAGGTGGCGGTCAGGGTTAGGCTCCTCAAGGTGGGCACTTGCTATGCTGATGGACGTGAACACCTGGGAGGCCACAGGAAATACCTGTGGGCACAGTAGTGGCCGAGGGCACAGTCCCTTCATTTCTCTCAGTTTAGTTTTCTCATCTTTTAAATCAGCAGTTCTCAACCTGTGGGTCGCCAACCTGTGGATCGCGACCCCTTTGGGGGTCAAACGACCCTTTCACAAGGGTCGCCTAAGACCATCGGAAAACACATATATAATTACATATTGTTTTTGTGATTAATCACTATGCTTTAATTATGTTCAATTTGTAACAATGAAAATACATCCTGCATATCAGATATATTTACATTACGATTCATAACAGTAGCAAAATTACAGTTATGAAGTAGCAACGAAAATAATTTTATGGCTGGGGGTCACCACAACATGAGGAACTGTATTAAAGGGTCGCGGCATTAGGAAGGTTGAGAACCACTGTCTTAAATGGTGATGATCATGAACTCCTTTTAGGAGAGTGGAAAGGATTTGAGGTGCTCTGTCTGAATCACCAGCACAGAGTTGCACCCCCAAATCAATGTGTTATGTCAGAGTCATGACCCACTTAACTTGGCTGGACCTCAGCTCCTCACCTGCAGAAATTGTGTAGAATAACATAATACCAATAAAATCACTGATTAATGAAATACTGATGATATAATCCAATCTGCCTTTATAGAATGCTTTCAGTTGAGCCTGTTGAGAGGACAGACCCTCACTGAGCCACGGTATTGTCATCTCACAACTGTGTGCTCTGGGCAAGTCTCTCTCTCCCCCAAGTCCTCAGTTTCCCACTTGATGAGAATGATAATCATCACTCCATTCATGGGTCTGCAAGGATTGGGTACCAGCTATGAACAGCCAGTGCACAAAAATGAGACTAACCAGGAACTCTGTCCCTGGGCCCAGACTGTGGGAAATCATCTGGAGGGGAAAAAGTTGGACTTTGAATGCAGGCCTGGAACTGCTCATTGGCCCAGCCCCTCACTCAGAGTTCACCTCTGGGGACAAGAGTGTCCTCCTATGTAAGATGAGGACAATGACATGCTCTCCCAGCATTAATAGAAGGATAACACACAGTATAGGAGAAGGCTTGACAGTGCCACATGCTTGTGGTTAGGGGTGAGAATCACCGTCATGTTCATTGTTCATTATGTTCCTTCTACAGCCAAACCCTCTCCCCCTGTGGTATCGGGCCCCATGGGCAGGTCACCGCCTGGGCAGACAGTGAGCTTCACCTGCCAGTCCCACGGCTTCTCCCCGAGAAACATCGTCCTGAAATGGTTCAAGGATGGGAATGAGCTCCCAGCCTCCCAGACCACCGTGCACCCAGAGGGAGACAGCCCTTCCTACAACGTCTCCAGCACAGCCAGGGTGCTGCTGGCCCCGGGGGATGTTCACTCCCAGGTCATCTGCCAGGTGGCCCACGACACCCTAAAGGGGGACCCTCCTCTTCGTGGGACTGCCAACTTGTCTGAGGCCATCCGAGGTAGATGCCCCTCACACCCAGCCCAAGCACACCTGGCCCCTGTCCTCCCAGCCTGCTCCTCCCCCTGCTCTTTGCTCCAGGCCTGGAACTGCCTGGAATCTAATTCCTCACTGTCCTCCCATCCCCAGGCACATGGATCCGCCCATTACCCACCCCTGTCTAATGGCAGGTGAAAAATATACATGCTAAACCATGTGCTTGATAGTTGTATCTACTTTACCAATAGCAACTTTATTTACTGTGTGCCTACTATAAGCCAAGCCTTTATGTAATTGGTAATTTCATTTTTTAAAATATTTTTTATTGATTTCAGAGAGGAAGGTAGAGGAAGAGAGAGATAGAAACATCCATCATGAGAGAGAATCATTGATGGACTGCATCCTGCATGCACCATACTGGGGACTGAGCCCACAACCCAGGCATGTGCCCTTGACTGGAATTGAACACGAGACCCTTCAGACCGCAGGCTGATGCTCTATCCACTGAGCAAACCCTATAGGGGGTAATTTCATTTATTTTGCTGAAGTTAGTATGTTCTAACTGCATGCCAGGGGCTGTGGTGGTTGATTTCAATCATATGACCCTAATAGCAGCTACCAGTCCTTGAGCGCCTCCTGGGTTCAGGTTCCAGTGCTCAATGATTTCATTCATATCAAAGAACCCTCCGTGTCTGAGTCCGTCCTCTGTGCAGTGGGGGAGCTAAGTTCTGGAGCCCCCTCTGTGATCTGTCTGTTCCATGAGGTCAGAGCTTCTGCCCTTTGCTATTTCAGTTCCGCCCACCTTGGAGGTTACCCAACACACTGTGTCAGAGACCCAGGTGAATGCCATCGCCTGCCTGGTGAAGAACTTCTACCCCCGGCACCTACAGCTGACCTGGCTGGAGGACGGAAACACGTCCCGAACAGAAACAGCCTCGACCCTGGTAGAGAACCAGGATGGGACTTTCAGCTGGAGGAGCTGGATCCTCGTGGATCTGTTTGCCCACAGGGAGGATGCGATGCTCACCTGCCAGGTGGAGCACGATGGGCAGCCGGCGCTCACCACAAACCTCACCCTGATGGCCTCTGCTCACCAGGACAAGGACAAAGGTAAAGTCCAGGGAGAGGCCTCCACTCCAACTGATTCAGTTCTATTTAAATTTTATCTTTACTTTTAATGTCATAAGTAATAATTTATGCTTATTATAGAATAATCTACAAATGTATCGATAAAGTAGAATTTTGAATTGAGCTCCCTCCCCCAAACCCCACACTGCATAGTCACCACTGGTAAGAGTTTGGTACATATAGATCTTTTGACATCAATGTACATTAAAGAAAGAACGGCGAGTGAGGGAGACCACCCTGGTCACAGTGTCTGCCTCTTGCTTTCTTCACCGGACAGTCACTGCATTCAAACGGCCATGTCAGCCTCTGCCTCCTCCTGGCCCTTCCTAACCTCCTCATGTGTCTGTTCCATCCTGGACGTTTCCATCCGCATCAGTAAGGTCACCCCAGCCAGTGCCTGGACCTACTCCCCTGTGCAGTTCCACAGGGGAGCCCTGAGGATGTGGACTTTGAGTCTGAACAGGGCACCCAAGTGACCATGAGTGGCCACAACACAGGCCTCCTTTGTCCCCAGATTTGTAACAATGAACCAACAATAATGACAAATATCTGCCTGAGGAGTCAATCAGAATATTTTCTTCTTCTTCTGAGGTCTGTGGGTTCAATAGCAATAGCCTCTGTTCTATTTCTGATCTTGGAAATGTGTCATTTCTTCTTTTTCTTTGTAGGTCTTCATAAAGATTTTCAATTGTATTGGTCTTTGTAAAGAACCTGCTTTTAGTTACCAGGAGTTTGTCTATTATTTCTCTGTTTTCATTTCATTTATTTGTCTCCTCTTTATAATTTTTTCCTTCTGTGTTTTGGGTTGATTCTGCTCCCCTTATCTCATTTATCAAAGTGGGGAACTTAGATGACTGGTTTTACACTTTTCCTTTATCAGAGTCATAGGGAGTCACCGCTGTGCCTGGGGAGTTAGGAGAGGGTGACCTATGATTTCTGGCCCCTGTGTTCTCCTTGCAGCCTCAGGTCCTGAGCCAGGGTGCCTTCCTCTTCCACCTGTTAGAGTCCTTGTCTGCTTGTACCTGGTGGTATGTCTAGGGGTCAGGTTGTACTGAACAGGGAGAGCAGGGCAGAACGAGTGTCCATCTTGTCTGGACCACCTTGGGTTTGGGTTTGAGTCTCCATCTCTGCCTGGGCCTCAGACCAGGGCCGTTACCTCCAGGTGCTCTCAGTGTGCCTGACCCAGCACACCTGCTGGTGCTAAGGCTGGCAGTGGTTCTTGGCTTGTCTAGGTCAGGGGGCTGGAGCAAAGTGAAAGAGGCCTCCATGACCCTCTGCACCCGGATGCCACACCCTACCTTGGCTTCTGAGTCTCTGGCCACTGCAGGCCTGGTCCAATGGGCTTGGTGTAAGGATGCAGGTCATTTTGGTCATTCTTATGATACTGATGTGTTTTACACTATTCCTAGGTTAGCTGATCTCAGTTTAGCATAATCCATGTATGTGGACAGAGCTTTGGGTTTCTTGGCTGGTTTTAACAGTGGAAGAATGGTTATGATTCCTCGCATTTTTTGGTTCTCTTTGTCTTTCAGGACCCTAAATTTTCCCCTCCCTTTTTTCTTATTTCTCTTTACCACTCAATTGTGAAACACCATGGGGTTTTTCTGTTTGTTTGTTTGTTTGTTTGTTTTGACTTCCCCACAACAGATTATGTACTTTAAGTCAGGCCTGTCCCTTTAGTTACATCTGTCTTTTAAAAATCTTCCCAT
The DNA here is from genome assembly GCF_000412655.1 of Myotis brandtii. Taxonomy (NCBI): domain Eukaryota; kingdom Metazoa; phylum Chordata; class Mammalia; order Chiroptera; family Vespertilionidae; genus Myotis; species Myotis brandtii. The sequence goes on from NW_005367209.1 coordinate 7,968,591, forward strand.
CTTTCTGATTAGATTCCTATTGCCACCATACCCACATGTTTTGTGGCTTAACACAGGAAAATGATGTTACCTTACAGTTCTAGAGGTCAGAAGTCTACACTGGGTTGGCAGGGCTGTGTCCCTTCTGGAGTCTCCAGGGGAAGTCTCTCTGAGTATGACTCCTCTGATACCTCATATACATATCACACAGTATTTGTCATTTTGTGACTAACCTATGTCATTTAGCACAATGTCCTCAAGTTTGATTCATGTCATAGCCTGTGAACAGATAAAATTGGAAAAGATATGAAAGAGTACAATGACTTTGCTCCCATTCATTCTTCCATCCATGCATCCATCCATCTGTCCATCAAGCATGCATTCACACTCTCATTCATCATGCATTTACCTATGCAGGCATCTGTTAAGCATCATTTAAATCCTCCTCTGTGATTGTCCTTGTGAAGATGAGGCATCCTCAAGGAGTCCCCAGGCTACCAAAGTGGAATTTCCACAGTAATTGTCTGCTTTCTCTGGGTGATGTCAGTTCCCATTGCAGTGACAGTGTCTCAGTCTTGGCCATCCTTGGACTTGGTGGCCGTTTCCTGCCATGTGCAGAAATTCTATCCATAGAGTGTGCATCCACCTGGCTGGAGCACTGCCATGTTTCAGGGAGCTGAGCCATGAGCCTGGAGAGCTTGCAGTTGGTGAATGTGACACTGCAGGGGTCTGAGCAGGTGCTCGCCTGTTTGGTGCAGCAGGAAGCACATCCTCCCACCTGGCCAACCTCATCCTGTTCCCAGCATCCCCAGCCATATACAAGCTCATTGGGGGTGCACGCAAGTCGCCTCCATCTGCTCCTGGGAGCAGCTGGGTTACCTCTGCTCCTCAGTGGACAAAGGTATTTAAACTCACAGAGCCCCAGTTGATGTCTCCTTCTGCCCATTTAGGTCCAGGGACATCTGCCGTTATCTTTGTGACTTTCCTCCTGGGCTTCAAGGTGCTGCTGGTGATGAGTGTCACAGTCACCTACATCCACAGGTGGCGGGACCTGTAGAAGGTGAGTTGGAGGCAGTTTTTAGGGAGGAATGTGAGGGCCAACCTCCTGGGCTGGCAAGAGGAGTCCGGGGTGTGCCCACATGGTCACGTGGTCACCACAGCCTGACTTAGCCTCAAGAGAAGGTTCTGAATGCTCTTTTTTCTCAGAACCTTCCAGCTCTTACACACTGTGTGGTGCCCTGGAGTTTCAAGGTTTTCAAATTAAATTAAGTGGGACCCTGAGGATGGTGGTCCAAGGTGGGATGAAGGTCAAAGCTTCAAGACCAAAACTGCAAAGATTCCCCCATAAACTGTTATATATTTCAGTTTTCATATGATACATCTTTGGAATGAATAAGAAAGTATTGCCAAAGGCAGCTACTAGAACCCACCTGAGAGGCTAGTGGTGAAGATGAATGTGGGACTGGAAGAGAGTTCAGATCCCAGAAGGAGGTGTGGGGGTGTGGTGAGTAGGGGCTTCCTTTCTTATCTGTGCATGAACCCAGGCCAAACAGAGTGCCTGCCACTTGGCATGTGCTCAGAAAATATTTGTGAAAAATAATACAGGAAGGAATGAATGATCCTTTTCTTCCATAAATGAATGAATGAATAAATGACTTTCCCTACAGCTCTTCGCTGCCACGGGATATATTGCCTCCTGCCCTCTCTGAGAGGCTTAAGTAGGAAGAAGAAGCTGCACAAACCTGCAGATTGTCCAAGGCCCCTGCCCTTCACTCTGTCAAACCCACCTCCATCACCAACATGCTCCTTCCCACACCCTCCTGATGTTGCTTCTCTCTGATAATAAAGCTGCATCCAGGATGGACTTAGGTCACGGAGACTCAGGGATGTCCGGACCTTGATGCATCGAGCGTCACACTGGCCCTGCCTCCACCCAAACCAGAACCAGGAACATGAAGAGAACAGATTTCACCTCCCTTGAACAATGCTTAATATTCGGAGCAGATTTTACTTTTACCCAGAGCTCTGCCAGTATAAATTTATTTTAACAAACAGATATTTGAAATCACTAAGTTGAATAAACATTTTCTATTTTGAAATATATAAAGAACGTTAATGGTATCCATGGACCTACCTTCTCTCTTTGTAAAACATTAAGATATAGTTATTATGTTCTCTGTTTCTTTTGAAAAAACTTTGAAATTCAGTATTTTGATTCATGGTTTTACATTTTTGCAACATGTGTGTAAATCCGTAGGCACTATTTAATATTACTTTGCCTCTTTTAGATTTTATTGAAATGCTATTTTTCTGTATAAAACATTCTGCAACTTTATTTGTATGCTTAACACGGTTCTGTGTGTTTTAATAATGTTGACATATGTAATTCCATTTTACTAATTTTCCATGCTCTACAGTTTTCTATTGTAAGATATACTGCAATTTACAGATTCTTCTCAAGATGGTAGTAAAGCTCTATCTAATGTTTAGCTAGTGCAACTTTGCAACAAGCATTCTTATACAGCATTTACTTTCTTGAAACATACCAGAGCCCCCCTTTTGTTCCTCTGTGTGATCGACCATCAGCAGCGCTGGTTTCCTCTGGAAGCTTTTGTTCTACCACAAGCTGTTTTCCACTTTTGATTCAGTTTTGCTCTTTTGATGTTTGCCTTTGATCTGGGTATATTGCCAGTGCTTGTGTGTTTATGTGTTGTATGTGGTGAGGACTTTTTCTTCCACAAGGATAAATTACTCAGCACTCAGTGATTGCACTGCCACCTTTGACATATGTCCACTTTCCATAAATACCTGGTTCTATTCATGAGCTCTCTGTTGCTTTGAGTTACTTGCCTATCTCTATCAGAACTAGCCTGTGTTGGTTAGGACAGCTTTATCATCAGTATTTATATGTCTTGTGGGCAAATCTTCCCAACACTTTTGTTGTTCAAGATGGTGTGAGATTCAGGGCCCAAAGGCATTATAGAATGATTTTGTCATGTTTCAGGAAAAACCATATTGGAATTATTTTATTTAGGTCTACTTTTTTAACTTTGCCTGTTTGCCT
>NW_005367209.1:7973522-7976667 GCF_000412655.1 Myotis brandtii
CTGGGTGAGGGGCTGATGGCTGTTTGCAGCTGGTCACACCCCCTTCAGGGTGGGGGTCCCCACTGGGGTGCCTGGCCAGTCTGGGTGAGGGGCTGAGGGCTGTTTTCAGGCTGGCAGGCGACTGAAGCTCCCACCCTCTACTTTTTTTCTTTTTTCTTTTTTTATTCTGGGATTTATTTACCTTCTCTGGCTGTCACTGGAGCTAAGAGCTGGCTTTAGCTCTGAGGCCGGCTCCAGTTCTGAGGCCTCGGCTGCTGAAAGCAGGTATCTGGGTTTGTTTGGCTTCCATAATTGAAACACTGTTACAGCTCCAGCTCCGAGGCCGGCTGGCTGAAAGCAGGTATCTTGGGTTTGTTTAGCTTCTATAATTGCAACATTGTTTCTTAGAGTGCAGCTCAGAGCTGGGCTGCGGCAGGCGGGGAACCTTGGCTTCCTCCATCACTGGAGCAAGCAAGCCTCCTGTTCGCTTCAACTGCCTGGCTGCCAGCCACCATCTTGGTTGGCAGTTATTTTGCATATCGCCCTGATTAGCCAATGGGAAGCGTGTCGGAGGTACGGTTAATTACCATGATAGGTGCCTCTATATATATATATTAGAGGCCCGTTTGCAGAAAGATTCCTGCAAGAATAGGGCTTCTCTCCAGTCTCCGCCGCTCCTACCCCACCCGTCTCTGCCATTCCTACCCTGTCCATCTCTGCCATTTCTCTCCCGCCCATCTCCACTACCTCAGCTCTGCTTGGCTTCCTTCTATGGTGTCTTCAGTCTTCGCTCCCAGCTAGTATATGCAAATTAGCCGTCATCTTTGTTGGCAATTAATTTGCATATCGCTCGGATTAGCCAATGGTGGGCTTAGCGAAGGTATGGTCATTTTGCATCTTTGTCTATTATTAGATAGGATATTCAGGCAAAGTGATATCTTTTAAATATTGAGTTTCCCCATTCATGGACATGATATGCCTTTATTTAGGTCTACTTTTTTAACTTTAAATTCACAATTTGACGTGCTTTTCCCCGTAATTGTTTATGCATCTCTAATTAGAGCTATCTTTAACATTTCCTAGTTCATGAAATCGTTAAAAGTTACCATGACTATTTCCAAGGGTTTGTGCCTACTGTGTAACCTGGTAATTGACTTTGATCATCACTCCTATCCACCAGGCCTATGAAACACTTACTACTGCTAACAGTGTGTGCAGTCTTCTTATTTGCAACATGGACAACATTAATGATCTAGAATTAGATCTTACCTTTATCAGGGTTACATATACAGGTGTTTTCAGAAGAAAATAGTTCTACAAGTTCGACAGATGAAAACTGGGGTCAACCTCACCTCTCACTATTTTCCTCCTCCCAGAGGCAACCATTTCAGCTCTGCTAACAGATTATTTTACATTTTACTGCCAGACCTCACATGACTTCTCCTTCGGCTCTTCTTGATTTCTGACTCTTAGGATTTATTTTGCTCACAGCTTTTGTTGTGGACATAAGTTGCATTTCTCTGAGATAAATGCTTGGGTGTATAAATGTGGTCATATAATACACATGCTTTCCGGAAAGTTGTGAGGAAATTACGTCCTTTGTTGCAAGGAGGCACATACCAGTTCTGTGGTCCACACCACACCGTGCGTTTGGGTAGAGTTTTTCCAGTTCCATCAGTAAATGGTTGGAATAGAAGGTCTTTCAGAAGAAGACCTGGTTCCATCCCAACGCTGACCAGGCTCTGGTGAACCCTCTTCCTTCCTCCAGCTGAGTAGCTCTTTCTGAGGCTGAAGAAGATGAGTCCATAAGACAGCAACATCTTAGGATCCTGGGCTTGGGAGTTTGGCACACAGCCCACACCACACACCCTTCTTGTCCTGGGCCCCCAAGTGGGGCATCACCATGAAGACCTCAGATGGTCTGAGGGGCCAGTGGAGAGAAGAGGCCCTGAGCACTACTCCCTGGAGGCATGTCCAAGTCCCTCTGAAAACAGATGAGTAACTGCTTACCCTGAGGTTGCTTTCCTGACAGTGATTATTTCACAATCTAGAAGCAGGAACTGTTTAGAATACAGAAACTGGCTACTGTGTCACAGCCTTGTCACCCCTTCCTAGGCACTTCCTCTTGTATCACATAGCTGGGGCCTCACTCCTCTCACAGAGCAGAGAGTCCTGGTGCTCAGGGCACACACTTAGACATAGCAGGCCCCACAGGCCTCCAGGATGCCCATCACTGCCTCCTGGCCCCGCCCTCCTCCTCCTTGCCTGCTGACTCTACTGCTGGGCCTCCCAGGTGAGTACTCCTTGGGGTAGAATATTCCTTCCCTGCCCCTGGACTTCTTTTTGCCCCTGAAATTTCAGGGCCTCCAGGGAAACATGAGTGTGTCACCCAACGGCAGCACACAAGGCCAAGGACAGGGCTTTATCTGGGCGCATGAAGTCAAGGATCTGAGTATTTTCTCTGTGGGTCCATCGTCTGCACCTGTTACCAGAGGCAACAAAACAGATGATGCTTTGAGTCTTAGGTGCTGAAAAGGAGGTAATTCTTAAAATGCCTTTGGACCCAAGATCCTAGCAGGGAAGATAGTCTTTGAAAGACTAGTGGGAGAGTTTGATATATTTCACCAAAGTCAGGAGGCAGAGTCAGTCTGTAAACTAATCAAAATTCGACTCCCCTGGAAATCATCCCTGTCAGATAGAAATATAGGAGTATCTACTATATCCAACAGCATGGCAAATAAGGCACCTCACATGTTTAATTTGCAAAGCGTACTTATAGAATTCTCTTGTCTGCCCTTCAAGTCAATCACATCTGACTCTCTAAGAACTCAACTGACCTCTCATTTTTAAAGAAAAAACAGAGTGGTAGGGGGAATCCAGAAAGATCTGTTTGGCCCAGATAGGACAAGAGAGCCCTGCATGACGAGAGGACAAAGGCCACTGCCGGTCACCTCCCTGACAAGGACACAGACAAGTGGGAATTCTAAGAAAAATTTCTCCTTTTCCCTGTAAATTACTAAACATGGGGTCCCCTGAAGCCAACTGCTTCTAGGTCCGTCTCCGGAAAAACACTCGCGGGCCAGGGTGTGAGATCACCACACTCCGTGCCCGTGACTGTCCGCGGAGGCAGAGAGCGTGTGCAGCCATGTGTCTCCTTGCAACCATC
>NW_005367209.1:7976789-7981791 GCF_000412655.1 Myotis brandtii
GGGAAATGCTCTCCTCCCTGACAAATCTGAGATGTGAGAGGAGGAATAGCCTGTCCTGACTCTTAGATGTAATTCTGTGAAGATGGGAAGCTGACAGTTACAGCAGCAGCTTCCTGACCCTGAGACAGGCCTGAGGCAAAACAAACTGAGGCTGAGGCAAGAACGTGTCCTCAATGACACCTCTGAGCTGGGTGCTGGCTGAGACCATTAATGCCCTTGGTTACTTCCCTCAGCTGTTTGCACACTTACCTCTGCTCCAAGCATCCTACCTGACATTAGCCAGGCAACAGAGCACTTTAGAGCCAGTGAAAGTTATGCCACAAGATTATTTATTAACACCGGCTGTGCAGCTCAGAGAAAAGAATTACAGAATGGTATGTTCCCATTTTATTAAAAAGTGGATTCATTTTTCAAGGAAAATGTTTTAGAAATCGTTATCTCTGATGTAGTTGTGTCTGAAAGACAACAACTTAATGCCTTCTTATGGCATCTTTTCATTTTCTATGGATTTTTTCTACAACACGCATGTAAGGCCTGCCTCAGAGATATTGCGGGCTCAGTTCCAGAATTCTGTGATAAAATGAGTCATAATCTTTTTGCTGGTGGAGGGTCTTTTAAAAAGAATTACCTTTATTGTTAAAAGTATTACAGATGTCCCCTTTGTGTGTGTGAGTGTGTATGTGTGTTTTTCCCATTGACCCCCTTCACCCCAGGCCCACCCCTCCCAGGCCCTCACCACTCTATTGCCTGTATCCATGGTTATGCACAATGCATACAGGTTCCCTGGTGAATCAATGCCCTCCCACCCTCCACCCACTGCTTTCCCTGGTGGGGAAGGGTCTTCTTGTTTTCCATTTGTAAAACCGCCAACACCTGTGAAAGTGCAAATAAAGTGAAGCTCAATAAAGCAAAGTGAAACAAAATGAGCTACGCCTGTGTCAGCTCAGATTCCGCCACCGTGTTCCATTTCTCTGTCAATTCAGAGTGATTCTGGGGAGGAAGAAAGGTAAACATGCATTCCACTAAGCTTTCTTGAACTGGGCATATGCTCTCTTAGTAGGGAAAGTTGTGTGTGTGTGTTTTCAGGTTGTTTATGAAATGAAATTGGATAGTAATAGGCATTTACTTTTTATGAGCACAAAATATTACAAACAGTTTTCATTTCCCTTTCTTACTTATCATGACTTTGTAGCATTTCCCATCAGAACTTCTTCTGTGAAGGAAAACAGTCCCAACATGGAGGCTGTGCAGGGCTCACAGGAACAGCAGGTGACACTAAGTCCTGTAGGGAAGGACAGCACCTGCCTCTGGGGGTGTGGGATCATCCTGAGATGAAGCATCTGATGTCTGGATGCATCGGGTTTCCGAGGAGCTACTGCCACAGATGGTGCTCATCTGTTTGGCTCTCCTCAAACGCCCGTTCTTTTCCACCTTCTCCATCCAGACACAAACGTGTTTCTTTATAAACCTGGCCCGTCTCCAAGTTTAGTGTGGACATATCACATTCAAGCCATTGCGATTCAAATCCCAGTCCAGCACCTATGGCTTCTATGAAGCTTTCTTTCAGGGCCCGATGCCCATGGAGCATATGCAGCCGAGACAATTCGTCCTTAAAGCTTCTGATTGCTTCCCGTTCCTTGTTGGTAAACTTTTCTTTCATACTCAGAAGACATTCTGAAGTTGAGCCACGACCTGGTTCAATTCCATCTTGTAGCCCAGATTCAGCAGCAAGTACCACACAGTCACTTTAATGAGAGGCGTTAAAGATGAAACTGGGTAAGGAATAGATGAGTTTTTTGCAAGAACTGGTTTCCTTTTTGCAGTTCCCTGCAAATGAATGTTATTCCAAGGGATGTTCTATTTCTCTGCACTAACTTCCATCATCATTAGACGGCCGTCCATGGCTGCCAGAGCATCCCTGGCAGAGACGAACTCCTCGGGCTGCTGGTGGTACCTCCAGGAGCCATTCTGCTCAGCTGCGCAGCCAAGTGTTGCAGGAAAAGGCCCAGCGCACCCCCTCCATTGCTGGCACCAAGCAGACCCACTTGATGGGGAAAAACTTAAACCCACTCTCTGCCACATCACTTAACTTCCTCTCTGTGCCTCAGTTTCCTCATTTGTTATAGGCTCTCACATTACAGGCTCATTGTGAGGGTTGCATGTATGACTCCTGTAATGTGCTGGGCTCAAAGCCTATTCAGATGGTGCTCTTAGTCGATGAAAGCTGTTGTTGATAAATACTGACCGAGCCCAAAGGCTCAACAATGGTGAATAAATACCTGCTCTGTGCTTCCCTCCAGGAGGGGCAGGTGAGGAGCTGCAGGTGATTCAGCCTCAGAAGTCAGTGTCTGTCGCAGCTGGAGAGACGGCCACTCTGAGCTGCACTGTGACCTCCCTGACCCCGGTGGGGCCCATCCAGTGGTTCAGAGGGACAGGGCCAGGCCGGGAGTTTATCTACAGTGCCGGAGGAGGCCACTCCCCCCGGGTAACATGGGTTGCAGACACCACGAGGAGAGACAACATCGACTTTTCCATCCGCATCAGTAACATCACCCCAGCAGACACAGGGACCTACTACTGTGTGAAGTTCCAGAGAGGAAGCACTGGTGACATGGAGCTCAAGTCTGGGGCAGGCACTCAGCTCAGCGTGAGTAGTGAGTACAGGGGGATCCTTTGTCCCTCATGTGTGACAACAAGTCAGTAAAATCGACTTCCATCTCTGAGCAACAACTAAGAGTCAGGTGGGGAGGTGGGTGCTTATAGTCCTGCTCTGATTCATGGTCTGATTTCACTCTGTCTGCGGATCAGGGAAGCTGAGACCTGGAGATGTCATGCTATTTGCTCAGCCCCCATGGCTGGTCAGTGGTGGGAAAAGTCTGGAACCCCCGCTTGTCTGGCTCCCCAGCCCTGGCCTTTCAATCCTGTCAGCCCCTTGGTTGCAGGGATGCGAGAACTGACAGCTGAGTGACTTGCCCATCACAAGGCCAGACCTCACCCACCTCCAGGGAGTGCTCCCCTCAATGGGGCCAAGGCTCCTCCTTAGTGACACCCACTGGGCACCTGCTGTGAGCCAGGCTCTGTGCTGGGTGCTGAGGCAGCTGCAGAACAAAGCAGGCAACGTCTCTTCTTCTCGAAGCTTTGTTCCTTCTCTTCAGTAGGGAAAACTCACCGAGGGGAGGGAGTAGAGAAGGTGCTGCTTTATCTCAGCCTCAGAAACATCACAGGAGAAGGAAATCCTGAGAGGCTCAGACTCACTGTTCACTCTGACAGCCCCGCTGGAAAAAAAATGCCCAGAAGTGGGTGATCACTGTGGGTCTGCCTAGAAACTCCCCTTTATTCCAGAATCCCAGTCACTGTCATGAAGCCTCCAAGCAGAGTTGGGTTGTCTCAGAATGTCCCTCACCCATGGAAGAGGTTCCCCATGTGGGAGACTTAGGGGTCGTCCCATTGAGGCAACACCGTTCTCCTTCAGGGTGTTTACCAGAGGCCCAGGATCCTGAATCCTGGACTGTGAGCACGCAGGGACCTTTAGACCATCCAGCCTGACTCCCCAAGTACAGAGGGGCACCTGAGATCAAAAGGTGAAGGGACTCTGTCCAAAGTCACATGGCCAGTGAGTGAAGAGGTTTTTCCAGAACCCCATCTGATTTTACAGGCTTTTTCCTGCTTCAGAGACAGATGCTCTTTCCATCAAAAAGCCTGGTGAATGCAGGCAATGAATAAAGCTCATTCCAGCACACCATTGAACAGGGCGCCAGCACCTCTTATGTTCACTGGTACCCAAAGCTTCACATGCCCCTCACACTCAGACTTTGAGGCCCAGGTGATTGGGAACCTCTCCCTACCTCCAGCCACATCTCCCCAAATGCAGCATCCACATCAGCACCTAGAGCTGCCCCTCCTTCTACAGCTGCCTCCCCTCCAGCCTGTGGAGACAGCATCGTTCATTCACTGTCTTCTGTTGATGGATGAATAGCCTTGGGCTATTCACACAGTGACACGGGATATCTTGTCCATGGGTCACCCTACTCAAGAGGGAGGTGCCCAAGGAAGCAGCACTGCTAGGGCACAGAGTGTGTGCATTTTAATTTGTGTGGGTCTTGCCAAATTTCCCTCCTAGACATGGTGGCAATGGGGTCTCTCAACAACTTTTGGACACAGGCAGGGAAGGTGGCTTTATCCTGAATTTTCAGGTATTACAACAGTTCCCAATAGTGTGTCCCTTGCTAAGGCCATCACAGGTGTCAGTGGTTCCATCACCACTGAGATCTGCTGCCTCCTGGTAGAGAGCTCGTTCCCCTTCCCTGAGCTACTTGCCCAGGTGATGCCCTGGCTGAGAAAGCTGGAGGTGGGAGAGGTCAGAGGTCTCTGCTCTCTGCAACACCCCACTGTGCTTGTCAAAGTGTAGAGAAAGCTCCACCTCTTTTGTTTTTATGTTTTCAAGTTCTGTTTCATTGGTTTTTTTAAAAAACATGTTTTTGTTGATTTCAGAGAAGAAGGGAGAGGGATAGAGAGACAGAAACATCAATGATGGGAGAGAACCATTGATCAGCTGCCTCCTGCACCCCCCCTACTGGAGATGGAGCCCACATCCCACAGGTGTGCCCTGACCAGGAATCCACAGTGATCTCCTGATTCATGTGTTGATGCTCAACCACTGTGCCACACTGGCCAGGCTCTGATCCTTTTCTTAGAATCATGTATTGCTATGTTTTTTAGCAAACAACAACAACAACACAAAAACAAACAAACAAAAACAGACACACATTTAAAAAAAAAAGTCCTGAAAGGTGACACACCAGCCCTCTCGGAGGGGATTCGAACAGAAGAGAAGGAGTAGCCTCATCTGCCTCCCAGCGCACAGCGGGCACTTCTGAGCCTCTCCGCACTCCCCCACGACCTTTGTGTGTCCTCTGGCCGCCCTCCCAGCCCCAGGCTCCAGACAACTCTTGGGGTGGCTGCCACCACCAGCTGCCCGCCCCCCCACCTCTTGACCTAGGAG